>NW_012117365.1:1056535-1162077 GCF_000951035.1 Colobus angolensis palliatus
CATGCCCAGCTAATTTTTGTATTTTTAGTAGAGATGGGGTTTCACCATGTTGGCCAGGCTGGTCTGGAACTCTTGACCTCGTGATCTACCCTCCTGGGCCTCCCAAAGTGCTGGGATTACAGGCGTAAGCCAACGTGCCCAGCGTAATTTTAAAATATTTTTAGTAGAGACAGGGTTTTAACATGTTGGTCAGGCTGGATTCGAACTCCTTACCTCAAGTGATCCACCCACCTTGGCTCCCAAATTGCTAGGATTACAGGCATGAACCACCGTGCTTTGCCATTTCCAAATATTTTTTAAATTTCTCTTGTTATTTCTTCTTTAACCTGTGTGTTATTTAGAAGTGCATTGTTTAATCTCTTAACTATTTGGTGATTTTTTTCATGTATCATTCTGTTGTGTTCTGAAAGAAGACATCATATGATTATTCTTTTAAAATTTGTTCAGGCTGGGTGCAGTGGCTTACGCCTGTAATCCCAGCGCTTTGGGAGGCTGAGGCCAGTGGATCACTTGAGCTCAGGAGTTGAGACCAGCTTGGGCAACATGGTGAAACCCTGTCTCTACCAAAAATTCAAACAATTAGCCGGGTGTGGTGGCATGCACCTGTGGTCCTAGCTACTCAGGAGGCTGAAGTGTGAGGATCGCTTGAACCTGGGAGACAGAAGTTGCAGTGAGCCAAGATCACACAACTGTACTCCAACTTGTGTGAAAGAGTGAGACCCTGTCTCAAAAAATAATAATAAAAATGAGAAAATTTTTAAAATTAAAAAATATATATTCAGGTGTGTTTTTTGGTCCAGCATGTGATCTATCTTGCTGAATGTTCTATGTGAGCTTGAAAAGAATATGTATCCTGCTGTTGCTGGATGAAGTAGTCAATAGATGCCAACTATATTTCAGTTGATTGAGGGGCTATTGAGTTCAATTATGTCCTTATGATTTTATGCCTGTTTGATGTGTCCATTTCTGATGGGGGGTGTTATAGTCTCCAACTATAATAGTGGATGTCTCTGTTTCTCCTTGCAGGTCTGTCTGTTTTTGCCTCATATATCTGACACTCTGTTGTTAGGTATGCACACATTAAGGAATGATATGTCTTCTTGGAGAATTGGCCTCTTATTATGTAATACCCCTGTCTTTCCCTGATAATTTTCCTTGCTCTGAAGTCTACTCTGTCTGAAGTTAATATAGCTACTACAGCTTTCTTTTGATTAGTGTTAGCATGGTGTATCTTTCTTTACGCATTTACTTTTAATCTATGTATGTCTTTATCTTTAAAGTAGGTTTCTGGTAGATAACATAAACTTGGATCTTGGTTTTTGTTTTTTTTTTTTTAGTTTTTTAAAATAATTATTTACATTTACACCTTAGCAGAGTTCAAGCTCCTCTCATCCTTCTAACCTGGTGATCTTTCATTAGCTTTACAAAGACAGTTTAGTTTTGGGGAAAGGCTATTATCGTTTAAACTATAAACTAAATGTCTCCCAAAGTTAGCTTGCCCCAAGCCCAGGAATGATTAAGGGCAGTTTGGAGGTTAAAGATAAGATAGGAGTTGATTAGATCATATCTCCTTCACTGTCATATTTTCTTACTATTACAATTTTTGCAAAGGTGGTTTCAGATGAATTAAGATTAAGAAAAATAGGCCAGGCACAGTGCCTAACACCTTTAATCTCAGTACTTTGGGAGGCCAAGTTGGGAGGATTGATCACTTGAGCTCAGGAGTCACCAACAACATAGCAAGACCTTGGCAACAAGGTCTTGGCACCTAGGCAACAATGTAGCAAGACTTCTCTACTAAAAATAAAAGTTAAAAAATTAAGCATAGTGGTGCATGCCTGTAGCCCCAAGCTACTCAGGAGGCTGAGGCAGGAGGATCACTTGAGCCTGAGAGATTGAGGCTGCAGTGAGCTATGATAGCACCACTGCACTCTAACCTAGGTGACAGAGTGATACCCTGTCTCAAAAAAAGAAAGAAAAGAAAAAAAAGTTATAATTTTGTCTTTACTTATTTCTTCTTTGATGCTCTTCCTTTCTTTATATCGATCCAAGTTTCTGATCTATATCATTTTCCATCTTTCTGAAGAACCTCTTTTAACATTTCTTACAAGGCAGGTCTACCGGCAACACACTCCCTCAATTTTTCTTTGTCTTTTTTTTTCTCCCTCACATTTGAAGAACAGTTTTGAAGGGTATAGAACTTTAGGTCAGTGGGTTTTTTCCTCTCAGCACTTTAAATATTTCACTCTTTTCTTGCTTGCATGGTTTCTTATGAGACATTGGATATAATTCTTGTCTTTGCCCTTCTATAGGTAAAGTACTTGTTTCCTCTAGCCTCTTTCAATATTTTTTATCTTTGATTTTTTGTACTTTGAAAATGATATGCCTGGGTGTAGATGTCAGGGTTTTTTGGCATTTTTCCTGCCTGGTGTTCTCTGAGCTTCCTGACTCGGGGATTTGGTGTGTGGCATTAATTTGGGTAAATTCTCAGTCATTATTGCTTCAATTCCTTTCTCTTTTTCTTCTCCTTCTAGTATCACCATTATATATAGATTATGTCTATTATAATTATCCCACAGTTTTTGAATATTGTGTTATGGGTTTTTTTCAGTCTTTTTTCTCTTTGCTTTTAATTTTGGGAGTTTGCTTCCCTTGAGATGCCTTTGTAAAGGAAAATTAGAAATTTTCTGGACCCCCCCAAATTCCTTATGAAACGAGAGAGTTCCCTGACCTACCTCGTAGGACATGTGATAGGGGTGTGGCTTGTCTTTTCAGTGTCGTGCACTCAAACCCCTTACAGGAGGGGGAACACATAGATGGGCAAGTGCAAGAGCCTAGGTGAGCACTTTTGAGGCACTGGCTCCACAGTAGCATCTAAGGGTGGGTGCCTATAACTCCTGAAGCCCCTATGGGCATGCTACCGTGCTTTAGCTCTGCCATCCACAGATGGCTTAAGTGTAAACCAGCTCAGTGCCCTCTTGGTACCCAGGTTCTTGTCTGGCATCCAGGAAGAATCAGGTCACACACAGACTTGAAGAATGGTGAATGTGGGGGTTTTACTGAGTGGTGGAGGTGGCTCTCAGCAGGATGGATGGGGAGCTGGAAAGGGAATGGAGTGGGAAGATGATCTTCCTGGAGTTTGGCTGTCCAGCAGCCAATCTCCTCTCTGACTATCCCCAGCCAAATGCCTCTCAACGTTCAGATGCTCCTTCTCTTCCCTCCTTCTCTGCTGTGCCATTCTGCCACTCTTCTGCTCATCTGCTCGTCTGCTCATGGATCCTGGGGTTTGGGGTTTATATGGGTACAGGATAAGGGGGCATGGCAGGCCAAAAGGCAACATTTGGGCACGAAAACAGGAATGCCTGTTCCCATTTAGTGCTGTGGGTTTCCAGGCTTGAGGGTGGGGCCTTTGCCAGGGATCTGCCTTCTTCTACCCACTATTTCCCTGTCTCCTGTCTGTATCACTTATGCAACAGGGAAGGGTAAACGTGGGGGCTAAGCCATGTAACACCATCTTCCAGATGAATAGCTGTTACTAGCATTACGCATTAGCCAGATCCCCAAAGGAAAGGTAAAAGCCTCAGGCATCCATGAAGGACTGCCTGCACAGATCATTCACAAGTAAACTCCTTGATGGTCTCCCATAAGCAAGGACACACCAGCTGCAACTTTAGGTCTACAATCTAAGTCTAGCTCTTAAACTCCACACTGATAATGTCAGTATCATATCTTCTCAGGTGCAGAACAAAGACAAAGGGGACCAGTCATTCCTCCACCAACCTAGAGATGTCTGCATAATTGATTCTTACTTTACTCTGTTATTGCTCTTCAAACATTCACCTTATCTTGTATAAAATGTAGATTTGCCAAGCACTTACTAAAGTCTCACAAGAATGTAACCATTCCCCTTACCGCCTACCTGCCCTCCTTTAAGAAAATGTATAAATAAGGCTGAACATGGTGGCTCATGCCTGTAATCCCAGCACTTTGGGAGGCTGAGGTGGGCGGATCACGAGGTCAGGAGAGCGAGACCATCCTGGCTAACACGGTGAAACCCCGTCTCTACTAAATACACAAATAATTAGCCAGGCGTGGTGGCACGCACCTGTAGTCTCAGCAACTCAGGAGGCTGAAGCAGGAGAATTGCTTGACCCTGGGAGGCAGAGGTTGCAGTGAGCCGAGATTGTGCCACTGCACTCCATTCTGGGTGACAGAGCGAGACTCTGTCTCAATAAAAACAAAAACAAGAAAGAAAATGTATAAATACTAAAATCCTGAAAGTCTCTTTGGAACACCCACAGATATGTCTGCGACTCGTATTTTCCCCAGACATTCTCCGGAGCTGGCTTAATAAACCTTGATGGATTGAGACTATTTCTTCAGTCACTCATTCAGTTATCATGCTCACATGCAGCAATTCTTCCCTTAGCCATGTCTAACCTAATAATGGGCCAATGAAAGGCATTCTTCATTTCATTTTTTTTTATTTCTTTTTTTTTTTCTTTTTTTTGAGACAGGGTCTCCCTCTGTCTCTCAGGCTGGAGTGCAGTGTGCAGTCACAGCTCACTGCCGCCTCAACTTCCCAGGCTCAGGTAATCCTCCCACCTCAGCCTCCTGAGTAGCTGGGACTACAGGCGCACGCCACCACACCTGGCTAAATTTTTTGTAATTTTAGTAGAGACGAGGTTTTGCCATGTTGCCCAGGCTGGTCTTGAACTCTTGGGCTCAAGCAGTCCACTGGCCTTGACCCCCACAAAGTGCTAGGCGTGAGCCACCATACCCAAACCATTCTTTATTTCTGTTACATTATTTTTGATCTCTGGTGTTTCTTTTTTATTTTTTCTTGGAATTTCCATCTCTCTGCTTACATTGCCCATCTGTTCTTGCATGCTGTCTGCTTTATTCATTAGAGCCCCCAGCATGTTAGTCATAGTTGTTTTAAATTCCCAGTCTGATAATTCCAGCATCCCTGCCATATGAGTGTGCGCTTTTTCTTCAAACAGTGTTTTTTGTCCTTGAGTATACCTCAAGGATAACTGGACATGATGTACTGGGTAAAAGGAACCATGGTAGGGCCAGGCGCAGTGGCTCATGCCTGCAATCCCAGCACTTTGGGAGGCCAAGATGTGTCACTTAGGAGTTTGAGGCCAGCCTGGCAACATGGCAAAACCTCATCTCTACTAGAAGTACAAAAAAAAAAAAATTGCCAGGCATGGTCATGGAGGCTGAGGCAGGAGAATCACTTGAACTTGGGAGGTGGAGGTTGCAGGGAGCTGAGATCATGCCACTGCACTCCAGCGTGGGCAACAGAGCGAGATTCTGTCTCAAAAATAAAATACAAAAAAAAAGAAAAAACCACGGTAAATAGGTCTTTAGTGATGTGGAGAAATGGGAAGCATTCTACAGTCCTATGACTAAATCTCAGTCTTTCAGTGAGCCTTTGCCTCTGGGCTGTGAACTTAACAAGTGCTTCTGGTCCCTGCCCCCACTTCTTTGGGTTGGATAGAATGGCCTGGAGTGCAGTATTTCTCTACTTCCGAATGGAAGGCTAGCGTTGGCTGGAGTTGATTATTTCTCTTCTTCCAGATCAGTTAAGCTCTGAAAAATCCCTAATAGTTTAGGCTGTGGTAAAATAGTTTCTCCTGAGGGAAGACCTTGTTGAGAACAGAGTGCTCTAGTATATTTCAAAATGGTTCCTTTTCCCCTCTCCCTGCCAGAAGCATGAGGGTATTTTTCTCTTATATTTACTGTGAGAATCTGGTTGAGCTCCTGGAGGCAAAACTCACAAAAGTTTCCCCCTCCTCCCCAATGACTGGGACTCCCTGGAGTTTTAACCTCAAACTTCTTCACACTGAGCCTCTGACAAGTCATCAAGTACAGTTTAGGTTTTCCTACCCTAGCACTGGTTCCAGAGACTTCGGCTTATTCACCTGTCTCTTCAGATTTGGGGGCTAATAGTTTGCCCTGAGATCTTAACTTCTCTGACAGATCTAAGGATTGTTGACTTTTCAGCTTATTCAGCTTTTTACTGGTTGTTAGGATGGAGTGGCAACTTCCAGACTCCTTATGTGCCAGACCCTTCTCTGAATTTTTTTAATAACCTCCAATTAAATCAGAAAAATAAACTCTGATTTAGTGGATCTAGTAAAAAAAAAAAAATGACAGTATACACAAATATCCTTATGACCTCAAGATTGGGAAGGATTTTTAAAATAAGACAATAAGCATAAACTATAAAGGAAAAGATCAATATATTCTATATTAAAATGAATACAACTCATATCTGCGCCACATGGCATCAGTTGGGGTAGCTCAATTGGGGCTTATAATTCCATTCACATTAACTAGCAAAACTCGTGCTGCCTGTTGGTTCTCACCAAAGGATAGCTTGGGCTTTGCCATACTATGGTGGCTGGGTTCCTAGAGCAAGTTTCTCAAGAGATAGGGAGTGGAAGCTACCATTTTCTTAGGGCCTGAGCCTCAAACTTAGCATAGCATCATTGCCACTATATTCTATTGATCAGTCAGTCCCAGAGCCTAGATTCAAGGGAAGAGGAATAGATCGCACCTCTCAATAGGAAGAGGGTCAAATAATTATGGGCCGTATTTTAAAACTGCCTCTCTATTCTCTGGACATGGATTATTAACATTTTTCCCACTTGCAGAATTTATTCTTGCCCTCACAAGATTCCCCATCAGAAGTCTCATTATTTTACACCAGTAGGCTGAAGGTCTAGGATCTCATCATCTAAATCAGGTCCCAGTACATGAGCCCTCTTAGGTGTGGTTTGTCAAGGATACCTCCTTCAGTGTGGTTCTTCTTGTCCTGACAACCTGTGAACTAAAGAAAAAAGTTGTCTGCTCACTACCTACCTAACACACAGTGGTGCAACAGACACGAGGTAACTTTTATGGATACTTTGTTTTCAAAAGGGAGGAAACCTGAAGACATGCAGCAGTCACTGATCTATGGAAATTCTGGGGCCGGGTACGGTGACTCACACCTATAATTGCAGCACTTTGGGAGGCCGAGGCAGGCAGATCATGAGGTCTGGCTAAAACGGTGAAACCCCATCTCTACTAAAAATACAAAAAGTTAGCCGGGCGTGGTGGCAGGACTACTCCTGAGTAGTCCCCAGTACTCGGGAGGCTGAGGCAGGAGAATGGCGTGAACCCGGGAGGCGGAGCTTGCAGTGAACTGAAATCGCACCACTGCACTCCAGCCTGGGTGACAGTGAGACTCCATCTCAAAAAAAAAAAAAAAAAAAGAAATTCTGAAATCCAACTGGGCACATGTTGGCCAACTCCTTAATTAGGTCCAGTGTGACTTTCTGGGAGTTGTTTTCCATGTGTCTTGGGTTTTGTCCTCTGAATCATCTTTTCTTTTTCATAAGAAAACTGAGATTGCCTTTTTAGTTTTCTTCCTGCCTATATAAGGTTGGGCATCCAAATGATTTTTTCCATTTTGTACCATCTTTCTTGCTCTTAGTCCAAGCTGTCAATGCTTCTGCCAGAATGATTCTCTCAGAAATTTGAGAGGTTTTTCAGCTAGGCGCAGTGGCTCACACCCGTAATGCCACCACTTTGGGAGGCCAAGGTGGGAGGATTCCTTGAGCCCATGTGTTCAAGACCAGCGTGGGCAACATAGTGAGAACCCTTCTCTACAACAAAGTAAAAATTAGTTGGGCATGATGATGCACGCCTGTGGTACCAGCTACTCAGGAGGCTGAGGTGGGAGGACTGATTGAGCCCTGGAGGCCAAGGTGGCAGTGAGCTGTGATCATGCATGCCACTGTACTCCAGCCTGGATGACAGAGCAAGACCCTGTCTCTAATTTAAAACAAAAGAAATTTGAGGGGTTTTCTTTGAACTATCAGAGTTCACTTCATTAGACAAAAGCCACAACTACAAGTCTTTTAATGAAAAGCCCTTCTCTACTTTGGGCTTCCTATTCAGCTGCTGTAGGACAATACTCTTAAGATTCTTAAAAATCCATGAGGCTTGCCCTTAAGATTCTTAGAGAACCTTTTAGGCCTGAAAGTCTGAACAGTCTTACATCTTTCTTATATCTTAAAGAATTTTACTGTCCTTTCCTAGAGTAAAAACCCTTTCATAATTTATAGTTTTTTGCCTTATAGAGAGACTGAAAATAAGAAGAAATTTTATTTGTAAATTCTGCAAGTCCTGGGGGTATGTGGAGGGGTGTGTGTACATGTTTTGAAGCTCATCTCTTGTCTTGCATTTTATCATAAGCAGGGAGAAGCCAGGTGATACTTTCATTACTTTGTCTGGAAATCTCCTTAGCTATTTCCTTGAGTTCATCAGATATATTTCTTATTTCCATGTTACTGTAGGCAACAATCTTGTCAGACTTTCAACACTTCCCCTTTCATCGATCTCCCAGTAAGATTTTCTTCACTTTCCCTTAAACCTTCACTGACAGCCTTATTGAGACCCTTTAGGCTTCTATTAAAACTCTCCTCGAGGCTCCTTCCGTTTTCGCTGACACTCTCTATGGTCCTTTATGCTTCTTTCTGCTGCCCAGGTCCAGAGCCAATGCCATGTGTGTCAGACTTCTGTTACTGCAGCACCCTATTTCTGGTACCAGAATCTATCCAAATAATCTTTTGCCATGTAACAAACCACCACAAAATTTCATGATTTAAAACAACAATGTGGGCAGGCCTGGGTAGAGACAGTTTGTCTCTGTTGCATGCAGCATCAGCTGGGGTGGCTTGACTAGGGCTGAAGGATCCACTTTCACCACATGGCCAACCAGCTGGTTCTGGCTGTTGGTTTATCTCCAAATGGACCTCCCTACAGGGTGGCTTTGCTTCCTCACACATGTTAGTTGGGGTCTCAAAGCGCAAATGTCCCAAGAAACAGGAAGTAGAAGTTGTCAGTTTCTTAATCCTTGGGCCCAGAAACTGGTACAGTGTTGTTTCCGCATAGTCTAAAGGCTTTATAGTTTTGCCTTTTATATTTCGTTATTTAATCCATGTAGAATTTTTTAAAATCATCACCAGACTAGTTATATTATTTCCTTTTTGTGTATTTTAACTGAGGTAAAGTTTCTACATTTAGTGAAATGTACAGATCTTAAGCGTACAATTTGGCCGGGCACGTTGGCTCACGCCTGTAATCCCAGCACTTTGGGAGGCCAAGGCAGGCAGATCACGAGGTCAGGAGTTCAAGACCAGCCTGACCAACATGGTGAAACCCCATCTCTACTAAAAATACAAAAATTAGCCTCGTATGATGGTGCATGCCTGTAATCCCAGCTACTCAGGAGGCTGAGGCAGGAGAATCGCTTAAACCCGCGAGGCAGAGGTTGCAGTAAGCCAAGATCACACTACTGCACTCCAGCCTGAGCAACAGAGAGAGACTCCATCTCAAGGAAAAAAAAAAAAAAATACACTTTAATGAGTTTTAAGCACCCATGTAACTACAACTCCAAGCAAGATGGAAGACATTTCTGCCACCCCTGAAGTTCCCTCATGCCTCCTTACAGTTGGTCTCCACTTCCACCTTTATTCTGATTTTTATCACCATAGATCAGACTTCCCTATTCTTGAACTTAGTATAAATGAATCATACTATATGTACTCTTTTGTATCTGGTTTATTTCACTCAATGTTTTAAAAAGCACCTATGTTCTTGTGCCTATCAGTAGTTCCTTCTTTTTTACTGCCAAGCAATATTCCATTAAATGAATATGCACTCACATATTGCTTAATCACGGGGATATGATCAGAGAAATGCATCATTAGCCAGTATCCTCATTTTGTGAACATCATAGTGCATCGATCTTCAACCTTTTTGGCACCAGGGACTGGTTGTGTGGAAGACATGGACCATGAACCAGGGGCAGGGGGGATGGTTTCAGGATGAAATTGTTCCATCTCATATCATCAGCCATTAATTAGATTCTCATAAGGAGCACACAACCTAGATCCCTCACATGCGCAGTTTACAATAAGGTTCATGCTCCTATGAGGATTTAATGCACTGCTGATCTGACAGGAGGTAGTAGTGCTCACTCACCTGCTGCTCAACTCCTGCTGTGCAGCCCCTTTCCTAACAGGCTGTGGACCCCTGTATTGGTCTTCAGCCTGGGGGTTGGGGACCCCTGTCATAGTGTACTTACTCAAACCTAGATGGTATAGGCTATTGCTCCTAGGCTACAAACCTGTCCAGTATGTTACTGTGCTATAGGCAGTTGCAGCACAATGGTAAGTATTTGTGTATCTACACATGCATAAAGATAAAAAGGATACAGTAAAATTATGGTTTAAAAGATTTTTTGCTTGCAGTGAGCTGAGATCCGGCCACTGCACTCCAGCCTGGGCAACAGAGCGAGACTCCATCTCACAAAAAAAAAAAAAAAAAGATTTTTTGAATGGTACACCTATACAGGGTACTTACCATGAATGGAGCTTGCAATACTAGAAGTTGCTCTTGAGTGAGTGGTAAATGAGTGGTGAGTGAATGTGAAGGCCTAGGACATTACTGTACACTACTGTAGACTTTATAAACACTGTACACTTTGGCTACACTAAATTTTTTTAATTTTCTTCAACAATAAATTAATCTTAGCATACTGTAACTTTTTTACATTATAAACTTTTTAACTTTTTGACTTTTAATAACACTTAGCTTAAAATACACATACATACTTTACAGCTGTACAAAAATATTTTATTTTTATAAGCTTTTTTCTATTTAAAAAACTTTTAGATTTATTTTATTTTTTTACTTTTTAAACTTTTTTGTTAAAACCCAAGACATACACACACATTAGCTTAGGCCTACACAAGATCAGGATCATCAGTGTCACCGTTTCCTATCTCCGTATCTTGTCCCACTGGAAGTTCTTCAGGGACAATAACATGCATGGGACCTGTCATCCTGTGATAACAATGCTTTCTCCTGGAATACCTCCTGAAGGACCTGCCTGAGGGTGTTTTGCACTTAACTTTTTTAATAAGTAGGAGTACACTCTACAATAATGATAAGAAGTATACTAAATACACAAATCAGTAACATAGTCATTTATTATGTTACCAAGTATTATGTACTCTACATAATCCTATATGCTATACTTTTTTATATGCCTGGCAGTGCAGTAGGTTTGTTTACACCAGCTTCCTCACAGACACACGAGTAATGCATTATGCTATGACTTTACATTGGCTACAAGGTCACTAGGTGACAGGAATTTTTCAGCTCCTATGAGACCACTGTCATATATGCAGTCTGCCACTGACCAAAATGTCATTATGTGGCATATGACTGTATCACAATTTGTATATCTTCTCTTTTTGGTGGATATTTGAGTTGGTTCTAGTTTGGGGTTATTATGAATAAACTATTATGAACATTCTTATAGGTGTCTTTTTGTAGACACCTGTTTTTGTTTATTACTCTTCTTATCTCTCTGGGTTCCTGCATTTTTAGTTATTTCAGTAAAAGAGTCACATTACTAGATGTGAAAATTCTGTTTCTTAAAAGACTTCAGTTAATCCTTATTTTATTAGATCTACCTCACACTCACCTCCAAAGGCACCAACTCTGCCAATTCTTAGGCCTTTTGCAAATTATGAGAGCGTGGTTCTCATCACTCCCCACTGCTGCTTTAAGGTATGCAGCTTTGTTGGGTCTGTTGAGTCAGTCACTACCTTTCCAGTCTGCTTTCCACCTTCCTAAATTTTATTGTCATCTCCTCTCTTATCTGGCTCATTTTAGTGAGTTTTTGGAGAGAACATAGTTAAATATATTTGTTCAATTCATCTTGTTTACCCTTTTCTTCTTTTTTGTTTTTATGTTTCTCCTGTCACTTCCCACATACCACCTCCCTACTTTCTGTTTTCCATTTCTTCTGTCCATGTTGGTTCTCCTTAGAATTAGAATTATGAAGGTGGAGAATCCTCAGAGAGCATCTGGCTCAGTCACTTCATTTTTCAGGTGGTGAACCTGAGACCCAAAGAGAGCAACAGTCCATCCACAGGCCACACAGCTACTGCTCTTATCTTTTCTACCTTTAATAGCAAAGAGACTTTTGCCCTTCTACCCCTTCAGCTAGTGAGCCACAACCACACAAGAAAGAAGAGTACTCACTACTCAAATGGGAAACTGGAAAGCAGATGGTGAAGAAAATGTCATTCCTGACCAGGTTGCTGTGGGTCCTGAGGAGAAAACAACTCCGGAGACAACTCTGTTAGGATGGCCTTAGTCTCCCATACCCACTGCATCCCTTCCCCACTGCAGTGCCAGGTGGAGGCCAGTAGCTAGGAGAGTGCTTAGCTGTCTTGCGGCCCTCAGGCTCTTTTCACTTTTTTTTTTCTAGAGGGTCTCACTCTGTCATCCAGGCTGGAGTGCAGTGGCACGATTACAGCTCACTGCAGCCTTTAACTCCTGGGCCCAAGCAGTTCTCCCACCTCAGCCTCCCAAGTAGCTGGGACCACAGGCACATGCCACCTAGTAAATTTTTTGTAGAGATGTGTTCTCACTGTGTTGCCCAGGCTGGTCTCAAACTCCTGGCTTTAAGTGATCCTCCCGCCTCAGCCTCACAAAGTGCTGTGATTACAGACGTGAGCCACTGCGCCCAACTTTTTTTTTTTTCCTTTTTTTTTTTTTTTTGAGACCGAGTCTCACCTGTTGCCCAGGCTGGAGTGCAGTGGTGCAATCTCGGCTCACTGCAAGCTCCGCCTTCCAGGTTCAAGTGATCTCCTGCCTCAGCCTCCCGAGTAGCTGGGATTACAGGCGCCCACCACCACGCCCAGCTATTTTTTTTTTTTAATTTTTAGTAGAGATGGGGTTTTACCATCTTGGCCAGGCTGGTCTCGGAACTCCTGACCTCATGATCCACCTGCCTCAGCCTCCCAAAGTGCTGGGATTACGGGCGTGAGCCACCACACCCAGCCCAACTTGTTTTTTTAATCCAATTTTTTTTTTCAATTTTTACTATATTCTTTGGGCATGAATGTAGATGTAGAAGACAACAAAGGGACTTTAAGGCCCCAAACAGAAAGCAAGGCAAATGATCAATGGTGCAACTATTCTAAATCCAATGACATACATACACACATGCACTCACACACACACCCACATATGTCCTTGCTAATATTGCCATTGCCCCACAGCTCCTTACACGTATATGGTAAGAGGTACAAAGAATATGTGAGGCAACCAAGTACAAAAAAATTGAAGTAGTACAAGTGGGGAATTGTTTAGATTTTCTTTTCAGTGCACAGAAGACAAAGTGCAAACTCTGTGTCTTGGCCTTTGGTCTGGGCCACTCTTCCAGTCTTCCCACAGACTTTGATCATGCAGTTTGGGTTGGCAGTAGCTGGGCACAGCCTTTTCTTGACCCTCCACCTCTACCTCCCACAGCATTTCACCAGCTTAGCTGCTAGGAATTCTGTTAGGAACCAGAGGCCAAGGTATAAAAGATGGAATAGGATACCGTTCTCTGACTTCTCTATCCCAGAGACTCTTGAAGCTTCTTTGATTCTTTGTCTCCCATAGTTTGTATCTACTTGAACAAGAATGGCAGCACAGGCCCCCACTTAGATAAGAAGAAGGTCCAGCAACTCCCTGACCATTTTGGACCAGCCCGTGCGTCTGTGGTGTTGCAGCAGGCTGTCCAGGCCTGTATCGACTGTGCTTATCACCAGAAAACCGTCTTCAGCTTCCTCAAGCAAGGCCATGGTGGTGAGGTTATCTCAGGTAAGCACTGTTTGGCTCATATTGCCTCCCAGCCAGAAGGACCCGCTTTCTCAACTGGTTGATTTCTTATAAGGCATCCTGGTTCCCACTTCATACCTGTAGGCTCTGGAAAAATGTGAAGGTATTCCATTCCTTATCTCCAACCCCCCAAGAGCCCCTCTGAGCCTTATGCATACCTCTGCCAAAGAGAATACCCACAGATTCTGCTTCACTGAGCCTCTAAACTGATTCCCCCCATCTACCTGATTGGCCTTTCCATACAGAAAGTATAGGAGAAAGAATCCAGAGGGGGCTATGTTGTGGCAGCAGAGGGGTTTCTCCAGACTATCACAGCCTCCCACCTGGTTTCAGGAACCAATGAACTCCTCTCTCATTCCTTTGACTCCTTAGCTTCCTGGTCCTAAACCAGGCCCAGTAGAAGAGAATTAAATCCCAGGGTGGCTGGGAAAAGTCATTTCCTTTTTCTTTACTGCTATGAGAGTTTGATTCAGTGGCACAGTATATTTTGCTCTCACAGAATACTTACTTTTTCTACTGTGCCCTGTTTCTGTTTCAGTTTTCCTAAATCCAAAATCCTATTTAGCCACTAAACCTAAAGACTTGACCTAGAGCCTTTCAGTCTTAACTGATGCTATTCCATAATCCCCTGCTCCTCCTCCCTAGCAGGTTGTAATAACCAGCTTCAGGAAACCCAGCTGGCATGGAAGACCCCATCAATAACCAGACTGTATTATTTTAGCAAACATTTATTGAACCCTTACTATGTGTCAGGTGGTTGTCAGACACTGGCCAGGAGAAGGGGAGAATAGAAGATGACAGCTTAGGCTCCATACCAGTGAAAAAGAAGAATGTATGTGAGAAGTGCTATAGCTAGCTGTGAGAAGTGCTATAATAGGGAAATGTGTACACAGTGGTGTGGGAACCCAGACTGGGGATTAATTGACTGTGAGGAAGATGGAGCAGACAGGCAGGCAATTATTATAGAAGACGGAACTGGCCAGGTGCAGTGGCTCACACCTGTAATCCCAGCACTTTGGGAGGCTGAGGCAGGCGGATCACCTAAGGTCAGGAGTTCAAGACCAGCCTGGCCAACATGGCAAAACCCCGTCTCTACTTAAAAAAAATACAAAACATTAGCCAGGCATGGTGGTGCATGCCTATAGTCCCAGATCCTCGGGAGGCTGAGGCAAGAGAATCACTTGAACCTGGGAGGCGGAGGTTGCAGTGAGCCGAGATCGTGCCACTGCACTCCAGCCTGGGTGACAGAGCAAGACTCCATCTCAAAAAAAAAGAAAAAAAAGAAGACTGGGAAGAGCCTGGGAAATTAAGCCTTATGTCCCTTCTGAGGCCCAGGCTACTCCCTGGTCTTTTCTTTGTTTCTGTGTAGTGGTCTGTAGGAACCTAGCCTAACTGCTTCTCTTTAGCTGCTCTCACCTATACCCCCTCTAGGGTTCTTCTTCTGCCTCAAAATTGGTTCTTGAGAATGACCTATCTCCCCAAATCCCCAAGTCCTTGCTGCCTTCAGGGACAAATACACAGGTCTTTGCTTTGTAAGGATTATGCTGATATATTTTTACAGAAAAAGATGATAGAAAGTAAACTAACACCAAGCATGAAACAGTTCCAAATGTTGCCAAAATTCTAGTGCCCTTATATAGATCGGAAATTGTGTACCCATACCATTGCTGGCTATGGCTATATTCTACTGTTCTGCCCAGCTTCTCTGTTCTTAGGCAGTTCTTGTGAAAATAGCACCCTAAATGAGCCGATTTCCTGGGGGAGGTCCAGCCAAGTGATGGAGCAGACAGAATTATGTTCACAGTTGTTTTCACAGGTTGAAAAAAATCATTCCAGAGCCCAGGGTGCAACAGACCTGGCCTGGCCACTCCCATATTTGCAAGCCCTTTACAGTTGGAGACAAAAATCAAAGACCTCGAGGGAGGGAGTTAAAGGGAGGGAGGGAGGAAATGTGGGGCACTGGTTCCCTTTGTGTAACCAGGTAAGCCTGAGACAAGCAGTGGGCTGTACTCCTCCTGCCCAGTGCTGTACTCCACTGCCAGGCTGACATGCTTGGCCCTGTTTACTCACTCCACAGCCGTGTTTGACCGGGAACAGCATACCCTCAACCTCCCAGCAGTCAACAGCATCACCTACGTCCTCCGCTTCCTGGAGAAACTCTGCCACAACCTTCGTAGTGACAATCTGTTTGGCAACCAGCCCTTTACACAGACTCACTTGTCACTCACTGCCACAGAGTACAGCCACAGCCACGACAGGTACCTACCAGGTAGGAGCTGGGATGGGGCCTGGGCTGAGAGTGGGGGACAGGGCTAGCAGCAGCACCTGCAGGGGCCCAGGCCTTCAGAACTACTGGCCTGGCACCTACTATCCAGAGGTCTGCTTTTCTGTCCCTTACCTTTGCCATATCTGAGACTTTTCAGCCTCCTCTCATCTACTTTTTCTTCAGGATCTTGTTTTCTGTCTCTAGTATTACTCCTATTTCCTCTAGATCCTTATCCCTAGATAAAAGGTGGTTCGCAATTCCCCTTCTGAGTTTCAGACTGCACATGGAGCCACCGAGAAGTCACAGAATGTCTCCCAGTGTGAACCTGGCAGCAAAGGCCTAACACAGATCTCCCTTGCCAGCAGGAAGGTTTAGTCTCAGGCTACAGATTGAGAAATGTGCTCCTTGGTGATTGGCCATCTATTCTTTCCTTTGGCACATGGCCCTAACTTCCAGCACTGCCAGTCTAGCAAGTCAATTCAAGTTCCTGCTATTTCTAACTCGGCTGGAAAATAACTTTCTTAGTTAACATACCAGACCCACAATGGGAAAGCAGATGCCACGTGGCCAGATCAGTGACTAAGTACTTCCGAGAGAGATTAAAGATTCAATGGAACTCTCATCTCTCATCTGGAACCCAGGACACAGAACAAGGGAGGGAAGAAAAGCTCAGCCTTAAACATAGCAAGGTAGGTCATTACTGAGAGGGAGGAAAGGCCCTTAAAAAAGCCCTGCAGATTGTGTCCTGAGCAGAGAAATAGAGAGGGGTGCTGTCAGTGTGGGCGCTGTGCTGTCTGTTGATGGGAGGGCACAATTCTGAAAGGTGTCTTTTCCGACCTTCCTCTACACAAACAAGTCTTGTTTCCACACTGCCTTCCCTGGTGTCTTTTCATCACAGTCTTAACAGAATCACCTCCGATAAAAGCACTGCTTCTAGAGAATGTGCCCAGGGAAGTGACTGTTCCCCCATTCCCCTTCCCCCTTTTCCTCATAGATTCTTCTGTACCCAAATCCATATTGCTTATGTGACTTGCAAGCAGGTCAAAAAGATACCTGAATTTTAAATACTCTTTGTGGGGGCCAGACCATCTGATCCGTGCAGCCATTTCTGTGATCCCCTGGCTGATCCTTTTCTGTGGAGGGAACTTCTCCTCACCTAACCCATGCTAGATTGCTTTCTTTCAGTACCAGAGTCTCTGAGAACAGAAAAAGGCATTTTGACTTGCAGTTAGAATGCTGCACTGGGAGTCTGGACTGGGCATGGTAGAGCTGGTACAGACAAAGGCAAGTTGTTAAATACCTCCAGTTAGGCATTCAGGAACTCTGATCTACATTTCAGATGTGAAAATTAGGCCTACCTGGGATTCTGAAAGAAGGGATGCATGAATGGGGGTAGCATATCCATTAGTGTAGCTGCTAGTTTAAAAAGAGATTTCTCCAAGAAATAGGAACTCCGAATTCTTAAATGGAATGCCATCATTAAGAAGTGAGAGAAATATACTGGTAGCAGCATTCAGAGACTGGTAGGGATGTACCTCATGGGCCTGCAGTCCCAAAAGTGGTTTGGGACTGGGGCATGACCTTTCCTGGGAATTCTGCCCCAATTTACATCTCTCTGATTCAGCCACTAGATAAGAGGAAGCAAACTTTAGCCAGACTCTTCTTGCCTCACCAGCTAAGAGAAACAAAGACCAAGGTATCACATTCTACCATTGGCTGCTACCTCTCCCTTCCCCATTTTCAGACAGATTGAGCCCACTTTTTGTGTCCTCCTCTGCTCTTAAGCTGTTTCTCATCATGGGTGCTCCGCAACTTGTCTGCTCTCCCTCTAGTTGCTATTTGCTTCCCTGAAATTAGCCTTTAACTATGCCCAGACAAGCCAGAGCCTTGCCTAAACTTCTAATTCCTCTGTGCTTCTTAGTGTATCCTTTCTGCCTGCCTGCCTGCCTGCCTACCTTCCTGCCTGCTTGCCTGCCTTACTGACCCTTTGCCCCACCTCTGATCTTATCATTTCCTGTGTTTTTCTGATTAGCTACCCAAACCTCTGCCAAAGAGCTCAATCTGTACAAGAGCTGTCTTTTGCTTTGCCCTTTGGATCTGGTATTTATGACTCCTGCCCTTCTGCCTGGCTACACGCTTCTACTAGACATCCATAGGTACCACCTCTGTTATCTGGGTGCTTACTGGCCCTCTCCCTTTCCTGTAGCCTTGCCTCCAAACTACCCTACCACTTACAGTCCTGGCCCAACTGACCATGCACTTCTGATATAGCAGGTAGTCACCCAAAGCTCAGGGAGATTTCATATCCCATTAAGCTTTCCTACCTAAGTTGAGACTATTACTTTTCTTCTCCAATATTTTATTTTAAAAATTTCAAACCTACAGAAAAATTACAAAAATAGAACAACAAGCAACCATAAATTCTTTGCCTACCTTTACCACTTAACTTTTTGCAGTATTTACTGTTTCTCCTAACTATATATACACATATAAATATACATACTTGTTGAATACCTGTATATTTAAAATATGTATTTCATTTACTGAACCATTTGAGAATTAACTGCAGATGAGAGATTTTATCCTTAAATACTTTTGTGTTTATCTCCTAAGAATAAGGAACATAATAGTATTATTATGATTGAGAAATTTAACATAAATAAAAACTAATGAGGCCAGGCACGGTGGCTCACGCCTGTAATCCCAGCACTTTGGGAGGCCAAGGCGGGCATATCATGAGGTCAGGAGATCAAGACTATCCTGGCTAACATGGTGAAACCCCATCTCTACTAAAAATACAAAAACTTAGCCAGGCGTGGTGGCGGGCGCCTGTAGTCCCAGCTACTCGGGAAGCTGAAGCAGGAGAATCGCTTGAACCCAGGAGGCGGAGGTTGCAGTGAGCCAAGAGTGTGCCACTGCACTCCAGCCTGGGCAACAAAGTGAGACTCCATCTCCAAAATAATAATAATAAATAAATAAATAAAATACTACTAGCTATTATGTAGTTATATATGTAGTTTATATATGTTAGGATTTCCCCCGTTATATAGTTATATATGTTAGAATTTCCCCCAGTTGTCACACTAATGTCCTTTATAGCTGTTTTTTCCTAATCCAGGATTCAATAAAGGATCATCCACTGCATTTAATTCTCCTGTCTCTTTAGTTTCCTTTATCTAGAACAGTTATCCAGCGCTTTTTTTTTCTATCTTTCATGACATGACATTGGCATTTTGAATAATCCAGGCCAGTTGTTTTACTTTAGGTCATCAAATATTTACAAATACTTACTCTGTGCCCAATTCTATACTAGACTCTAGGGAGACAGAGGTGAGACAGACTCCATCCCTGCACTCAAAGAGCTGAGACAGGGAGAGATATGTGAACATGTATGTGGTCAAAGCAGAGCACCGAGGTACTCTGGCCCAGCAAAGCATGATGAGCAAGGAGTATAGTGAAAGAAGTCAAGGGAGGATTCCTGGGGGAGGCGATGTCAGCAGAGTCTCTTCTTCAGACTATACATGTGGCTGGATCAAGTAAGAGGCTGGTGAAGACTAAGTAAAAGAAGCCCAGCTGGGCACAGTGGTTAACACCTGTAATCCCAGCACTTTAGGAGGCCAAGGCAGGTGGATCACCTGAGGTCGGGAGTTCGAGACCAACCTGGCTAACATGGTGAAACCCTGTCTCTACTAATAATACAAAAATTAGCTGGGCGTGGTGGTGCATGCCTGTAATCCCAGCTACTCGGGAGGCTGAGGCAGGAGAATCGCTTGAACCTGGGAGGCAGACGTTGCAGTGAGCTGAGATTGCGCCATTGCACTCCAGCCTGGGTGACAGAGTGAAACTCTGTCTCAAAAAAAAATTTTTTTAAATATGTATTTTTTTATCACCCTAAAAAATACTGAGAATGGTGAAAAAGATATTGTCCCTACCTTCAGTATTAGGGACAATATGAACATGTATGTGGTCAAAACAGAGCACAGAGGTACTCTGGCCCAGCAAGGCATGATGAGCCAGGAGTACGGTGAAAGAAGAGGTCAAGGGAAGATTCCTGGGGGAGGTGAGGTCAGAGCAGAACTATGCGTGTGACTAGATCAAATAAGTGGCTAGTGAAGACTAAATAAAAGAGGCCCGGCCAGGTGCAGTGGCTCAGTATGAGGCAGAAGATTGTATTGATTTCACTGGTCCCAGTGACTATTAAGTTTAGCTGTAACTGAAAACTACCCAGCATTAAACTCTGAGTCTGCTGTTTTAGGATTCTCAGGTTCCTGTCTGTTAGAGGAAGTGGTTCATTGCCCATGACAATGGTACCTTGTGCCTTTCTTTCCAGTTGTCAACCCGGTCTTCTGAGTTAGTTATAAACTGCCAGAATCCCAAGATTCACAGTGGTTAAAGCCAAATAAAAACTGAAATATCAGGATGCACCCTGATCCCCACATAGGTTTCCAACCTAGAATTGTCAGAGTTTTAAGATGATGCAAATGCTCATAATTCATTGAAGCACACTGGCACATGTCCACTTTTCAGGTGGACCTTCTTGGGACCAGAGCTTAAACTTCAAGGTGTCAGGAAGACCTCCAAGGCTCTCCTCATCCAAAAGAGATGCACCCAATACTGTCTGTCTTAATATCCTGTTTCTTTCCTTTGTTATAATTGCAATAGTTGCTAATATTTTTAGCTACCTGTATTTTGTCATCTGCCCCACTATAGTAAATATTCCATGAGTATAGGGACAATATCTTTTTCACCGTTCTCAGTATCCATCATCCTAACTGTCACATGGTAAGTATTTAATAGTATTTGTTGAAAGAGTAGTAAAGGATGTGGGAAGTAGTTCAGAGAGGGATTTTTTTTGTTGTTTAACACTGAGAGTTTAAGCATGCACAAGGACTGTGCTATGTCTTTGGGTCCTGCGTTGGTGTAAGAATTTTCTTAGATCAGCAGCTCTAGTTCCTTGGTCACTCAGTTCACACCCATAAAGGGGAAAGCTTGGTTATGAGCATGGAATCTTTGCATCTTGGAAGTGGAAAGTACTCTAGAGATGATCTAGTATCTAGCCTAACACATGAGGGTGGTCGTCTGACCTCTGCTTAAATATTCCTGATAATAGGTTTTCTCTATCTTTGGCAATTGATTTTATTGTTGGGCAGTTCTGATTGCTAAAAGGCCCTCCTTTTGTTTTTGTTTTTGTTTTTGTTTGTTTGAGCTGGACTTTCACTCTCGTTGCCCAGGCTGGAGTGCAATGGCGCGATCTCATTTCACCACAACCTCCACCTCCCAGGTTCAAGCAATTCTCCTCCCTCAGCCTCCTGAGTAGCTGGGATTACAGGCATGTGCCACCACGCCTGGCTAATTTTGTATTTTCAGTAGAGACAGGGTTTCTCCATGTTGGTCAGGCTGATCTCGAACTCCCGACCTCAGGTGATCCACCCGTCTCGGCCTCCCAAAGTGCTGGGATTACAGGCATGAGCCACCCTGCCCAGCCAAAATGCCCTCCTTTTTAAGCTGAAATCTGCCTTCTTACAACTCCTGCCCCCATTCCACTGTCTGTATTCCAAAAGAGCAAATCTACCTCCAATTCCTCTTCTTTTCCCATGACTGCCCACAGTGTTTCTCTCCCTTGACTTTTCTCCAGACGATGCCTTCCCAAGGCCTTTCCCCTTTGGATGATCTTGAGGTTCCTCACCACCACTCTGATCGTCCTCCACCGGGAACTCTAATTGTTAAGGTCAGCTTTGCAATGTGATACTCTGAGAAGAGCTGCTTCTCACTGAAAATACATGCATAAGGGCTAGGTCCTTATCCATCTGTTCACCTCTGCATGTACCATAACTAGTATAGTGGCTGTCACACACACAAAGGGTGCTCAACAAATGTTTGTTTGATCCCAGTTGCTCCCATATCTCCAGCATATCAATAGTAAATTTTACACTGACCCTAGGAAGTTTAAGCATTTTTCATCTCCATTTTATAGATGGGCAAAGGAATCCTATAAAAAGGCAGGGATCATTGACTAATCAAGTCTTCTAGCCCCAGTCTTTGACACCTGGGCCAGTGGTTTCAAAGTCTATTTTGTTTTGCCAGTAGAACTTTTTTTTTTTTTTAAATAAAAAAGGTTTTTGGCAAAGGTAAAATTGTGTATGAAATTTGTACACACTCCAGTGCATAAAAATTAAAACCAGAGAAGCTGGGATGAGGCCCATAGCTCTACTTACTTGGCCTCCCTGTGGAGGGCTCACAGGGCTCTGTAGAACACAGTTTGAAGGTATTGCAGTCTTCAGGCCAGCTGCGGTTCCTCACACCTATAATCCCAACACTTTGGGAGACCAAGGTGGGCAGATCACTTGAAGCCAGGAGTTCAAGACCAGCCTGGCCAACATGGCGAAATCCTGTCTCTGCTAAAAATACAAAAAAAAAAAAAAAAAATCAGTGGGGCGTGATGGCACGCACCTGTAGTCCCAACTACCTGGGAGACTGAGGCATAAGAATTGCTTGAACGCAGGAGGTGGAGGTTGCAGTGGAGTGCAGTGAGATTGTGCCACTGCATTCCAGTCTGGGTGACAGAGTGAGACTCTGTCTCAAAAAAAAAAAAAAAAGTATTTGCAATCTTCTATCCTGGCACTGTCCTACCAAAGAGAGCCTCGTTTGATCAGCCTTGTGAGGATTAGGACCTCCCAGAGCTTTGGAGCATGATGCTTTCAGTATATCTCATTAGGATAAGATTTCATGACTTGCCATCAGTCCAGATTTTCAGACCCTTCAACTCAGAATCTGCGTCTCAGTGTTCTTAGCATTGCTGAAAGGAAGAGACACTGAATGGTTTGCATCAGCACCTGGTAAGCCCCTGGCTTTGTCATCATAATTATTCTTCACATCTGTTAGCTCATGTGAGGCAGACAATACTGTCCCCAGTCTTAGCTGAATAAAATGAGAACTAGAAGGGTGAGGTTACCCTGCTGATAAATGCAGAAATTGAATGAAATATTTTTCTTGAACTATCACAGACAGCTTAGATTTGCCACTTCAACTCCGAATGAAATACAAAATAATTTTTCACATTCATAAAGTTCATCCCTTTCCATTTTCTCATTTGATGTTCTCAGCATGACAGGGGATGATTTTTCCCCATTTTACACATGAAGAAGCTGGTGCTTAGAGAAGACAAGCTACTTGTCTAGAATCACATACCTAGTGAAAGGCAGGAGCCCAGGTGTACAACCCAGGTCTCCTATATCCTGGATTGGATTCCCATTCATGTCTCAAAATGGGACCCTGCTAGTCATTTTTCCTGGAAAATAGGAATCAGAACCCTCATCTGCAGAAAGGAGGTGGGATATGGCTTAGGTATTATGGACCCTCAAAGACTTATCTTTTCAGAACCACTTCTAGGAAAGGGTTTCAACAGTTAGCCTCTTTGATATAAAGGCAAATAGCTGTCTAATCCTAGATTTTACTTTGAGCTATATTATAGTTGCCAAGCAATTTTAGGTAAGTATTAGAAAGCAGTCCTTAAATCCTACACCATCTTAACATTGAGGACTTACTGTGTGCCAGACAATATGCTCAAAGTTAGTGTTCGTCAGAGGCTCCGAACAAATCCCAAGCATTACCTAAACACTTGATGTCTTTGAAAAATGATAAAGGACAGTGTTATGCTCCAGTACTCAAGACATCCTCCACAAGCAGAGAATACTGTGGCCTGGGCTGAGGAACTGATCTGGTTTGGGTAGAACCCAATCATGAGGAGTCTGCTTCAGGTTCTTTGTACAGTGATAGGGTGTTGCCACCCGGTATTGGGCCATGGGACTGGGTATAGAAACATCAGGGTAAGATTCCCTTTATAAGGAAAGACTTTCATAGCCATTCTTTTCTGATATTCATAAGCTCCTTGGAAGAAAGGGACTTCCCATGTTGTAGATGAGGAGACTAACATTCTCCGAGAAGCACTCTGCTGAATGGCAGAGCCAGATTATACCCCTGATTCTGATCTCCATGCCCAAGCTCACGGCTCCTCAACCCCAGATTCCTTGAAGTGTTTCTGTAGAATAGGGCAGATACAAAATGAGAGATGAAACATAGGAGCAGATTCTTTGCAAACAAGCCTTTAAGCAAGCATTTCTGACATATCCTGCTGGTTGAGCAGAGGGTCACCTTTTAAAGTACCCTCATCTAAGCAAATGTATCCCAGCTCTAGCATGTTGTGTCTAAGGCAGTCTCTTCCATCCTAGAATAGCTCCATTTGTTTAAGATGTTCCTTATCCAGAAAAAGCATAGGGCATCTAGACCAGAAAAAGCCTCAAAGACCATCTAGTCTAAGAGAAAGAATTTCTAAAGAGACTGAAGTCCAGAGAGTGACACTGAGCTTGACTAAGGTCACCTCATGAGAGCCACAACCATGACTGGTACGCAGGCCTCCTGAGTCCCTGCCTAGGGCTTTCTCTTTTGCTGTTGCTTGCTCTGCTCAAACAGGTACCTGGGAGCCAGCACTCTGGCAGTCCTTCTAAGCTCTAACTCTGGTTTTACTGTTTTTCAGGTGAAACCTTTGTCCTGGGGAATAGTCTGGCCCGGTCCTTGGAACCACACTCAGACTCAATGGACTCTGCCTCGAATCCCACCAACTTTGTCAGCACCTCCCAAAGGCACCGGCCCTTGCTTCCATCCTGTGGCCTCCCACCAAGCACTGCCTCAGCTGTGCGCAGACTATGCTCCAGGGGTAAGCTTACCAGAGTCCTGGCCCTCCTTCCCTCCCTCACTCTTTCCTTCACTTCCTTCCTGAGCTCTGGGAGGCCAGAGAGGACCTAGTTCTGTTGCCCTCTGCCTGGTGGTGGGTCTAGGGGCTGGACTTACTCTTGTGCCTGACCTTGCACCTGGGAGGTAATTGGAGCTCCAGGATTGGCTTGAGTATAACAGAAACTAAGAGCCAAAGACCTAGACCCAAAAGGAACAGGGAAGGATTCATTCATTCATTCATCCATTAACTATTTATTTGAACTCCATCTGTGTTTGGCATGGGAAAGCAAAAATCAGGCACTTTTTATCTTCAAGGTATTATGGGGAGACAGACACTATAAAACAATGTCGAGTGCAGTGACAGAGATATGCTTTGGGTAATATGAAAATTACAAGGAGGAATACCTAACCCAAGCTTGGTGGTCAAGGGACACTTTCTTGAGGAAGTGATGCTTTGCCTGAGACTGTATAAATGGCCATATCAGGGCTGGTAGAGGAGGGAGAGCTTTCCAGGAAGAGGGGCAACATGAATAAGGGCAAAAGAATAAGAAATAGCACCGATTATACTAGGAACTGCATGCAATTTGGAATTGCTCAACCATAAAGTATAATGCTGAGACTCAAAGAGAAAAACCTGGAAAGGTCAAGACATATATCATAGAAGACCTTAAATGGGCTTTTAATTAGAGGCAAGACAGGTTTGTGTTTTGAATAGATTATTGACTACTATGTTGAGCATGGATTTGAGGAGGGACAAGACTAGAGAAACCTAAACAAGTTAGGAGGTTACTCGAGTGAGCCAGATCTGAAGTGACAAAGGCCTGGTTTAGGGCAGGGACAGAAGGTTTAGAGAAGACAGAGTGGATTTGAAAACTGTTCACAAGGTAAATTTAATCAGATTTGAGGATTTCATCAGATGTGAGGAAGAAGGGAGTGAGGACTGTCTCCCAGGTTTCTAGATGTGGTGGCCGGATAGCTGGTGGTACCATCCACTGAGGGAGGGAACCCACCATAGAAGAGAAGGAAGGTCGGGAGCCCATGGTCATGTAGATGACATCTAACAGGCAGTGACCATGCAGATCCAATCCTCAAGGAAGAGTTCTGTGCTGAAGTTAAATATTTAGGAGTCACCAGTGTATAAACAGCAGTTGAAATTTTAGGGTGAATGATACTCACTTCTCAGAAATATGCAGTGAATGAAAATAACAGTTAACCAAAGATGAAGTCCTGGGAACCAACAAAGCTTAGGAGGTGAGAACAGGAAGGCAAGCCCACCAAGGAGAAAAAGGAATATTCAATGTGAAGGAAAATTTAGAAAATTCAGAGTGAGAAGAATCTGATATTGTGGTGGCCAGGACTACAGAGCGTATTTGAAGGAAAGCACAGCATAACAAAGTTCTGGCAAAACAAGGGACTGAGAAACATCTATTGGATTCCACCATTGTGGGTAATTGGTGGATCTTAGTGAAAGCAGCCTTGGTGCTGTGGTGGAGGGGTGAAGGCAGATTGCACTGGGGACTTTGATGAGAAAAAAAGGCTGGTGATGGGTAGGACTCTTAAGTCAAAGAAGATCTTTCAGAATGGGAGCCCTTCAAGCACATATGTCAGCAGACAGCTTGCACCTTCCAAAAAGCAACAGTTAAGAATATAGGAAAGAGGAGAAAGTAAGGCCTCAGGAGTGGTGGGATCAAGGGCATAGGCAGAGAGGCATCAGTCTTAAGCCAAAAGGAGGCATACTTTCTCTGAGAGAGGAGGGAAGATTGAGTGTGTCCATTAGTGAATAGAGAAAGGCCTGGTCAGGGAACGGGTTAGGAGGGCTGATAGACTGGACTAGTCTTAAAGAAGATGGGGAAAAATGGACCAAAGAAAAGGGGATGATTTGCAGGAAACCTCATGGCCCAACTATGCTTGGAGACTAGTTGGCCAGTTTGCAAAAGCTATGGTTTTCTTCTGTGGTTCTTAGCAACCTAGTAGATATGGGATAAGAAAAGACAGCTTGAGAATTAAGGGGTTTTTTTGCTGAGCTAGTAGAGCAAGAGCTGGGAGGAAGGGGGAGAGTATGTAAAGAAATCAGGAATCAGAGAGAGCAGTTTAAATCATCGACCACTAGATCTGGGAAGGCAGTCAAGGTGGGAAGGATACAAGGCTAAATTAGGATAGGGAAAATGGAAAGTTTGACATGCCAAAGAACTTTGTGATATAATGGTTATAGTGGACATAAGTCCCAAGAGAGCTGGAAAGATGGAAGGTTGGCGTCAGAGAATAGGATGCTTAAAATTCTGAAGTGGATTTGTTCCAAGGGATTGCAAGGACCAGACAGTGGTGATGGCAGTAGGTATTTGGAGTAGAGTGGAGGTGAGAGTCACTGGAGGCATGGTAGCTGAATGGATTGCCTCCAAGGATTAGAGCAGGAGTTGGGGTGGAACAGTGGGTAGTGAGCTAAGTAACAAAAAGTCTTCATTTACCAAGGGGTAGAAATCCAGATATCTATGAGTAACAGTGAGAAGGAAGAGCCAATGGTTGGGTACATGTTTGGCCTCCGAAGAACATGAGCTTTCATAGGAGGATGGTCTAGAAGCAGCAGTAGGGAGCCAGGAGAATGTAACTTCCACACCCTGTTTCCAGCCTCCTCTAGCCCAGGGAGACATGAGTGGGGTGTGAAAGTATAGGAAGACTCCATTAGCAAAGCCTGCAATGAAAAAAAAGTCACCTCAGCGGAGAGAGAGCTTTCAGGAAGGCTGAGTCATGGGAAGAAGCCTGTGATGCCCCTCCCCCTCCCCTAACCCCAACAGGGAAATGGAATCTAAAGGGGTCTCAAGTAGAGGCAGAGCTGAGGGCTGATTCTAGCCTCGGCTCCCTTGCCTTGAGACTTGGGTCAGTCATCTCACCTCTCAGGTCTTCCTCACATGCAGAATGTTCCTCATGTGCATACTGGAGATGGTGACACCAACCTGGTCTTTCCACAGGAGCGTTAAAGGGATCAAATGAAAGAAGGGATATGGAATCATTTTGGAAACTAAATCGTTCCCCAGGTATGAGGGGAGTTACTGTTATTTTTATCTTCCCCAAGGCCCTGTTTCTGAGAAGAGTACTTTGTGATAGGCTGCCCTCCTGGCACTGGCCTCAGATGGTACTGTCGTTCCCTAGGCATCTCCTCTCTTCCTTGGAAACACACCATGAGTCTGTCTGCCAGGTCACTGTATAAATCTCTTTGCAGCCTGATGGTCTTCATTAGGCTATGAGAAGATTCATTCGGCTGGCCCTAGAATTGTCTTAAAGAATTTGGATGTCGAGTCTGTTTCCTCTCTTACTGCATTAACCAGGATGATTAGGCATGAGCTTGTTAGTTGGCCTCTTGTGTATGTGCCTCACCTTCCTTAGTCATGCTCAGACTGAGACAACAAGCCCTCCTGGAAGAGTAAGTGCCAGCTGTACACGTTGAGGGGCGATGGGGAGAGCTTTGCCGTAGGCTGTCTGCAGAGAGAATAGGAAAAGACAGGGCAAGTCACTTCCTCTCTCTTTTCACTGAATGCCCTCCCCTCTGAACTAAAGATGGTGATGACACCTCCTTCAAGGGCTATTTTAAAGGTCAAATGAGTTGACAATGGTGGGGGTTCTTTATAATTTGTAGAATATTGTTCATATATCAGGTCACTTTTTACCACTGCCACCCTGGTAGTTCATGCCACAGTGGTCTCTTGCCTGGATTGTCATAATGGCCCTTTTTTTTTTTTTTTTTTTAAATAGTGTCTCTCACTCTGTCACCCAGGCTGGAGTGTACAGTGGCTCAATCATGGCTCATTGCAGCCTCAACCTCCTGGGCTCAAGCAATCTTCCTCTCAAGCTACCTTCCAAGTAGCTGGGACTACAGGCATGCACCACCACACCCAGCTAAGTTTTTGCAGAGACAGAGTTTTGCCATGTTGCCCAGGCTGGTCTCAAACTCCTGGGTTCAAGCAGTCTGCCCGCCTCAGCCTCCCAGAGTGCTGGGATTACAGGCATGAGCCACTGTGCCTGGCTTAATAGCCTCCTTCTTCTTCTTCTTTTTTTTTTTTTGGAGACAGAGTCTCACTGTGTCGCCCAGGCTGGAGTGCAGTGACACAATCTTGGCTCACTGCAACCTCCACCTTCTGGGTTCAAGCGATTCTCCTGCCTCAGCCTCCCAAGTAGCTGGGATTACAGGCACCCGCCACTACGCCCTGCTAATTTTTTGTATTTTTAGTAGAGATGGGGTTTCACCATGTTGGCCAGGCTGGCCTCAAACTCCTGACCTCATGATTTGCCCACCTCGGCCTCCCAAAGTGCTGGGATTACAGAAGTTAGCCACCATGCCTGGCCGATAGCCTCCTTCTTAACTGGTCTGTTCATGTCCCCCTGAAGTCTGTTACCAACATAGATAATGAGAGTGATCCTCCTCATTGCAAGTTGGTTCACGTAACTCCTGTGCTCAAAACCTACCTGTTTCACTCAGAAAAGCCAGTGGTTTTCCATGGTATACAGGGTCCTCTGTTATCTTCACTGCCACTTCTCTCCTCTTCCTCAACACACACATCCATGTCTCTCAGTGTTATTTTATACCACTTTCTCCCTCATTCGCTTTCTTCTGACACATTGGCCTTCCTGCTAAATCCTACATGTGCTATTTGCTCTTCTGCCTCAAGGTCTGCTCAAATTTCATCATTTCGGAGATGTCTCTCCTAATCACCATATAAATTAGCAACTTCCTACCACCTGCCCTCATGGAGTTTATATTCTAGAGGGAGTAGGCTGACAGACAAGCATATAAATATATAATAGTATTAAATATGTGGGTCATCTTAGTCCATTTGGGCTGCTGTCACAAAGTACCATGAACTGGGTGGCTTATAAACAACAATGTGTTTCTCACAGTCCTAGAGACTGGGAAGTCTAAGATCAAGGCACCAGCAGATTTGGTGTCTGATGAGGACCCACTTCCTGGTTCACAGACAGCCATCTTCTCACTATAACCTTGTACAGCCGAAGGGGCAAGGGAGCTTTCTGCAGCCTGTTTGATAAGAGTACTAAACTCATTCATGAGGGCTCTGTCCAGAGGTCCCACCTCCTAATATATATCACCATGTGGGTGGGGAGGGGTAGGATTTCAACATAGGAATGTTGAGGGGATACATATTCAGTCAATAGCGTGTGTGTATTTATATATACTATCATATATGTGTGTATACTGTCATGTATGTATGTATAGATGATACCTAGCTTCTGATTAGAGGAATTAGCTAAGATGGTCCAAGAAGGACACATTCTTGCATATACACTCTCTCCCCATATCTTCTCTCTGTTCTCCAGAATCTCTGCACTTGGTTTCTCTCTCAGCATCACAGTAGACTTTTAAGATGGGGAGAAGTGAATGGCTCACAGAGGCCCCTCCAGCTTTCCATCTATTAACACCTCCAAAAAGCCACTGGGATTTCTGTAACTTTAAGCAGCCCCTGCTGGCTCTAGCATACCTGTCCCCTGGTCTAGTCAGTGCCCAACTATAAGCTTGAAAAGACAATATGCTAGAATCTCTGCTCTAAAAGGGGCTGGGCTGGGCTGGGCTGGGCTGGGCTGGGCTGGGCCGGGCCAGGCCAGACAAAATGTACTTTGACTTTTTAGACCTGGGACCCAGAATGAAGACAAATGGGAAGAGATTCTCGGCCTTTGCAGGAGAGAGTTAAATATTAGGCCCTTCTACTTTAACAGGTGTGTGTGGTGGGGGTTTGTTTATTTGTTTGTTTTTGAGATAGGGTCTTACTGTCACCCAGGCTGGAGTACAGTGGCATGATCATAGCTCACTGTTAACCTTGAACTCCTGGATTAAAGCCATCCTCACACCTCAGCTTCCTGAGTAGCTGGGACTATACTAGACCACCATACCCGGCTGATTTTTTTACTTGTTTTGTAGAGACAGGGTCTTGCAATGTTGCCCAGGCTGGTCTCAAACTCCTGGCCTCAAGCAATCTTCCTTGGCTGCCCAAAGTGCTGGGATTCCAGCGTGAGCCACTGTGCCCAGTGTCCAGGTGTGTGGTTAGCTCTGCCACTTGAGGTTGAGGAGAACAGGTAGTTTGCAACAAGGCACCTCTGGATGCTGCAGATATAGACATGAGCAAGGCAGGGACCCTGCCTCAAAAGAGACATAGTCTGGTTGGAGAGAAAGAAAAATATACAAGTAACTAGTATCTGTGATCATTCATTTATCTAACAGATGTGTTTGAACATCTACTGTGGCAGACGAGGCACTCTTATGTGTCAGCAGCATAGCAGGGAATGAGAGAGAGCTTACATTGTATAGGGAGGAGACAGATAAGAAACATAAAATAAATTAGTCCATGAAATTATTTTACATAATGATATGTACTGTGGTGGAAAAAAAAAAACTAGGGTAATTGGATTGTAAAGAACTGTGTGCGGAATTGAGCATTTTTACAAGGAGATCAGGGAAGGCCTCTCTGTGGAATCAATATTTGAGGTAAGACCCAAATGTTGAGAAGTCAGGCATGAAAAGATTTGGGAAAAGAGCATTCCAGACAGAGCAAATTGCACGTCAAAGGATAAATGCTTGGCTTATTCAAGAAGCAGAAAGAAGGCTAGTGTGTTTGAAGCACGGTGAATAAGGGGTAAGTTGCGGGCAGGGGTTGCAGAGTGAAATGAGGCCGAAGGTAGGAAGGCTCAGCTGATGGAGTGCCTCATAGACACTGGAAAGCACAGGAGGGAGTTCAGATTTCATTTCATGTGCAAAGGGAGGCCACTGCATTGAGTTTTTAGAAGGGGTTGACATGGTTCAATTACTGCTCTTTTTGTTTTTGTTTCTTTTGAGACAGGGTCTCGCTCTGTCGCCTAGGCTGGACTGCAATGGCGCGATCACAGCTCACTGCAGCCTGGAACTCCTGGGATCAAACCATCCTCCTGCCTCAGCCTTCTGAGTAGCTAGGACTATAAGCATGTGCCACCATACCAGCTAATTTTTACCATACCAGCTAATTTTTAAAAATTTTTTGTTGAGATGGGGATCTTGCTTTATTGCCCAAGCTGGTCTTGAACTCCTGGGCTCAAGCAGTCCTCCCACGTCAGCATCCCAAAGTGCTGGGGTTATGGGCGTGAGCCACGATGCCTGGCCTAATCATTGCTTTGTAAAGGCTCCTTTACCACTTCATGGAGAAGAGAGATTACTAGCGTGGTGTGATGGGGGAAGATGGGCACAGAATGATCTGTAACCAAGAATATACTAAATCCTTTGTGAGACCATTTATTTCAGTATTAGACCAGAAAAGTTTCATAGAGGAACTGATCTTTGAAGCCAAGACCTGCTTAGCTGAGTTGGAGTTTGCCCAAAGAAAATTAAAAATTGAAGGGAGAGAAGGGGACAGATTCCAAGCAGAGAGAAAAAAACATGTAAAAGATCTCTGACAGATGATGGTCAAAATACAGAGATCCCAAATCCCACAGGGGAAACAGGAGGCGTTATATCTGAGTCAAATTTGAGATGAAAGCTCCAAGCAAAACACTAAATTAACATTGAGATTCCTGGCGGCCAAAGCAAAAACTTTTCTGGCTGGGCGCAGTGGTTCATGCCTGTAATCCCAGCACTTTGGGAGGCCGAGGCGGGCAGATCACTTGAGGTCAGGAGTTCACGACCAGCCTGGCCAACATGGTGAAACCCTGTCTCTACTAATAACACAAAAATTAGTGCATGCCTGTAATCCCAGCTACTCAGGAGGCTGAGGCAGGACAATCGCTTGAACCTGGGAGGCAGAAGTTGCAGTGAGCTGAGATGGCGCCACTGCACTCCAGCCCCTGGGTGACAGAGCGAGACTCCATCTCAGAAAAATAAACCAAAAAAACTGTCTTCTGCCTTAGTGTATCAGGCTGTAATGAGGCCACCTATTCTCCAGGCCTTGGAAAAGAATCCAGGGTATTTTTTGCCCACGTGCCAAGGATTTGTCTCTAATCTTACCAGGCTACCAGTCTCTCTAGAAATGGTCTCCCAGAGCCAAGGCAAAAACAGCCCCACTCACCAGTCCCCCCAAGGCACCCAAATAGTCCCCTTACTATGTTGGTACCACTGTCTCAGGTTTGGGCTGAATCATAGCCTCAATGCAAAATTTCTTCTGGCCATTTCCAAAAATCAGATCTACCCTTAAAAAACAAAGATTTGACTTTCCCTTTGTGAGGAAACACTTTCCTCCCTTGGCTATCTCCAGTTCCTCGGCTCATGGTCTAGCACTGCTGTGAGCATCACCTAGAAGGCCACTGAGCTGTGCCAAGAAGAGTAGTGGGGATTTACAAACCAGTCCCCGCCCATTATAGTAGGTGCCCTCCTGTCCTGCAGGGTCGGACCGATACCTGGAGAGCCAGGATGCCTCTCGACTGAGTGGCCGGGACCCCTCCTCATGGACAGTTGAGGACGTGATGCAGTTTGTCCAGGAAGCTGATCCTCAGCTTGGACCCCACGCTGACCTCTTTCGCAAACACGTAGGTGCTCCTGCCTGACCTCTCAGTAGGAACATGTGTGGAGAGCCTCACCTGGTGGGGACAGTAGGAGATGTCTGGGGAGGAGGGATGCTTAGAGACAAAGGTTGAGGAGAACAGGTAGGCTTCAGCGTCACAGCAGGTGAACTGGACTCCCATGTGGCAGGCACTTCCCAGGATGGCCTATAATCAGAACCTGGGGTGGTCAGACCAACCAGGACTCTGATGGCACCTCCCCTCCACTTCTGCCCACCTCCCCACCCCCCAGGAGATCGATGGCAAGGCCCTGCTGCTGCTGCGCAGTGACATGATGATGAAGTACATGGGCCTGAAGCTGGGGCCTGCGCTCAAGCTCTCCTACCACATTGACCGGCTGAAGCAGGGCAAGTTCTGAACTGGGAGAGGCAGCCTAGACAACCAAGTGGTCAGCAGGTGGGGGCATTCTTCTAGGAATGAGGGGCATCAGCCCACCCCAGGCACCTCAGTGGGGTTCCGGGCCACCTCAGGACTCCAAGAGGCTATGTGGAGGCACCAGTCCTAGCCACAGCTGCCATGATATGTCCTTCCATGAAGGACTGAGGAGGGAGAATGGGGATCCAGGGCTGGTGCTGCTCTTCCCTCAGCTCTGCCGGGGATCTAAGGTCCCTCTATTTATTTCTTAAGCTTGGCTGGCCTCTCAACCAGGAGTTTAGGCTGAATGCCTTCCAAGTGATGGAGGAAAAGGCCAACTTTGTCCTGGTCTTGCTGTGGCACCCCACCACCCCACAGCTCCTACCTTCTCATCAGATTCCCCTGAATCCAAACTCATGGTGCAAACCTCTACCTTTTTACAAAAAGATCTTATTGTTAATTTATTGTTTCTGGCACTTGGGCAAACCCTGTAGTTAATACTCCTTCCACACTAGACACTGGGTTTCAGGAGGAGGGAGACTGCCCTGCCTTGATCCCAGAGAGGCCCTCTCCAGATAGGCGTGGCCCCTCTTCAGAGGACCCTGAAGTGGAGAGTCCCATAAAGCCTTGACCACATCACTCCATATGGGGAGAAGGATCCCTGTCACCTTCTCCTCACTTCATGGGGCCCTTCTGCAGCCCTAGGCCTCATCTGTGGGAAGGGAGTCCCTGGCCCATACTGCTCCCACCACAGCTCCTTGCCCTGGCCAGAACTGCTGTTAAAGAAGATCAGGCCGGATGATCTTAGGCCAAGAAGGCCCTAAGGGGGATGGGAGGGCAGGTTTTCCAGGCTGGAGTCGGTTCCACCCACTCTGCTGTCCATATGCTTTCTTGTAAGCAAGTCAGCAGCACAGCTGCCATCTGGACTTATTTTATGTCAATCTGTTTATAAATAAAAACCAATATAGATACCAGTGTCTTTTTAATCAGTTAACAGCCAAATCACTATGCATTCATTAGACCAGTCATTCCTCTTCTCTTGGTCTTAGTTTTCTCATATATAAAACGAGGCTGGGTGCACTGGCTCATGCCAGTAATCTCTGCACTTTGGGAGGCCAAGGTGGGAGGGTCTCTTGAACTCAGGAGTTTGAGACCAGCCTGGGCAACATGGTGAAACCCCAGCTCTACAAAAACATACAAAAATTAGCCTGCCGTGGTGGCGCATACCTGTAGTCCCAGCTGCTTGGGGAGCCGAGGTGAGGGGATGGCTTGAGCCTAGGAGATCGAGGCTGCAGTGAGCCATATCCGCACCACTGTACTCCAGCCTAGGTGACAATTTGAGACCCCATCTCAAATAAATAAAATGGTAGAGCTTGGACAAAATGATTCCTAAGTGTCCTTCTAATTCCAGCAGTCCCTAACGAACAGGTGGTCTTCCAAATGCCTACCAGAGCCCCAGCATCACATAGGCCCCTTGGAAAGTTAGTATGTGAATCCAGTTTCCACCCTCAAAGGGCTTTGCTGTGGTGCAGCTAGACAGTAAGCACAGCAGCTATGCAAAGCCACAGCAGGAAGGAGCAATCTTAGGTCAGCAACTCCTACAAGCCTCAGTGGCTGGGCATGTCTTCACCCATATAGGGTGGGGAAAGATGCAGGCCAGCCCAGCCAGGTCAGGCCTGCACTGTACCGCTTGTGCTGACCAGGGGCCAGGCACACAACTCCAGGGCCACATGTTGTGTTTATAATTGGAGTACAGGGTTTGCAGGAGGAAGAGAAGGCATAGGGGGGGCAGCAGGTCAGTGCAGTATAACCTGATAATAACAACAACCAACACTTTCATATCACTGTGTTTCACACGAGCTGCTTACATGAATTAGAACTATCTCACTTTTCACAACAAACCTATTTTATGGATAAGGAAACTTAAGTTCAGGTCACACAGGCAGGAAATGCCAAAGCCTTACATTTGACTGTAAGGCTGAGGTTCTAGCCAGCCCACCCATGTGCCAGGAAGCTTTGGGTGGGTCATTTCCTTTCTCTGGGCCCATCTGGCTATGAGATATTTGCATGAGGAGACTTGTGAAGGCCCTTCCAGCTTTCACCAGTGACAAGTTCGAATATCATAACTTACTTACAGTATCTTTTCTACTTGGCCACTGTGAGGTTCTAACCATGGTCACTGTAAAACAGTCAGGGTCAAGGCAGCCGAACAAGTTGAGGCCCTCATTTTCTACCAACTCCTTGACACTGGGATTTTCTTTTCTTTTCTTTTCTTTTTTTTCTGAGATGGAGTCTCGCTCTGTCTCCCAGGCTGGAATGCAGTGGCGCCATCTCGGCTCACTGCAAGCTCTGCCTCCCGGGTTCATGCCATTCTCCTGCCTTAGCCTCCCGAGTAGCTGGGACTACAGGCGCCCACCACCTTGCCTGGCTAATTTTTTGTATTTTTAGTAGAGACAGGGTTTCACTCTGTTAGCCAGGATGGTCTCGATCGCCTGACCTCGTGATCCGCCCGCCTCAGCCTCCCAAAGTGCTGGGATTACAGCCGTGAGCCACCACGTCCGGCCTTTTTTTTTTTTTTTTTTTTTTTAAAAGACAGTGTCACTCTGTCGCCAAGGCTAGAGTGCAGTGGCACGATCTTGGCTCCCTGCAACCTCCACCTCCCGAGTTCAAGCGATTCTCCTGCCTCAGCCTCCCAAGTAGCTGGGACTACAGGCACACACCACCACGCCCAGCTAATTTTTTGTATTTTTAGTAGAGTTTCACCATGTTGGCCAGGCTGGTCTCGAACTCCTGACCTCAAGTGATCCGCCTGCCTTGGCCTCACAAAGTGCTGGGATTACAGGCCTGAGCCACCGCACCCGGCCAACATTGGGATCTTGTAGACTGTGCTATTCATTCAGGGTATTCCCAATGAGTACCTTGCTGAACCCTAACAACAAACTTCTAGATGTGAGCCTCAAGACACAGGGACTGAAGGTGACACTGGCATATGTAGGCAGGCCAGACATGCTGCAAAGCTGGGCACCCACCCCACCTTACCCTCTTTTCGTCAAGAGTATATAACTTCCTACTGAGCACTGTTTTGAGAACTCACTGTGCTGAGTTGTTTTTGTACAGTATCCCATCGAAAACTCAGAACAGTCCTATAGTGTAACTACTGTTTACCCATCTCACAGGTGCTTCCAGAGGTTGATTCCATAGCTGTTAAGGGGTACAACACGTCCTACTGCCTGCAACTCCCTCCCATGGGCCTTTGTCTCAGATCCAGCTACCATTCAGACTCAAGATGCCTGCAGGCTACACTGGGCATGGCATTTACTTTGAAGGCTGTCAGACAGGAAATGGCCTGGCTGCAGGGCAGCAGGAAGCAGCTCTCTTCAGGGGAGGAGGGTAGTCCTCGCAGAGCCTCCAGTCATCTGAGTTACTCTCCTTGGTTGCCCAGGTGACAGCTCAGGTACAAAGGAATGAGATACATCAGGGAGAAGGGGGTTGGTTCACTGTGGCTTAGAGGCATCATTCCCCAAAGGAGCTCATATCTCTTTGAACAACTCAAGAGGCACAGCTTTCACGGACCCCAAAAGCCACATACGCAACTGAGTCATTACACATAGGAAGCCCAACATTATGGCTTTTTAACAAATGTTTATAGTTCACACAGAAAACTTCAAGTGCAGATAATTTACAATTAGGAATCATGTTTACCATAAGTAGTGCTGCACTGAAACAGCTGACATACTTTTATCTGGTTTCCAGACAAAACTAGAAAGGTAACCAGATGTCAAGTTCTGCAGGAAGGGAGAGGATCATTCACACTGCCATAACCTCTGGGGTCAAAACTAAATGTTGTTTAAGAAAAAAAAAAAAAAAACCCTCAACTTTGGAAATTGTTTCAAAAGCCAAGCCTTCTAATAGTGACCCAGAATCATTAGCAGCACTCGCACTGGCCTCAGACTCAGCGCACACATGCTGCAGTGTTGGAGAGACCGCTCCATGAACCCCAGCAGTCCAGTAGCCCACCAGGTGGAACGGCACAGGTGACAGATGTCTCGTGGCACCAGCTTCATGTGCTCACCCTCAGTGCTCGGACAGGGAGATGATACTGACTTTGTGCTGAGCTCAGGAGGGAAACACCAAACACCGGGGGAGGTAACAGAGCTCTAGGCCCCACCTAAGGCCGAATCCACGGGAGGGCAGGGCATTTTTCTGGAACACTCTGCCCTCCCCAGCCATGGCTTCTCCCTGCCTCCTGGCCGTGGACTGCATTGTCCAGACACTCTTTGTGAGGGTCTTGTGGGACTCCCTCAGATCGATCCCTGAGGTGTAGCACTGGTGGGCCAAATGGACACACTGTTCCTGCCCTCACACTGGTGCTATACTCCCTTGTTGGGAAGAGCTTGAAGGTGAATCCCTCCTTCTTCACCACCAAAACGAAAAGTGTGGGAAACCTTGAGAAAAGGGTCCTGACACTTCTTCCCTCAGCAGCCCTCAGCTTTTTGCAGCCTCTTTACCTAAGTACCCTGAGTCACTGGACATGGTCTTGCCACCACATTCCATCAGGGCAGCGCCACAGCTTCCAGCCTCCAGCCCAGGGGCAGTCACAGCTGAGCCTCAGAACTGTGGCTCTGTGCAGTGCCAAAGCGACCGCAGGTGCCCACAGAGGCTGGCAGCCCACAGTACCCAGGGCACAGACACTAGGATGGAGCCACTCAAGTCAGAGATACTCTGCAGTAGCTGGAGCTGGGCCCTGTCAGAAGCCAGGTGGAGATCCTCAGGCTGAAGGCAGCACGCCAGGGGAGGGCTTGAGACCAAGGGAGGCTGGAGTGATGTGGGTCCCAGGACCTGGAAAGCTGTGTCTGTAACTCCCCTCCCCAGAGTTCACTCTTCTTGATCATCCTTGTTCTCTCCTGCACCTGGCTGGGCTTATTCCTCTTCCCTATCCCTCTGCCCCTTGACTAACCTTCCTGGGCAAACAGCACAGACTGTGACGTGGGAGCTGTGAAGAGGGGATGGCATCCCTGCTGTGGGCTCAGGTATTGTGGCCATGTGGGCCACCCAGTGGACACTGTCCAGATAACACGAAAAGAGGCTGTCCACAGTGGCTCAGCTCTCTGACCCGCATCTTTGGGCCCCACCTCACATTCATAAAGAGGCTTAAATTCTAGGGTTTTTTTCCTTCAGTTCAAGATGAGGTTTGTCAGTGAGGTCACAGACGTCCAGCAAGAGGGTTAGCGGGGCTGCTTATCCCCCAGCTCGGAACCCACCACCCCGAGCTGCCTGCAGAGGACCTATACTTTCTAATACTATGACCCAATACTAGAGAGCCAGAGACACCGTAAATAACCGTTATCTTATATTTATGTATTTAAAAGATGGTTCATAAATGTATTTAGTGCTTACCATGAAAGACAATTTTTACCCCCATCTCCAAAATGAAGTAGAACTGATATTCAGCTCACAGAAGGCTGTTAAAGGCGCCAGAGAAATACGTGATGCAGTGGCTTAAAGAGACTGCCAGGAAGAGTGGGGAAAGCTTCTGCACTGAAGTCAATTTGGGAAATGTCATACAGATCAGCCACCCAATAGCAAGGCCTCTAGGTAAGTAGGGAGAACGCCTCCGGTCCTGTTCAGGTGTTTCTCTGTCAAGGTGCTTCTCCTGGCCAGCTGTGTCTGCACAGTTCAACACGACTTGGGTTAGCCATCTCAAAACAGCTACAGCCTCAGTTGCTGTGAGGGCACCTCATGGATGACAGAGGCAAGAAAGGCTTGAGGGAGAGGGGGTGAGGCAGGGGGAGCTTGGAGCCTTCATTCTCTAACCCTGAGAGCTGTGGACACAGAGCCAAGTCCAACCTGGCTGCTGCCCGGGCAGGCAAGGAGAAAGCACCAAACGCACTCCCCCCAGAGCCTCGCACTGCCACCAGTTGAGGCCTGTGCCCTTCTCTTCCCTGCACACCATAGCCTCTCTCTTCTTGAGTGCCCTACCCAAACTACTACCCAAACTACTGCCCAGGAATCAAACATTTGGTAACATCTTCAGAAAGGCTGCTTACAAGGAAGGCAACTTCTCTACGCTGTCAAACAGCTTCCTTAGTTGAAGCATCTAACTCTGGCCCTGTCCTCACTGCCCCCAGTCGGGGCTTCCAGAAGCAGTGTGGGCAAGTGCTGCTGGCCTTCTGCAGAATGATGAGCACTGGTCAGTCCTGTGCTGATAAAGGCTGTGTGTCCCCCATGTCTTGGTTTCTCAAACAGCAGGTAACAACCTCATCTTTCCACAGAGATAGCTGTGCCTGACCTATTTTTCAGGACTCTTCTGGACAGCAGCCTCTGTCTCCAGCACAGAGAAGGGCCTGGCCTCAGGGGGAGCCCTGGAGCCCACCATGTGCCTCCTGCTCCATCTTGGGAGCAGCAGGGCCCTGTCAGCACTCAGTAGAGCCTGGGATTGGTGACTGAAGAGGGAGGTGGAGGCTTTAGGCAGCAGCGCTGAAAGAGGTGGCAACAGGTGACCTGCATGGGAACTGGGGCCTGCAGAGACATCACAGAGTCGGGGAAGTGTCTTCAGCTCTCAAATTCTGGACGCTGTCAGGGGAAGGGAGTCCCACAGCCAAACTGCATGGTGGGTGGGCCGCTGGGTCTGCTTCCACTGTGTGGTGGGGCCCGCAGGGAGCTGAGTTTTCCTGTTGGATTTCCCACACCCGGCCTGCCTGTGGCTGGCCAAGAAGGCATTGTTGAGCCTCATGAGATCACAAAGGTAGCTGTGCAGGCCCCGCCCAGAACCCTGGTTCTGGCTGTCCCTGTGCCAACCCTCCAAGTGCCCTGAGAGCTACCGGCCGGGGTCGGGGGGCTATGGGACCTCAGGGCAGGCACCTCCCATGCTCCCACAGGAGCCACCAGGACATGAAGGTCATAGGCCTCTCCTCTCCTCCTCTTCCTGTTTGACCTGAATGCCGCCAGGCCGACAGCCTCAAGGATTCCATCTGAGAAGATGCAGGCTGGGTGTGTGGGGAGCAGTAGAGGGGCTGGTGTGTGCACATATGTGCACAGCTCAGGACAGAGGCTCCCTGGACTTGGGGTGGGGAGCGCCAGGGCCCCAACTCTAACCCTCGTTCTGTTCCTCTTGACCTCAACTCTCTGGACCAAAAATGGAGGACTCATTCTAGACTAGGAGTTCTTACGGTCTAGGAGCCCCCTTAAGTTAAATGTTTATATGTAAAGGCCATTTTTCTGAGAGGCCATAGCTTTCATCAGTGTGCCAAAAAGCATGAGATCATCTGCTGTAAAAGCCTTTGCCCCAGTGCTGCCTAGTTTCAGAGCCCCCGATGGCCTCACATTGGGTTTTGGAGCAGGCCGAGAAGCTGCAATGGGGCCACCAGCCAGTCCTTAGAGTCCTGGGTTAAGGCCTCTTCTCCAGGAGGCCCTTTTTAAAGGGTTTATCTGTTGCCTGGAGGCAGGAGTGACCTTCCAGTAGGCCGGAAACCCTGAGGGTACCTAGGAGGCCCCTAGCCGGTGGGTTGGGGAAGGAAGACAGGACCCCTGGGGCCACTGAAATCCTGGAGCTCTCAGAGACCTGAGTTCCGGTCCCTTCTGCCACTCTTTGGGCAGATCCCCTGTCTTCCCACAGGCCCTGTGTCTTGCTCAGTCCACCTGACTCTGCTTTCCCATCCTAGGCCTCAGGTGGGTGGCAGGCCCTTTCCTGCTTGCCCTCTGCCCTCCCTCTCTCTGGCCCTGCCCAGCCTCTGCCAATCTGTGTGCCTCCCAGGAGCCGGGACACTCCCTGAGTCCTCTGGGAGCCCTTAAGCCACACTGAAAACACAGACCCCAGGAGCAGCAGCCAGCAGTGAGGAATCCTGGAACCCCTTCCCAGGGAGAGCCTTCCCATGACCCCCATGAAGAGATCGGTGCAAACACAGGTGTCAGAGCCCTTCACGGAGTGCTGGGGTGAGGAGTCCCTGCCGGAGCTCCCCGCAGAGCAGTCCCTGACCGAGTACTCTGACCTCGAGGAGGCTCCGTCGGCGCACACTCTCTATGTGGGCCATCTGAACCCCCAGTTCTCAGTGCCGGTGCTCGCCTGCCTGCTGCGAGACACCCTGGAGCGGCTGGAGATGCCAGTGGCGCGGGAGCACATCGAGGTGGTGAGGCGGCCGCGGAAGGCCTATGCACTGGTGCAGGTGACTGTCCGCAGGGACACCCTGGCCTCCCTCCCCTGGCGCCTGCAGACGGCCCTGGAGGAGCACCTAATCCTCAAGGAGCTGGCAGCCCGTGGGAAGGAGCTGCTATTGAGTGAGGCCCAAGGGCCCTTCAGCCACAGAGAGGTAAGTGGGACTTTTCCCAAGCAAGCTCCAAAGCCTCACCCCAAGGGAGAGACTCTGGGTGGGAGTGGCCTGCAGAGTGGGGACGGAGGGGTGTCTCTGGGGAAGCAGGGACAAATCTGCAAACTTGGGGGCTGCTACTCAAATGACCATGGCTTGCCGCTGGTACTGCCAGCTTTCTCTGGGAAAGACACTGAGTGTGCCTCAAGCCCGATGCTTGTGTGAAGAAAGGCCACGAGGGGGCTTCCTCCTTGGGTCCTTTTACATTCCAGCCTCTGGGCCTGGGAGACCCTAGAAGACACAGGGGCCCTGATTTTCCCCTTGGCCCAACTCATTTGTTCAATGAACAATCATGAACACCCCCTCTGTGCCAGGAGTTAAGGCAGGGATGAGAGGCCCTGCCAGGCCCCCAAGGAGCCCTGCATCTGTGGCCAGGGCCGGACAGCCACCCACAGAGCTGCAAGGTGGCTGCGCTCAGAGCTGTGAGAGGACACAGGAAGGTTCGCCCTGCTCTCTGGGGACAGATTCACAGGGGAAGTGAAATCCAGGCTGGGACTTAGGGCGTTGGACAGGCACTTGTGGGGGAGGACATTCCAGGCCAGGGACACAGAATATGCAGAGGAACCTGGGGGCTTAGAGGGACTGTGGTGTCTGCAGAAGGGCAAACCATTTGGTGGCCCTGGAGCTCCCACTAAAGGCTGCAGGGGGTGCTAAGGAAGGAAGCTGGGCCAGAAGGTAGGGTAGGGGCCAGGTCACCACGGCTATCATCCAAGGCAAGGCTGAACCGCTGGCTTTATTGGGTGGGACATGGGACATTAAGGTAGGTCACTCCATGAGACAGGTGATTTTGGTTTCTTTTTCTTTTGGTGTGAAAATGATGGTGTTTAAACTGTTGCAGAACTAAAAGGCTCTGTGTACATTTCAACTCAATTTCACATTTGTATGAGGTTTATCCTGTTTCCAAGACTGATCAATTCCACTTCTCTGGGGAGCTGCAGGGCTGGTAGGGAGGTGCCCTGGTCTCCTCACCCCAACCCCCGCTCATGAAAGGATTGTGAGGAGTAACAATCTGCCTTGAAGTTAATGTCACTAAGGAGGGTTGACAGGAAAGGGTGAGCCTGGAAGCAGGGAGGTCAGAGAGGGGCTGGCTGGGGAGGCCCAGACTAGGAAGTGGCCCCGAGGAGGCTCACACCGAGCCCTCGAGCAGAGCCCAAACCACGAAAGATGATTCAGGAGGTGCAGAAGGAAGTGGAGATTAGGGCGGACTTGTCAATAGCCCAGAAAGTAGTGGGCAAAGGTTTGAAATCAGTAAGTGTGTGGGCACCTGGGAGTCCCTCTCCATTCAGGGTCCTGCAGCTCTGTCACAGGGTGCTGAGATACCTGCTGGAATGATCTGGCTTTGGGCCTCAGGGGCCTGTCTGCAACCCAAGTAAGAAAAAATGGGCCCACATGTGTCCCAGCACCCAGCCCTGGGAAGCAGAAATCTCTTCTTCCCCACCAGGCATCCCACAGCTCACCTGGGAAGGGCCCAGATCGGCAGGGAAAGGAGCACCGACAGGAACCCTCAATCCAGCAGGGTTTCCTGCCTCAGCTGCAGGAGGGTGGGCAGAACCAGGCCCCTCAGCCTGGTGAGGGGCATCAGGATGCCCATGAGAGTCAGGCCGCAGCAGGGGCCGGACGGGGGGTTCTTGCAGTCCTTCTCAAGGTCAGGGCTCCCATTTTCTGGCTTGACCCTTACACTCATACATTCATTCTTGACTCCCACCCTAGGAGGAGGAGGAGGAGGACAGTGGCCTGAGCCCCAGCCCAGGCTCTGGTGTCCCGCTGCCCGCCTGGCCTACACACACACTGCCTGATAGGCCCCAGGCCTGGAAGCTGCAGAGCTGCCAGGGCCGGCCCAGTGGTGTGTGCTCTGACAGTGCCATTGTGCACCAGGAGATTGTGGGCAAGGACCAGCTCTTCCAGGGTGCCTTCCTAGGCAGCGAGACCCGCAACATGGAGTTCAAGCGGGGCAGCGGCGAGTACCTGAGCCTGGCCTTCAAGCACCACGTGCGGCGCTATGTGTGCGCCTTCCTCAACAGCGAGGGCGGCAGCCTGCTCGTGGGAGTGGAGGACAGCGGCCTGGTGCGGGGCATCCACTGCAGCCACCGTGATGAGGACCGCGCACGCCTGCTGGTGGACTCTATCCTGCAGGGCTTCAAGCCTCAGGTCTTTCCTGATGCCTACACTCTGACCTTCGTCCCTGTGATCAGCACCTCGGAGACCAGCGTCCCCCTCAAGGTGAGCCTGCAGGACAGGAGGGCCTCCAGGCCTGTCATCTGTCATCACTCAATAAGACGATGGCCTGTGCTCCTGCCAGGCAGTGCTGGGGCAGGGACGGGGCTGGGGCCATAGGAGAAGGGGCTGGTGATGGCCCCTGTGCCAGCCCTGCCGGCCTGCCTAAGGAATCAGTGAGCAATGCTGAGCGGCCTGGCAGGATGGGGGCTGCCGACCGTGAGGGGCGGCGCCTCCAGAGCTGCTGTTGCCCCTCCCAAGGTGATCCGCCTGACCGTGCACACCCCCAAGGCCCAGAGCCAGCCGCAACTCTACCAGACAGACCAGGGGGAGGTGTTTCTGCGGCGCGACGGGAGCATCCAGGGCCCGTTGTCCGCCAGCGCCATCCAGGAGTGGTGCAGGCAGGTACGGAAGCTGAGGCCAGTGGGTGGGGTGGGGCAAAGCTGACCCCAGGCCCCTTCAGTCACACAGAGCAGCCCAGGGCAAGCCACCATGGTTCCCTGGGCCCTGCATCACCCTGTTTAACCCAAGGGGTTGGATTAAAATCACACCACATCCCGTATTCCACGGGTAGGCAGCTGGTAGGAAGAGGCCCAGGCCCTCTCCTTTTAAAAATCTATGCAGTGGCTGGGCTCAGTGGCTCACGCCTGTAATCCCAGCACTTTGGGAGGACGAGGCGAACAGATCACAAGGTCAGGAGTTCGAGACCAGCCTGGCCAATATGATGAAACCTCGTCTGTACTAAAAATATAAAACTTAGCCAGCCATGGTGGTGGGCACCTGTAGTCCTAAATATTCGGGAGGCTGAGTCTGGAGAATCGATCAAATCCCGGGGGCAGAGATTGCAGTGACCCGAGATTGCACCACTGCACTCCGGCACTCCAGCATGGGTGACAGAGCGAGACACCTCAAAAAAAAATCTATGCAGTATCCCCTTTTCAGAGGTGCCTGAAACCCCTCACCCTCTACTTGGGCAGTTAACGCACTCGATCGTGAGTGGCTGAGGGAGCAGGGAGATTAGAATGTTGAGCCATCACCAGAAAACCCCAAGGACTATACACTGCATTTTAGGGGAGGCCCTAAAGGGGCGGAGGGGGTAGGACACAGTCCCAAGGAAGAGCTTTTTCAAGAGGGAAACGGAGAATGGAGGACAAGAGGGCCAACAGTGAGGAGGGACATGGCCTGCCCAGCATGCAGGAGGCTCCCTTCCAGGGTTGGCAGCCGGCAGCTTCCAACCTTCCTGGTTGAAGGTGGCAGCAGGCCAAGGGGCCTGACTTTCCCCCTAGCTGAGAAAGCTCCCAGGCTCCCGGGCTTTCCCTTCCTCCCTCAGTTTGGCCTCAGGGGGAGGGGAGGATGGACAGGCCCGAGACCAGGTGGGCTTGGCCACATGCTTTTCCCATGTCCCCTCAGAGGTGGCTGGTGGAGCTGGGCAAGCTGGAGGAGAGGGTGAAGGTGCTGACGATGGAGAAGGAGCAGCTCCAGCAGCAGCTGCAGCAGCACGGGCCTGTGTCCTGCACCTGCTGTGTCCTGTGAGGGCCCTGGAGAGCAGGCAGGATGGCGCGGCGCTCTCCACCTGAGACCCAGGAATTTCCTGTTTGAGCCTAAGGCCGACCCAGTAAAGCCCATGCAGGCTGCTGAGAGGCGGACAGGGGCTCCTTCAACATGACACATGAGCCCATGTGGCTTCAACCCTGACAGCCCCCAGTCTGTGTAGCCTAGAAATTGCTCTCAGCCCTGTCCCCAAACGACCTTTCTTTTAGAAAGAATATGGATTGTCCCTCTCCCTAAAACGCTCATTTGGCCCAGGCTGAGGCCTGTGACTCCAGCTGGCTGGACAGTGCCAGAAGGGAATCTGTCGTTCCAGGAAAGCCCCTCACAGATGGTGAGGCATATTTGGTGACTGTGGTTATAGGGCAAGAGGCTACCCTGCAGCCCCTACCCCTGACTTGCTGGAACTTGTGATTGTCAAAGCTCCGTTAATAAATTACATGCACCTGGGACAAGAATGGTTCTTTCTAGGACACTGGGTCAGCCGGTCAGATGCTGCAGGGTCATGAGTCCCAGGCCCAGCCCACCTCTGTCCAGGAGGCAGAGGACAGACCTGCAAAGGCAGGGAACCCAGCCTCTCACACTCTAGTCCAGCTGTGTCTTAAAGACCAGGGACCGTGGGGCAAAGTGCTATGCCTCTGTGCTTGTTTCTTCATCTATAAGACAGTGACAATGTCCGGGGGCAGGGGCATTTTGCCACCATCAGGCCAGTGCCCTGTGTCTATGCCAGCTGTGGCACAGAGCAGCACCTCACACTAAGGGTTTCAGTTCCTTTCCAAGACCCCTCTGGTCCAGTAAGACCATTAGCTTAAAACAAACAAAACCAGACACCTCCTGCAGCTTCCTGCCTCTGGTTTCTCCTGCTGTCTCCACCAGCCGAGCCAGAGGCTGTAAAGCCAGTTTCATCACACTCATGCTGCGCCTGTGCCCACAGCCCTCCAAAATCTCCACTTCAAGAGCAAAGCCCAAACGAGGGCCTGCATGATTCTCCACGACCTAGCCCACCCCACCTCAATGTCTTCCACCCCTTGTGCAAGCCACTTCAGCCACGCCCACCAACTTGTTTCATTTGCACTCCTGCCTCGGGGCCTCTGCGCTAGCCTATTTCCTTTGTCTCCACCTTCAAGTCCATGCTTAATTTCCCACCCATCCTATTTTAAAGACACCACCTCCCAGCACTGCCACTCCCCTGCTCACTTCCACCCTTGGTCTCCATCTATGAACTGCCACACTCTGTAGCTTATATTTGGTGTTTCCCCCACTAAATACTTGCTCTGGGGGACAGGGGTTTGGGTAGGGCTGGCATGTGGTAGACACCTAATAAATACCTGCTGGTGAGACAATTAAGGATACTCCTAAATTTGGGGTCTGAGCCACCAGAAAATCACCAAACCGTGTTGAACAGGGCATTTCACAGGACCGGTGTTCCGTAGAACACACATCAGTTATCCCCTAAAACTTGAGACCCCTGGCCATATCCACAGAACAGATACAGATGAGAACTTTGGAACCCCCAGCCCCTCTGCTCAGCAGCCAGGTGACATCTCCTGGGCCATCACAACTGCTCTGAGACCTGGTTTTCCCACTTAGCAAAGAGCACACAACCCCTGCCTCGGCTGCCATTCATGCTGGTTCTAGGGACCAGTGTGATCACGGACACCTGTACTGTGGCAGGTTACCAGACTCCTGCTGCTCACCCCCCGAGCTGCCCCAAGGTCACCAAGGCTGCTTGAAAACTATACAAATGTGTTACTCAAGAAGGTGGAGGACTGGCGTTTCTGAGCACCTTCCACAGTCCCGGTACCACTGCTAAACACCAGTCCAGGGACCACAATCCTTGGAAATGTTTTTGGGGGGAAAACAGCAGATTTCTACAAAGGAAGGGTGAAGTCAGGCTTCAGCCCAGCTGCTCCGAACTGCTAAGAACCTGCCCAGACCCCCTGGACTGAAGGAAGTTACTGAAGGGAAGTTACGCATAGCTGTGCCTATTGTTAGGTCACATTAAGAAAGGAATGAGGAATGTGACCAGCTTTCCTCCTCCGGGGACGGGTCAGTAAATACTGGGCATAGGTTGCCCTCCTGTAAATCCAGCTTCAGCCCTATCCTGTCTGCCACAGCCAGGCTGGCAGGGCTGCTTGGGCTTTGCAAGCCCTGGAGAGTCATTTGGGATCCCTTTTCTCAGAAACCTTGTATCTGTGGCCAGCACTTGACAACTGATCAAAGTGATCTTAAACGTAGGGGCAGGAACATAATTACTGGGAGGCTTTTTCATGCCACCCACATACCCAACCACTGTGGGGAGCCATGACCTCACCAATCGGCATGTTAGACCCTCAGTTTGGGGAATGTTTTTTTTAAAAAAAGGGCCGGGCGCGGTGGCTCACACCTGTAATCCCAGCACTTTGGGAGGCCGAGACTGAGCAGATCACGACAGAAGTTCGAGACCAGCCTGGCCAACATAGTGAAACCCCATCTCTACTAAAAATACAAAAAAATTAGACGGGCGTGGTGGCAGGCAAGTGTAATCCCAGTTACTTGGGAGGCTGAGGCAAGTAGAATCACTTGAACCTGGGAGGTGGACATTGCAGTGAGCCGAGATCACGCCACTGAACTCCAGCCCAGGCAACAGTGCGAGACTCCATCTCAAAAAAAAAAAAAAAAAAAGGCTAGTGACCAGGTGCAGTGGCTCATGCCTGTAATCCCTGCACTGTGGGAGGATCGCCCTGAGGCCAGGAGTTCAAGACCAGCCTGGCCAACACAGCGAGACCTTGTCTCTCTCTCTATATAAAAAATTTTATTAGCTGGGCATGGTGACGTGAACCTGTAGTCCCAGCTACTTGGGAGGCTGAGGCGGGAGGATCTTAAGAGCCCAGGAGGTCTGCAGCAAGCCGTGTTTGTGCCACTGCACTCCAGCCTGGGCAACAGATTGGACCCTGACTCAAAAACAAGTAAAATTTAAAATGAAGACTATCTCCTGGTACCACCAGGTGGGAGAAGAGGTTAGAGTTATGCTCGATCAGCCTCATTCAAAGTACCATAACAAGCAGTTCTGCTGGTGGAGACAGTCTGGCCCGCGGCTCACTGGCTGTGTATATGGGGTACCCACGTCCAGTGCCTGGCAGAGGAGACGACCACCTTCCTAAACCATGCTTATCCCTCCTCTTTCTCAGTCATGAAGCAGCATAAACAGCACCCATGCACCTTTTCATCTCGCTCTACATGCTGAGAACCCGTATTTGAAGCTTTATGAAAAATTCTGGTTCCTATTAAAAAGAAAGCCTCATTTCTTAGTTTTTAAACAAATTCTCAGGTCGTCTGCTGACTCAAGGCTGCTCACCTGCAGGAGCACCTGGCACTGACAATTCAGGTGACCGCACACAGGCACACCAGCACCGTGCTCAGACGCTTCCCATCTGGCCAATGACATAAACAGAATGAGAAGCAAAGCATGTCTCTTGTTCTGCATTATTTATTTATTTCTTAAGTTAAGAGTACACATTGAGTCCGGCCAGAATATAGTAGCACACAGCTGTGCCTATCGTTAGGTCACATTAAGAAAATAACTTCATATTGCCCTTTCAACTGCAGTAACACCATCCTGGAAGAAAAATGTACCCTCGAGTCAAAGCTGTCTATATATGAGAGGGTTTTAGAGGAAGTTTCCCCAAAAGACTCTGTTCTGTAAGTGACCCCTTGATGCAAGGAGTGTTTCCCAGCCCTAGCAACAGGAAGCGCAGCCACAGGCATGGGGATTTTAAAATCACGCTTCAGAGACAGACATCTTGGTGTTTCATGTGACACCAAACTGACCGTCCCTTTGGATGATGAGGACCAGCCACAGTTGGCACTGAGAATCCCCCCAACTCGGGCAGTACAGATATTTTGTCTCTGGTTTCATGGCTTAGTGGCAAGCAACACCCTGAGGTTCCCAGCACCAAGTTTCCAAATCCTAGCTAAAATCCTCTCTCCATGCTCAGTAAGTCCATGTGGCACACTTTATAACGGTCTAGGCATCCAGGGGAAAGCGACAGGCAACGCGCTAGCATCTGCAATGACGCGAGGTAGTTGAGAAACCAGGTGACCGATGGGGCACTCTGCAGCCCCACCCACCATCACTTCCCATCCCGATGTCTGCCGCAACTCAAGAACTGCAAGGAGAGTGTCACGCAACAGGCAGACACCACAGAAGAGCCAGTACACATGATGGGACATGCAAGTGACAAGTTTCCCAAATACCTTTCCGCATAATAAAATAATCTTAATAAAAACATAATTTAAAGAAAGTGTCCAAAGCCGAGTGTAAAGTCAAAGCTGTAAACTCTACCCAAGTCTGAAGGGTCTCCTGAAGAATCATCCCTGTTTAAAAGAAAAAAAAAAAAAAAGTGGGAATTATATGATGTACATTAAAGTAGAAAAGTTAGAATTTCTAGTCAGCTGCCATGGGAAACGAAGCCTGTTTTTCATGGCTGAGCAGTAGAAGGAGCCTAACAGGAATAATTAGACACTAAATTTATAATTCCTACAGAATCACATTTTCAAGACCTCACACATCAACTTCTACAACCACCCAATGCAAGCATTCTTTCTCCACAGCACCTCATCAGTGTCGCTAATGGGCAATCCTCCACTGGCGAGGCAGTCAGAATTCCATATAACTGACCAAATATCTGCCTCCTTTACTGGTAACAATTCTCGTTATACCAGCTCCCTAGACTGTGAAACAGCCTAGAGCAAACTCCCTGGTCAGGGGGTTCATGAGTCCATCTGTGTTCAACGCTTACCTAGCACACAGGCTCTCCTCCTGACACTAACTTCTCATGCTACCCACCACCTATTTAGGCTATCCCAGGACAGGGGTCAACCAACCAAGGCAGGAGAGAAACAGCTGTGATCAGCAGGTCAGACCGGCACGGACCCAGCACCAGAGACCCACTGGTGATGAACACACTGTGTGCAGGATTCAGGGAGGTCCCCCTGCCCAGGCCTTGGGGCAGGAGCAGTGGGGCCACACCCATACCCCTGGTTCTCCTTCCAGACCCCAGATTCCCGACTGACACTTCCTCATTTGATACCTCACCAGCAGAACGCATACTTCTGCCAACACGGCCCACACAGTTATCTTAAAGGACATTTACGTTTCGTGGCAGTGCCCACAGTTATTGCACTTTATGAACCTACAAGTCCTATCACTTAACAGACAAACATTTGACGTCTGTTTGGCAATTGTTCCAACTTTGAAGGAATTCCAGAATAAGCAGCAATCAACAAAAAACTGTTCTCTAAGCAGTGTCAGTTTTAAAGTACTTCCTGATGAAAACCTGAGGCTCTGCAGAAATGACAAGTGCCACACTGTCATATCTGTCTCTTCCTTCAAGATCTCCACATTTTTAGCTACGTCAAACAATAGGGCCTAAGAATTCAGACCCTCCCCACCCCCGGCCCCAGAACTGGTCAGACGGGCACCAGAATGTGGTAATCAGTATTGAGACAACTGCCCAGTGACCGTGCTCCCCAAGCTGTCATCCCCAGGGCAGGACTGGGAGGCGCACGCCAATGTGAAGGAAGGACTGCCCATTTGATACCCGCACTGACCGCACTCCTTCCTTTCTTTTCTCTCTCAACCTATGGATTATATTCAAGACCTCACCACTTTTATTCCTGACAGATATAAATTTTCAGCCCTAAACTTCCACGATATTCTCGCAATTGCAGTGTGCCATCACCATTTTTTTAAAAAAACTAAAACTTTAAAATACCACTTACACTACAAGATCAGTCATGATTTATTGATGGAAACTTCAGTTCGGTGATTTCAGAGTCAGGGGAGCTGCTTCCACTTCTGTCACTGTAGGTGTCCCTGTAGAATTCAGATGGTTTATGCATCATCTCCCACCAAAAACTCACTTTACGTCCCTGTTTTTATAGCCACAGTTCCTACAGGGACACTTGTCTGCACATGGCAGGAATCAGAAAGACTGTTTGCTACATAATATATTTAGTATGAAACTACAGAAGGATTTCCTTCTTCTACATACAAAAGATATACATTCAGTCACACACCCTACCACCAACTCTGAGTACTGGTTCTGGATAAAGGTGGCAATGGGACATAAACCTACCCGGGTTGTGGCTTACTTCCCGGGAAAAACTAGTTCCCCTTAACATGGGCCAGAGGGTCCTACGCCAAGTGTGATCTGGTCAGTACCACAAGAGCTCAGATGCTGCAGAAAGGGGACCTGGCCAACACGCCAGGGAAGCACTGTGAGAAAGCTCCGGGAAAGGAGAGGAAACTTTTGCCCCAGGCGCCTGTGGCTTTTTTTTTTTTATGACCGACTGTGACATTTTGCTGTAATGAATCAGCTACCACCTAAAGGACTAGAGAAGACGAATGGATTACTGAAGCAAAGAGTGCACCTACCTGGGTGAGAGCCTGCAGCCTTTCTGGAGGTAATGCGAGAGCCGCCCCACAGAGGCCAGGAGGAGGCCAAAGTATGGTGGGGAGGGCTTGATAGGTCTGGACAGGAACTCAGGGTGGTACTGAACACCAACAAAAAAGGGATGATCTGAAACAGACTCAAAAGAAACAGCTTCATTGTGAAGGTTATGCACAAAGTGCAAAAGAACAAAATCTGCTTAAATGTTTCATGTTTCCATAGGCCCTAAAATAATCTGAAAATGACTTTCTCATTTCAATATAGGTAAAGGTAACCTCAAAGCATGAGTGATCTGACACCCTTTCTCCAGCACTGCTTGTGCTGTCCCCTCCTGGCTGAAGGCCTCCTGTCCAGAGTCCCATCCCAGACCCTGGCTCCCGGGACTTCTGTAGACTGAGTCTTGCGGTTCAGGAGAGGGCTGAAGCGGCTTTAGTACCAACTCCAAGCATTTTGGAGAAGCTGCAGCCAGAAGTTAAATGGTTCCCTGAGTAAGGCCATGTACCAGAAAGAACTTTCCAGGGTCCAGACCCCATGTTTATCAAGACCCCTTCCCTCACGAGACAGTGCTGCTTCCTAATTCTGTTAGGTCAGGAGCAACAAGATAATATTTTTATATTTTCCCATATGCCAAGAAAACTTTACTAAGTTTTCCATTAAATAAAACTGCCCGAATAATCACCTTCTAACTCCACAATTTCCATTCTCTCTCCTTCGACATCTTGGCCAACAAACTTCAAGCCTTGTTCTTCCAAACACTTTTTCCAGACTGGATTCACCTGTTGAGGCATGAACAATAATTCTGCTGGTCTCTCAGCTCACAATCTTTCCAGAGTACCAGGAGCAAGCTGGAATCCTCACCTCAAATCGGTGGCGGTGCCTCTCTTCCAGGTAGTCTGCGTCTCCATAGAGTTTCCCTGGCAAAACAAACGGGCTGGATGTAGAGAACTTTATCTCACAGGATGCAGCATTCACAAAGACATCCTCCTTCCCGCTTTACTTTTCATCATCTACATAGCCAAGTCTTTTGAGGGCTATTTCTATGAATCTGCTAAGGTCACCTGCTCTTAACAGCACAGTTTACACTAATTCTTGGGCTTTTGACTCTTTCTGACAACACTAAAGAAAGCCATAACAGAAACAAGACTCTCACCACCATCTTCAAGCACGTGAGTGTAAAGCATGGGCACTTTGCTGCTAGAAAACTGCCTTGGAAAGCAAATCAGGATGCATGAAACAGCATTATTACAACAGAATCTACTTAGGCTGAATCATATGAAATTGCCATTTTTGTGTGACAAAAATTGCCAAACATCAGCAATTTATATGGCTGGTCTTAATAGGAAAGTAACCAATAAGGATGAATGTAACCTCACTGCCTCATTGTGTTGAGGCGCCCATGCCTAGGAGTCTGACTGCACTGCCAGTGGCGTTTCTAAGACCCACACTGCTTCTATGGCTATTACAGTGCATCCTAAAAGGGTATGAATAAGAGAGGAAAGAAAGAACTTCAAAAGCAAGAACGAAACAAAAAAAGCCAGCCTGCTCCTTGAAGCCACGGCACCACCCTAAGACAAGTCCTGGGGGCGCAGAGCCAAAGGCTGGGCCAGCGCGAGGCAGCTCTTACTCATGACTGAGTTCTTGGTCTGGAACAGGGTTCTCCTCTTGCCCAGCCTCATGGTTCCGCCCATCTGCCCTGGGTTGTGTTCTGGCATGTCTACGACCTGGAGATGTTCAGAAAACAGACACCAACTACAGAACTCTGCTTCCGCTAGAGAGAAACCTCCCTGGCTGAGTGGGTGGCAAAGGCTTATGAGTAGGCTCTAATTCTCCAGGCTTTCCTTATGAGACATTTTGTCACAGGAGAAAATGCCTCCCAGTTGGCATTTGTAACCTCGGTTGGGTGGAGGCTCTGTCCTTCAGCCTGTCCTCCTGATCTGCAGACAGGACCACAGCAGCCCCTCCTCGGGCTAGTCCCGCCCCAGCACTGCGGACAGTAAACATCACATCCTCAGAAAGACTGATACAGCAGCACAGACACAGACTGGATGTGTCCTAACACGTCTGTCATCGTCCCAGCTATCCCAATGACTGCTCAAAGGCAAGTCATGCAGAGTTAGCACCCTGCAGCTTAGCAAGCATCTGAGGACCGGGTGGGCCATACACTGATGGCCCAGTCCACCTCTCAGCCCAGCATTCCCAGGCACCTTCTGACCTCCAGGCTCTCTGTGCCCTGCTCTTCCCGACCCCAAAGCCCCATGCTGCAAAACATCTGCTGGTCCACTCCTGAGGCCTTAGTATCTGCAAAGTTCAATTTCAGGTCAACAAACACACAGTGATGCTATCTAAGTGCCGTGAGATCAAGAACCTTGTCCATCTCATTTAGCACGGTGTCCTCGGTGACAAGGGCAGTACCAGCACATAGTACGCATCCACATTTGTTGAATGCTGAAAAACGTAAATAAGTGCCCTTCCCTTTACATCCCTGTCACCCTGGTCTGGGAATTCAAAGGTGAATAAAGGCATCATCCCTTCTCCACGTGCGTTAACAGTACAGCAGGCTGAGAATGCCACACGCCTTCGGCATGAAATCTAACGCAAGGTACGCCAGCCTGGAAGAGCTTTGGATACGGTTAAGCCAACCAGTGCTCCATCCCAGCAGTTCTCCCAGGACTGTGGCTGGGAATCCCATGAATTAATATGTAATAGACATATGAAAGCAGTGAGAGCAGCGGTTAGCACACAGTAAGCACACATGCAGGCTCTTGTATTAGCATCTACACCGTGTTCTGGGAGTTGAGGGGAGTAGGGATGGAGAATAATTTTAATCAGGAATCCCCTCCAGTTTCCTGGGCTGGTATCTGTCTTAAAAACTTGCTGTGGTCAATTGGAAAGATTAGGGAGGAATTACATAATGAAAACGAAAACTTTTTCCTATCTCAGGGTTCTTTGGGAGGGACTCAAGCGGTCTCACTTCCTGTCTCTAATCATCAATCACGTTCATAAACGCCCCTTCCACACCCTTCTAAGCCCCGTGGAGGTTCAAACACTTGACTCACCACGGGATGACTGGTCGTAGGGTCAAACTCTGTAGAATTGGCATCTGAAATACCAAAATACTTATGAAAACAGTTACAAACAAAAGTGATTAATAGTTTCATTGCTAAGCTCTAAACACAACTTCCCTCCTCAGTTTAAGATCATTGATTATAATAAATACTGAAGATAGCATCCCCCTGGCCTCATCCCCGTACGAGATCTCACTGTTGTCCAGGCTGGAGGGCAGTGGTGCCATCAGAGCTCACTGCAGCCTTGAACTCCCAGGTTCATGCAATCCGCCGGCCTCAGCCTCCCAAGAAGGTCAAACTACAGGGGCACACTACCACATCCAGCTGATGTTTTTTCGTGTTTTGGAGAGACAAAGGCTATATTGCCCAGGCTAGTCTCAAACAGCTGGGCTCAAGCAATCCTCCTGTGTTGGCCTCCCAAAGTACTGGGATTACAGGTGCAAGCCACCAGACCAGCAATAAATAGCATTTTTAATACATAAAATACTCAACCCACACACAGCTGATTTTTTTTCCATTAAGTATAACTCTTTCTGGAAAGTCAATCAGTACAAAATGGGGAAATCAAAACTAATGGCATAACCTAGTAATTTTTAATTAGATACTGCATCTTTATACCAGTTTTTTTTTTTTTTTTTTGAGACAGAATTTCACGCTTGTTGCCCAGGCTGGAGTGCAATGGTATGATCTAAGTTTACCGAAACCTCTGCCTCCCGGGTTCAAGCAATTCTCCTGTCTCGGCCTCCCGAGTAGCTGGGATTACAGGCATGCACCACCATGCTCAGTTAATTTTGTATTTTTAGTAGAGACGGGGTTTCTCCGTGTTGGTCAGGCTGGTCTTGAACTCCCGACCTCAGGTGATCTGCCTGCCTCAGCTTCCCAAAATGCTGGGCTTACAGGCATGAGCCACCGCGCCCAGCCTGTGACAGTTCTTATATTGTTTGCTTGTGTTTTAAGACACAGTCTCGTTGTGTCACCCAGGATGGAGTGCAGTGGCACAATCTTGGCTCACTGCAACCTACACCTCCGGAATTCAAGTGATTCTCATGTCTTGGCCTCCCAAGTAGCTGGGACTACAGGTGCACACCACCACACCTGGTTAATTTTTGTATTTTTAGTAAAGATGGGGTTTCTCCATGTTGGCCAGGCTGGTCTCAAACTCCTGGCCTCAAGTGATCAACCCACCTCAGCCTCCCAAAGTGCTGGGATTACAGGATTATGCCCAGCCAAGTTTTTATATTGTCTTAATGTTTCAGACTCTGTCTCTCCAAGATGAACAAGTACTATTTCTTCTATACTTCTTTCATCTTCAGCAGCTAATACAATGCCCAACTCAACTGTTTCACTCAATAGCTCAGTCAGAAATTAACTGATTTCAACTCAACCTTTCTATCCTTCATTGAACTTACCATCTAACCAAAGTAAAACCACTAAAGACCAAAAAGCAAAGGACCAAGTTCCTTTTACTATGTGAATGCTGGGCACTGTTCTGGCCTGAACCAGGGTCCAGTCTCAACTGAAGTGTAAGCTCATCACCAAGGCACCTATCCATTTGGGAACCTAAGTGAGAGGCAGAGCTCTACTGCGGCTGTGAAGGATCCAGGGAGCCCAGAAAGGCAGCTCTGGGGTGGCGGGTGGTAAGACAGTGCCTCCCAGGACTCAGAAGCCAGCACTCAAGGGCATGCCGTCTACCAAACTGGGCCACACTCCCAGGTCACTGTGAAGCAGCCTCTCAGGGAAAGGGTGAATGAAACCCAGCCCTAAACCATATGCTGGCCACCAGAGTCACTTGTACTTTATAAAGTCAAACTGCTTTTACATTCCTTCAGGTTACTTTGTCTATTTTCCACAGAATTTACAAGGTCTTTCTGAAAATCTAGTATTTGTCGGGTGGGCTACAGAGAATAGATGGGCTGTGATGGACTAGTCCATGGGTGGCCCCAACGCAGCATGCTCAGTCTTCACACCCATGTGTATTCCCCTCCCCGCTGAGTCAGGGCTTGGCCACATGACTTGTTTTGGCCAACGTGGTATCAGCAGGCCTGATAAGTGCCTGCACAGTAGGCCTGCCATTTTGGAAGCCAGCTGCCCGCCCTGTGTGAGGAAGTTTGGGCTGGATTAATGAACGATGAGCCACTAGGTGGAGGGAGCATCCTGACGTCCCTGCTGGGCAGAGCTCACAGCTGAAAGGAAGGCAGGAGTGTGCGATCTCAGATACTACACCACGTGCAGCCAAAACCCATGCACTGAGCCAAACCATAGAATACTGAGTTGAGAAGTCACTGCTGTTGGGAGCCACTGAGTTTTAGGGAGGTCTGTCACGTAGTAATACACAGCTAGGCGAAGAGCTGATATTATCTGAGCATTTCCCTCTTTTCCAGGCACTGCTAGAGACTATTTACATACATTATCTCCCTTAATCATGTGATGTGCGTACCATTATTACTCCCATTTTACAGAAAAAACAGAGACCCATAAAAGCTAAGTAATTTGCTTAAAATCATCCATAAGTGATAAGGTTGGAATCTGAGCCCAGGTTCAATAGCTCCAGAGCCCAGGTTCTCATAATGACTGCCCAAGCCTCACTTACGACGACGACTTCTCACCAGGCACCAGCTTCAGGATGGTGGCCACGGTGATCAAAGTGACAGAATCTCAAGAATATGAACACAGGGGCAGAAGGCAAAGGAGGGAGTCTGGCTGTGCTCCCTCCTTCCTGCGTGGAGGAGCCATGCTGTTCCTCCAGAGGCAAAGCAGCTCCCTTACAGCACACCATGAGGAGCTGGGAACCCAGGCCTGCCCTTCTCCAAAGTTCCTGATCACCTAGGCAGCAACAGGCCTCATATCCTCCAGAAATACACAAGTGGGAATTGAATGAGTGTCTTAATGCACACTTACCTCGCCATCCCAGCACGTTTCTTGAGAATTCAACTACTGCCAACTGCATTCCTAGGCACACACCTTGCAGTCGGGGGGAAAACAAACAAAGCTCCATTGAAAAGGCAGCTCCTACTTTTCCCAGCAGTCTCTGCAATGGCCTTTGTGTCCTTTATTCGGAGAAGTATAATCGCAAACTCATAACTTCCTGCTATGAACAAGTACCCTCTGCTGTTACACTTTACTTGTATTAGATTTCAAAAACTGCATGTAAAGTAGATGAAAATTCTAGATTTGCAAAGTCATCTGATTTTAGAAGTAAGTGATATTCTATTCAGTACATTTTTTTTCCCAGACAGGGTCTTGCTGTTGCCCAGTCTGGAGTGCAGTGGAGCGATCTTGGCTCACTACAGTCTCGAATTTCTGGGATCCAGCAATCCTCCTGCCTCAGCCTCCACAAGTGTTGGGTTTACAGGTGTGAACCACCATGCCTAGCCTCAGTACTTTAAAATTCAAGTTTTCTTACCCTCTTTTTATTTACAGTTGTTCAAGTTGAAAATTACTAAAATATACAGCACCAGGAGGCATCCAAAATCATTTTGTCCAATTACAGTCAGCTGTTGTGCCAAGTGAGTGGATGTAAAACTCAACATCACGTGTGCTGCAAACAGCTGGGTTCATTAAATGGACAGGAATTCACAATTCATTCTCTCAAAATTCCACAACATCTACATGTAAGCTCATAAGCATAAATAAGCTTTCCATTTTAAAAGACTGAATGTGTCTCCAAAGAGAAACATGAAGGCTTTTTACTTGGGCTCCTATCCACAAAGACAGCACGTTTCAGTAATCCCCCCACTTTGTTCATCGGCTCCCATGCGGCACCATTCCCCACTCTTTCCTACTCTAAGTGAAGACTGCACTGCAGAGCTCCTTACCCAAAAAAGGCTTTTTCTGATTTCGAGCCCAGGCAATTGCTTGGATTTTTCCTTCAGTTCCTCGAACACCAAATCCTCCTGGAACCAGCACTCCACTGCACAAAAGAACAAACCACAAAGGCAACTCCCCTTTTCTACCAGTCCAGCTTGCAATAACCACCTAAGGGGCCATTACCAAGACACTGAAGCCATGAATTAACCCCATACATTGTGCTATTAGGACAATGAATTGTATGTAAATACTATGAACTTAGAAACTGCATACAAAACTATGGACTTTTCTTGTAACATAAGAACATGCTTATTGCAAGGGAAAAAGATAGTACACATAACTGCAATACTGCTCCTGCACTATCTTTGGTACTCAGTTGTCCACAATTATTTTTTCTTGAGATAGGGTCTCACACTGTCACCCAGGCTGGAGTGCAGTGGTGTGATCACAGCTCACTGCAGCTTCGATCTCCCAAGGAGCTGGGACCACAGGCATGTGCCAACACACCCAGCTGGTTTTGTTGTTTTTGTTGTAGAAACAGGGTCTCCCTATGTTGCCTGGGCTGGTCTTAAACTCTTGGGCTCAAGCAATCCTCCCGCCTCGGCCTCCCAAAGTTTTGGGATTACAGGCATAAGCCACTGTACCCAGCCCATAATTTTAAATACATATATTAATATAAACAATTTATTTCACCTCTTGGCTTAAAATGCTCCCCTAAGAAGGGGGCCTTTCTTCATCAGCTCCATGTGCCGTACTGACCAAGACTCAGAAGAAGGTGTACACCTCCGTAATATTCAACTGTTCTGGTGAACCAGCAACTCTTGCTAATGTTTTTACTATTATAAATAACAGCTGCCGAAACAATTTATGAGATTCTACTGATGGGTACTCATCAAATGTTCTGGATGAAAAATCGTTAAATAAGCCTCAGCAATAGATGCATATGGCAAACAATATCAAAATCAAAACAGCTTTTCAGATCCAATGATCACGACAAACTGTATTTTTAAAGGATTAAATCAGACAGCAGGTAGTCTTTCCAATAATTAAAAAATATTTTAACAAGTCATTACCTACCATTAGCACATGAAAACAGAGGACTTTTTCATTAAAACAAACTAAAAGAACCCCGGACACCCAAGGCAGTGAACTCTACTCACTGAGCACTACAGAGCTTCTGCCAAGCTTCGTGGTAGCGCACGGGGTCTTCTTGCGAGGTGATGGGCTCCAAGTCCATAGAATCTATGTACTGGACGGTATTCAGACAGGCGAGAAAAGCAGGCTCGTGACTCGAAGCTGTGCTTTCTTAATTTTTAAATAATATTATCATTTTATCAAAGTTCTGTCTTCCTTAATTCTGGCTTTAAAGTGATCACCTTAATACATTTAATAACTTGAAATTTTTTTAAATATGAGATTTTAAAATACAACAGTTTCCTTCAAAATCATTAAATTCCCAAATCTCTCTCTCCGCACTCTACTCTGTTCAGGATCTGGTCTCAGCTAAGCCTCTGCAGCAGACTCTAGAGGGCTTTCTGTTCAATGACACTCTCCTCAGCCTATCTTCTGCCCAGCTTTTGTGGGTTTTTTCTTTCTACCATATTGAAGCATAATTCACATACAATAAAATACAAGCATTTTAAGTGCATACTTTGAAGAGTTTTGTCAAACATACACATGAAGGTGTGACCACCACTGCAACCAAGACATAGAATGAGCCAGGCGTGGTGGCTCACACCTATAATCCCAGCACTTTGGAAGGCCGAGGCGGGTGGATCACTTGAGGTCAAGAGTTTGAGACTAGCCTGGCAAACATGGTGAAACCCCATCTCTACTAAAAATACAAAAAAAAAAAAAAATAGCTGGGTGTGGTGGCGCGCACCTGTAGTCCCAGCTACCCAGGAGGCTGAGGCAGGAGAATTGCTTGAACCCGGAAGGCAGAGGTTGCAGTGAACTGGGATCATGCCACTGCACTCCAGCCTGGGTGACAGAGTGAGACTCCGTCTCAAACAAAACAAAACAAAACAAAACGTAAGCTACCATCTTCCCAGAATGTCTCCCCTCTTACCTCCTACCCCAAACAACCTCAGATCTAATTTCTATCATCACAGATTCATTTTGCCTCTTACAGAACCTCATATAAATGGAGCCAAATAGTATATAACCTTTTGTGTCTGGCTTCTTTTGCTTAGTGTTTTTGAAGTTCATCCATGTTGCTGTGTTTATCATTAGTTTGTTCCTTTTCTTTTTTAACTTTTTTTTTTTTTGGCAGAGATGGAGGTCTCGCTATGTTGACCAGGCTGCTCTCAAACTACAGGCCTTAGGCGATCCTCCCACAGCAGAGCCTCCCAAAGTGTTGGGATTATGGGCTTGAGCCACTGTGTTCAGCTTGGTTTGTTCCCTTTCATTGCTGAGTGGTTTTCTACTTATAAATAAACCATTACAAATTTATCCACTGACAGGCTATAAATATTTGGGTTGTTCTGAGATTTCAGCTATTAAGAATAATTTGTCCATTTGAATAAAAATCTTTTTTTGTGGATATGTTTTCAAGTCTCTCAAGTGAGTATCTGGGAATGGACTTACTGGATCACATGTCTACCTTGATAAGAAACTACAGACTGTTTTCTAGTGTGGTGGTGCCATTTTATACTCCCGGCAGCAAGGTAAGAGCTCCACAGCCTCTCTAACACTCAGCCGCTCCAGTGGGTATGCGACTTCATGTGCATGGATTTCCCTGACAACTAGAGGTGTTGAGCACCTTTTCATGTATATCACCTACACCTTTTTTTGGAAGTGTCTGTTCAAATGTTGTGCCCACTTTTTAAATTAGGGTGTTCACCATTTTTCTACACTCTCCTACCTAAACCCTGCAGTTCATGGAACTGTGGGCAGGCCTTCACACCAGCCTATCTCCAGATAGCCTCCAATTCACAATTTCCATCCACAGTGTTTCCAACGGCTCCACATCTCCAAGCCCTTGGACGTGCTCTATCTATTCTAACAGGAATGCCCCTTCCAAGCCTTCTCCATCCTACCCAACCCGACCTGGTGTCCCTCCATGAGGAAGAAGTCTGCCTTCCTCATGTGTCTGCCACGGCAGGTTCAGCCTCTCCTATGTGCTCCTTCCTACCTAAGAGACTCATTATTCCTTAAAAGCAGAGACTGTTGCCTTTTCATTCATCTCTCATCCTCTGCCACCTAACAAACACATGGCAGCCACAGACTAACTCCAAGTGAATTAAATAAATGAATGATGGAAAGAACTAGCAAATAAGAAGTCAGGGCTGTATAATGAGATTTAAATTCTTAAAACATGTACATCAGGTTGGCCGGGCGTGGTGGCTCAAGCCCGTAATCCCAGCACTTTGGGAGGCCGAGACGGGTGGATCACGAGGTCAGGAGATCAAGACCATCCTGGCTAACACGGTGAAACCCCATCTCTACTAAAAAATACAAAAAACTAGCCAGACGAGGTGGCGGGCGCCTGTAGTCCCAGCTACTTGGGAGGCTGAGGCAGGAGAATGGCGTGAACCCGGGAGGCAGAGCTTGCAGTGAGCTGAGATCCAGCCACTGCACTCCAGCCTGGGCAACAGAGCGAGACTCCGTCTCAAAAAAAAAAAAAACACGTACAACAGGTCATTCTGCAGGAACCTGTCCAGCAGTACAAAGCAAACTAAATTCTCACGCTGAAACACCTGGGAAGTAGAAAGCAAACCCCAATGTGGGGACAGCTACATGGGGCCCGGTTTACAACCTCAGCACTGAGATCCAACTTTACCTCTGACCTTCATCTCCTCCTGAAAAGCTCCAGCTGATGGGCGGGGAAGAAAAGGAATAAAGAGGCAGAAGGGAGGGTTTTCAAGGACAGCTGACATAGCGCTTCCCATATGCCAGGCATAAATCTCAGCACTTTGTATTCATGAACTTCTTACAACAGCCCTAGAAGGAAGGCACCATCACCATCCCTTTTTAAAGATGTGGAAACTGAGGCACAAAGAGGGTTAAGTAAGTTGTCTAGGTCTCACCGCTTGTAGATGACAGTGCCAGAATCTAGTCCTGGTCACCTGGCTTAAGCATCTATGCTTTTTTTTTTTTTTTTTTGAGACGGAATCTCACTCTGTCACCCAGGCTGGAGTGCAGTGGTGCAATCTTGGCTCACTGCAACCACCACCTCCCGGGTTCAAGCAATTCTCCTGCCTCAGTCTCCCAAGTAGCTAGGAATACAGGCACACGCCAGCACGCCTGGCTGTTTTATATTTTGAGTAGAGATGGGGTTTCACCGTGTTAGCCAGAACAGTCTCAATCTCCTCACCTCGTGATCTGCCCACCTCGGCCTCCCAAAGTGCTGGGATTACAGGCATGAGCCAACACGCCCAGCCACAGCATCCATGCTCTTAACTATGACACTCTACTGCCACCCATAGATAAGTAGGGCTGTGCCCCACCATTCCACCAGCTCAGCTGCTGCCCGCCATGGCACAGACCAGAACACAGTAACTACCATTTACTGAGTGCCCGCCCTGCAACCCAGAAAAACCTCACAGCTCTATGAGGTCAATACTGTCATTCCCACTCTGCAATAAGTGATGAGCACAGGTTAGGAAAGGCAGCCCACATGCCAACAAAGTCTCCGAGAGCCTCCAGCTGTCAACTGTGCAGCATGCCTGTGGTCCACCAGCGGCCCCCATTTCCACAGGGCATTTTATTTGGTTACCTGATAGTCATAGCCAAGAACTCAAGTCTCTCTCACCCTCTCCTCTAGCCATCTCTCCCCTTCATTAATTCCTGAAAATGCTCTACTGTCTTCTCGAAGCCAGGAAGCAACCACAAATCTTTTTAATCCCTAAAAAGTAATTCCAAGCTCCAAAAACAGAAAGCAGATATGATGCGGCACCTATGAGACTACAGACTGCTTCCTGCTCATCTGTCGGTTGTACCTGTGCCACCCTCCTTACCTTGATTTCCAATTTGTGGTTGATGGCCAGTGCAGAATGCTCCAGAGCCTTAATGACAGAGGCATAGGAGTCTGAGAATTTCGTGTATTTGCCCACAAGGGCAATAGAGCAGGTCTCTAGCAAGCGATCATATCTATCAAACAAACGTCAAGAAACATCCAGTTACTCAGAAGGTACACGCCATCATGAGACCAAAATAGCTATTTTAAGAGGAAAAAAAATATGTCTGGCCAGGAGTGAGCTCACGCCCATAATCCTATAATCTCAGCACTTTGAAAGGCTGAGGTGGGGGGATCTTGAGCCCAGGAGTTGGAGGTTACAGTGAGCTGACCGCACCACTGCACTACAGCCTGGACAACAGTGTGAGACCCTGCCTCAAAAACCCCCACAAAAACAAACAACAAAAACACATCTGGGAAGAATATAACAGGAATGGCTATTACCTGAGTTCTGTGTACAGACCAGTAAAGAGGAAGTAATTTTCAGATCAACATGGCAGGCTTTGTAAAGAAAGATTTTTTTTTTTGAAACTTATAAAGAGACAGTTTCAGTATCTCACAAATTTGCCTACACAAGGTTTTTTTCAACCAAAGGCCAAAAAAATTAACAGACATAAACAGACAATTCACAAGAATTAATGGGATGAAAGCAAGTATCAAATTATGGGACATTCACAAAACAGAAAAGTCCCCACTATTAAAAGTTTTCATTGTAAAATACAGTAACAGAACAAAATGCTTATAATGTTTTATGAAAAAAGATGATAAAACCGTGCCATTCTGGTAGCTACATGTAAGCAGACAAAGACTGCAGGAAAAATGTGGAAACGAAAAACGATTCTCACAGAGCAATGGAATGAGTACGCCCTCTCCAAATGCTTCTAGGCCGTCATATTGATCTTGCAACTAAGATAAGGCCTGCCCATTGCTCTAAGACACGAAGTGAAGATCTCTGAAGGGATGTGACAGCACCACCGAGCCTTAAAAGGATGTAGTGGAGTAGGCAGCAACACATCCCCTCCTGATGTGATCCCTTTCTGGTGTGGGGTGAGACACACATTCCCAAACACAGCTCAGATCTCTGGGGTGGTACCCAGGAGTGCTCCAGCCACTGTCAGCCATTCGTGTGGGCTTCGGGTATGCACACTCACCCACTGCCACGGGAACGCCTGTTTGCACTGATCTTGGTAAGGGACAAGCATGTTAAGACATAACCCGAACTCAGTGTCTGGAGGCCTAGCACCTGGCCTGGCCCTATCAGGATCTCCTCATCTGTGCCACAGCTACGTGACAGTTAAGATCCTTTCTGAACATATCTTACTACAAAGGCCCTTCTAATGCGTGGATGGCAAAAGTGCAAAAGTGCTAGGGCTAGAGTTGGCTTCACCAGCCCTACAAAAAAGTAAAGGAGGCTAGCGCTCCCAGCTCCTCATTGCAGGCAGACCTGTCAGCCATCTCTTTCCATTTCATCAGCATTTTTCTTGGCTGCCTCTCAATAGGAAGGTCAAGTCTTCGAAGAAAATAATCTACAACCCCTTGCTCCTCTAACAACAAGGGGACTCGGTAGATGGATGAGACATCGTGGACGCAGATCACCTGTTCAGAAAAAAGCAAGTTATTAAATAAAAGCAAAAACTCACCAGGCTTCTAGCCTCCTACTAGCTATGTGACCTTGTAAAAATATTTTCTGAAAACAGAAAAAATTTTCTGAAAACAGAGAAAAGGACAATTTTCTAGATAAAGATAAATTACTAAAACAGACTCAAGAATAGAACAGAAAATTAGTGGCCAATCTATTATGAACATGGATGCAAAAGTCCTTTAAAAAAAATTCATGGCTGGGCAAGGTGGCTTATGTTTGTAATCCTAGTACTTTGGGAGGCCACGGCAGGAGGACTGCTCGAGCTCAGGAGTTCGAGACCAGACTGGGCAACGTGATAAAACACTGTCTCTACAAAAAATACAAAATTTAGCCAGGCATGGTGCCATGTGCCTGTAGTCTCAGCTATTTGGGGGGTAGCTGAGATGGGAGACTCACTTGAGCCTGGGAGTTTGAAGTTGTAGTGAGTTGAGATTGTGCTACTGCACTCCAGCCTGAAAAAAACACCCAAAAAATTAGCTGGGTGTGGTGGCATGTGCCCATGGTCTCAGCTACTCGGGAGGCTGAGGTGGGAGGATCACTTGAGCCTGGGAGTCGGAGGTTACAGTGAGCCAAGATCACATCACTGTACTCCAGCCTGGGCAACAGAGCCAGAACCTGTCTAAAAAAAAAAAAAATTCATGATCCAAACCACAAATGTAGTTTAAAAAAATCATGTCCACGAACTCATGAATGGTTTAACTAGGAACAGTGGTTCTCAAACTCAGCTGCATACTGGAATCATTCAGAGCTTATAAAAGGTCAAAAGCCCATGCTGCCCCGTAGACCACTTGAATTAGGATCTCTCAGGGTAGAAGGCAGGCATCAGTACTTTTAAAGCTCCCGAAGCAATTCCAGTGTGCAGTCAAGTTTGAGAACTACTGCATTAGGAAATTTAACAGTGGAATTCACCACATTAATAGAAAATTGATTAAGGAAAAAAAAATTCCCTCAGTAGATGTAGACTTGATAAAAATTCAAAACCAAATTCATAATAAAAATTATTGGTAAATTAAGATTAGGGAACATTTGGCAATATAAAAAACCCACAGTAAACATCACATGGTTTAATATTAATGCTTACTATTTAGAGTCCAGAACAAGGCCAGAATGGTCACTTTCAATACTTCTATTCAATGATGTACTGAAGATATTAGCAAATTATCATTAGATAAGAAAAAAAAATGAACCAGAAAAGAAGAAGCGGTTGCCACTGAATAATGCATACAATATCACTGCTTATCCATAAAAACCAAAAGAATTTACAGGTAACAATCAGTACTAACAGAATTTTAGTAAGGTTGCTAGGCTATAGATGAATGGACAGAGGTCAGCAGGGTCTCCTATACATGGGCCATATCTAATCAGAAAATGTAATTTTTAAAAGTTCACGGTAGTAATGAAAATTATGAATAGCTATAAATAAATCTAAACAACTTTATAAAGATTAATAAATCTATAATGTACCTTTATTTTAAAAAGTATAGAATAGTATCCAAGGATAGTCTTTTCAACAAATGGGGCTGAGACAAGTAGATATCCACATGTAAAAATTTCAACCCTTACCTCACACTACTCACAAAAGTTAAGCTAGAATGGATCCTGTAAGACCTAAAATTAACTTTTACAAGAAAATCTTCATGACCTTGGTTAAGCAAGCAGTTCTTAGATACGACAGTGAAAGCACAATCCATGAAAGAAAAAAACAGATTGGACTTCACTGAAATTTAAAAGTGTGCTCTAAAAGACACTATTAAGAAAATGAAGGCCAGGTGTGGTGGCTCACACCTGTAATCCCAGCACTTTGGGAGGCCGAGGCAGGCAGATCACCTGAGGTCAGGAGTTCGCAACCAGCCTGGCCAACTTGGCAAAACCCCATCTCTACTAAAAATACAAAACTTAGCCAGGTGTGGTGGCGCATGCCTGTAGTCCCAGCTACCCGGGAGGCTGAGGCAGAAGAATCGCTTGAACACAGGAGGCAGAGGTTGCAGTGAGCAGAGATCATGCCACTGCACTCCAGTCTGGGCAAGAGCAACACTCCAGCTCAAAAAAAAAAAAAAAAGAAAAGAAAATGAAAAGACAAGGCACAGATATGGGGAAAGTATGTGCAAATCACGTACCTGATAAAAGAGTTGTATTCAGACTATATCAAGTCAATTCAGTAAGATGAACATTCCGATTAAAAGAATAAGCAAGGCCGGGCATGGTGGCTCACGCCTGTAATCTCAACATTTTGGAAGGCTGAAGCAAGAAGGCTGCCTGAGCCCAAAGAGTTCAAGACCAGCATGAGCAACATAGCAAGACCTCATCTCTACAAAAAATAAAATAGCTGAACATGGTGGCTTCCGCCTAAGGTATGAGCTACTCAGGAGGCTGAGGCAGGAGGGCTGTTTAAGCGCAGGCTGCAGTGAGCTATGACAGCACCACTGCACTCTAGCCAGGGTGACACAGCAAGACCTCGTCTATTAAAAAAAAAAAGACAAGGCCGGGATGGTGGCTCACAGCTGTAATCCTAGCCCTTTGGGAGGCCAAGACAGGTGGATTACTTGAGGTCAAGAGTTCCAGACCAACTTGGCCAACATGGCGAAACACCATCTCTACTGAAAACACAAAACTTAGCTGGGCATGGTGGCAGGTGCCTATAATCCCAGCTACTCTGGAGGCTGAGGCAGGAGAATCACTTGAACCCAGGGGGTGGAGGTTCCAGTGAGCTGAGATTGCTCCACTTCACTCCAGCCTAGATGAAAGAGTGAAAATTCCATCTCAAAAAAAAAAAAAGCAAAAAATTTTAAACTTAAACTTAAATATGGAAATACTTGTTACATTTTTAATAGTGAATAATTTTAAGGCTGGGCGCAGTGGCTCACACCTGTAATCCCAGCACTTTGGGAGGCTGAGGCAAGTGGATCACCTGAGGTCAGGAGTTTGAGACCAACCTGGCCAACATAATGAAACCCCATCTCTACTAAAAATACGAAAATTAGCGGGGAGTGGTGGTACACTGTAATCCAAACTACTCAGGAAGCTGAGGTAGGAGAATCGCTTGAACCTGGGAGGTGGAGGTCACAGTGAGCCAAAAGATCACGCCACTGCACTCCAGCCTGGGTGACACGAGTTAGACTCCGTCTCAATTAAAAAAAAAAAAAAAAAAAAAAAATTGAGCAATTTTAATGACAACCTATTCTGCTACAGAATTAAATTTCCTTCACCTGCTAGGACAGAAATATCTAAAACCTGGCCAAAGCTACATGCTCAATGTGTCACCAGTGGAATTTCCATACTAAGCACCACACTTAGATACATTACAGGTTCCAAATTTTGGATTTCCTGCATCATAGGTACAGCAACAAAAACACTAAGATCTCTGTGACAGCCTACAACACCCTAGACACCAGGCACCAGAAACATCAAGTTGAATGAGGTAGCCCTTGCCCTCCAGAAGCTCAGAGTCTGTGAAGGGAGATACACACCACACATGTACACACACACACACACACACACACACACACACACACACACACACACACACACCAGAAAGATGGGCCCACCGGCAGCATAGGTGAGACACCACACAGGAGCCCAGAGAAGGACGCAGTTGACCCTGAAGGCCAAGGGCCAGGAGGTCTGGCAGTTAAAGCTTCTCAAACAACACTGTCTTCGCTAGAACCTGAAGGATGAGAGTGAGTAGGAGACTGCCAAGCCAACAGGAAGAGGGGGACATGGGTTCTTAACAGAAATTAGCCAGTGCAAAAGTACCATCACAGGGAGAGTGGGGGGTACTAGGGGAACTGAAAGATACTCCACCTGGCTGGAGCACAAAGTACAACAAGGCACAGAGAAGAGGCAGGAGGGACACAAGTGTGTTTGGGGAACCAGGAGAGGCAGGGAATGGCAAATCAGAGCCGATGGCTATGGGTTCTTCTGGAACAGCCCACTATCTCTAATTAGAAAGTAACACAAGCCTCATGAAACTCATCAAGAGGCTTTAGAACAATTAAAAGCAAAAAACAACTTATTAGAGATGGGAATTTCTACTCACTTGTTCAGGCTCAACATGGCAGAACATTGATATTTTCTCCTTCACTGATGTGTCAAGTGGATTTGAGCACCTGCATACGACCTAGAAGTAGAGAACAAGACGGCTTAGACAGAAGGAAAAGATGACAAAAGTAGGGGTTTTCCCTGATTGAAATTAAAACAGACTTCACATCGTTAAGATGAATGAAAATGTTAACTCTCAGCACCAGGCACATAATCCATAAAAATATTATGACCCGTTCCAAAGCTAAAATCCCTAAATGCCAAACTGGAGAAATATAAGAGAATGGCAGTACAAAGGAATACATTAATGAACTACAGGAGCTCTGGGGTTTTCCTCCATTAGTGTTCCCAGGTAGGAGTAAAAATGAGAATAAAAGGACTGAGAGGAAAAATAAGGTCTGGGGAGTACAAGACCTAACACATGCCAAGCAGGAACATGTTGCAAACTACAGCCCAGTTCAAAGCACTAATCCTATTTTCTCCATCATCAATTATCAAAAGCAAGCCAACAAGACAACGGTCTTGTCTGTCATGAAAGAGTGATCTTAACTAGACATAAAAGATTACACTGAAACCAGTTATCAGGAAATCTTACCAGATCTGGGGAAAGCCCAAGCCCTCGAAGTTCCCGAACACTATTCTGGGTGGGTTTAGTCTTCTGTTCCCCTGTTGAACTTGGCTATTTTACAAAAGAAAAAAAAAAAGTTAGTCTCCCTCTGATAAGGAATTTTCAAGTATGACTTTTCCTTGAACCTCTTTTAAAAAGAAAATAAATCATTTGGTCACTTACATAATTTAGCTTTTATGTTTATCAAAGTTACACATGCCTGCATTTTAGAGTCAAATGGTTCTACAGAGCTTGTAAGCAGTATCAGCCCTCACCCACTCTCCCCTTTCCAATCCCTAGAAACCATCGCCCTTCAACTCAACTGATCTTGCTGGTGTGCTACTTCTTCACATTTACTTGGAGACATTTTCTATTGATTTCCCTGTTAAATGAGGATCCTACCCCCATTAGACACTTTCCTGTGCCTGCAGCCCTCTTTTGGGTCTACATCCTTTTGAAGTATTTAAATACTGTTCCCAAACCACGTGCCACACTTTTCCTTTCTGGACTAAATTATCTTTATTCTCCTCTCACACTTAACAGATAGACGTTACATATGGACTTGTAGGATGGAAATCATTTTCTGTTGGACTTTTTTTTTAAATAGACACAGGGTCTTGTCACATTGCCCAGACTGGTCCCAAACTCAATAGGCTCAAGCAATCCTCCCACCTCTGCCTCCCAAACTGCTGAGATAACAGGTGGGAGCCACCATGCCCAGCCTCCACTAGAATTTTTAATGAAATTGCATCACTGTCTTTTAGCTTCCAGTATTATTGCTGAGGGGTCCAATGGCACAATGATTCTTGATTTTTCTCCCTAGAGCCTTTTAGAACTTCTGCCCCATTAGTCTGAACCTTCATAATAATATGCCTTGGTGTGGGTCATCTGTCATCCAATATGCTAGGCACCAAGGGGGTCCTTTCAACCCAGAAACTGATGTCTAGAAATTTCCTTGAATTGTTCAGATAAGGGGTCAGAAAATTTTTTCTGTAAAGGGCCTGATGATAAATATTTTAGGTTTTGTGGGCCACAGTCTCTGCCACAGGTATTCAACTCTACTGTTCCAGTGCAAAAGCAGCCACAGACAGCACATAAACAAATGGACGCAGCTGTATTTCCATAAACTTGATTTCCATAAGGGGGGGTAGGTTCATGTGGCCCACAGACCATCGTTTGCTGACCCCTGGGGTTCAGATTATACTTCCGTTTCTCTGTTCTTTAGAACTCCTATTATTTGGAAATTAGAACTTCTGAGCCGGTCCTCTAATTTTTCTTAACTTTTCTCCTATTTTCTATCTCTTAGTCTTTTTGCTGTACTTCCTTGGGTATTTCCTGAACTTACTTTTCTCTTAACTTTTTCATTTCTGCTATCCAATTTTTAATTTCCAAGGATTCTTTTCTGTTCTCTCAATGTTTCTTTCTTACAGCATCCAGTTCTTATCTAATGGATATAGCTTATCTCCTTTTAATTTTCTAAGAATAGTAATGACAGGTCATTTTTGGTTTTTTTTTTTTTTTTAAAGTTTCCTCTGCTTGTAGAGTCTCAGTTCCCTGTAAGTTGCTTTCTGTTGCTTGGTCTCTTACCTATCAGATGCTCTCTCCAAGTGTATGGAGGCCTGCTCCAATGCTACCTGTAAGTTCTGTGTGAGTGGGTAGGCTTGTCTTGGTGAAAATCTGGCTGGCTTATTTCAAGGGGAGCCCCCAGAGCCAGCGTCTTTTATCCTGGGCTATCCATACCCCAGAGGACAATCTTAAAATCTCCCACATGGAATGGCCAAGCCTGAACATGACGATTCTGGGAACCGAGTGGTGGAAGAAGGCAAGGAGTGTCAACAGCATAACATTACACACAACCCCATGTTTGTAGTCCAGTGTTACTGCCTTCAACTGTCCCTAGTGTCTGCTCATCCAGGAACCCTCTCCAGAGAACAAGCCTCCAGTCTTCTGCCAAGGTGAGAGGAGGCTAATGCCCAACTGTGCACTTTAGGAAAAAGATGTCAGGGTCTGAGTCTTCTGAAGCAGTAGTTACATAAGGCCCACCCTCATCCCGCTCCTGAGCTTTTGGGGTTCTGCAGGGCAAACAGGGCTGCTTCTCTGCTTTCATTGCTGCAGGCATAAGATCTGGCACTCGAGGTCAGCTTAGCCGGTTTCTATGCATCCATCTGCTTTCCGGCTTCCTAATTTTTGTTACTATTGACTCCTCTCCACAAGATTTGTCTTTAAAAACAGCCTCTTTACTCTAGTTCTACCATACTGTAAAGACAAATGCACACGGCCAATCTACATCTGCAAATGCAACTGCCCTGATTTTTCAAATGTTTTCTATTTGACCTTTTCAAAAAAGTATGATTGTAACAAATATAAACTTACAAAGTTCTTTATTCTCTGCTTCCTGCACCTCAAGTGAAAACTACTACACAATAAGTGAAAACCATTCCAGTTTACCTTTCCTCCCTCCTCTCCATCTCTCCCAGAGTAAAACTTTCAATGTCTTACTTACCTGGGGAACTAGACTGACGTGGATGTTACAAAAGTTCTCTCTTTTGACCTTGAATTGGAACTGACGGAAGGCCTCAATAAAGGGCATGCTTTCTATGTCCCCCACGGTTCCACCAAGCTAGAAGAACAAAGTTATTTCAGAGGTTAGGCACTAAACCCTTCCTGGCAGTTTAGTTTTCTAACAACTGTCTGTCTTCCTGATTTACTGATGAGTAATTATGTAACGTGGACTCTCTAATCCTGTATAATGTTAGTTAACAGGAATTAGACATCTCTTTGTACTAAAAGGTTACTCTTTTGGACAGGCTCATCATTCCCAAAGGTTATTGTGGAACTTTCCACATCATTTCAAGAAAAAGGTCAGGTGAGAGAGGTGTCAGGAATGTTATCTGTATCACAGTGACAAAGCAAAAAAAAAAAACCTAAATCTTATCTCCTTAGTTAACTATAAATAATTTTTATACTGAAAAGCATCAGTTGGCTGGGCACAGTGGCTCACATCTGTAATCCTAGCACTTTGGGAGGCCAAGGCAGGCAGATGGCTTGAGCTCAAAAGCCATGGGCAAAATGGTGAAACCCTGCCTCTCCCAAAAAAGTACAAAAACTAGCCGGGCATGGTGGTGCACACTGTAGTTCCAGCAACTTGGGAGGCTAAGGTAGGAGAACTACGTGAGCCCAGGAGGTCAAGGTTGCAGTGAGCCATGACTGCTCCACTGGACTCCAGCCTGGGTGACAGAGTGAGACCCTGTCTCAAAATAAAAAAGAATTAGTTATGAACAAACTGCTGGAACTTCTGAGTCTCCCGTTATCTGAGGAACACTGAGATCCAACAGCTAGGATCAGCACAGCAGGAGTACAGATACTGAAACCAAATGAAGCTCATTCAGAGATGAATGCTCTTGCCAGAAGAAAGCGAAAGATCTGCTGACTTGCTCAAGAGACAGATGAAAATGTGTCACACTACTCATGGGAATAGTCAGTACTAAGTGAATCTATAAATGCTTAAAAAAAAAAAAAAAAAAAAAAAACAGGAGCACTGTTTGGGCAAAGTACGGTTTTCCCTTGCGTGGCCATTCCACACGACTGTTATTATGCCCTTAAATGCCACATTGCAACATACTGCACCAACACAGATAAGAAGGCCAAGGGCTCCACTGGGAACTGTCTTATCAGTTGTTGACGGCTGACTAAGGAGATGAGTACACTTGTTCACATGTGCAAGAATCATACAAACCTCAATAACACACACTTGAGGTTCCAGGCCATCTTCATCTACAGGTATTAGCGCCTGTCTCATCACCCACTCCTGGATTGCATCTGTGATATGAGGGACAACTGGGAAAAAGAAAACAAACAGGGAACTTACGCTTGTCCATCTACATTGATTGAGACAAACGCACTGACTGTGAAAACAAACTGCGGCACACTCTGCCTGGAGACAGTAGCAATAGGGTCATAAAAATACTTTTGAGGCCCCCTTTAACTGGCCTCAACAAATCTCTGAGCTCACACTTCCTGCAGCCAGATGTCCAAGTTGTTGCTGGAAGCCCTGCAACAGAGCAAGGCTGAGAGTAGTGTCCTGAGCCACACGGGCGCACATGCCCCTGTGCAGAGTCACACACCAGTATGGCGAACCATATTGTTCACAGGTGAAGGTGGGCACACTACACTTCAGTGCATTTCCAGGAGAACAAGAGACTTCTGGGACCCTGTTCCATATGTTTCCAGTTTACCAAAGGGTAGACAATCCACTGCAGCGAGCCAGCACAGCACAGCAGAGTCGTTAGGAGCACAGCACCCGGGGTCAGAATGTCTGGATTCAAACCTCAGTCCCATGACTCGTTAGTTGTGGATCTTTGGGTCAATTATAGAACTATTTTAAGCTTGTTTTAACCATTTTAAGCTTAACAGCATGTTAAGTTGTGGAAATTTTGTGAGACAGCAGCTGTAAAATGCTCGGTAGAGCAACTTGCCATGTCAGTGCTCAAAGAATGCCAGCAATTGCTCAACACTTCAAAAATCATAGTTGCTGGGCACAGACTGCAAGTTCCTAAAAGGTGAAGATTACTATTTAACTCCAGATCACTCCAGTTACAGCAATGCCTCATGCACAAGGATATTCATTTGCCTCACGCAGGAGCATATTCATTATCTACTCCACACATGGTGTCAAAGTGATCTTTTAAAATTCAAGTCAGAATTCATCACTCCCACGCTTCAACTTTTCAGTGGCTTCCCACTTCTCTGAGTACACTCCAAGCTTCTTGCTGTGGCGGAGACTGGGTAGAACCTGGCTGTGGCTACCACCCCCGCTCTCTGACCATCCCCCTTGGTCACTCTGCCTCAGCCATGCCGGCCTCCCCTCCGTTCCTGGACCAACCAAGCCTTCGTAGCCCTGCGCCTCCACACTTCTCATTCCACTCTCCCTGTGACTGGCCTCTCAGCTCACATAGCCTCTCTTGGGAGGCTCCCCATCCACCTGCCCAAAATGGCTTTCCCCAGTCATTCTTTCTGTCCTCACCCCACTTGGTTTCTTCACAGCTTCTGACAGACGTCTCGTGTTGTATGTTTGTTGTTTGCCTCCCCCACAGGTAACCTCCGTGTGGGCAATGACCTCTCTGGTCTTGCTCATCACATGCATTACCAGCACCAGTGAGGGTCTGACTGCAGTGAGCATTCAATGCAAATTTGATGGATGATGAATAAATAAACAGCAAACTGTATAATCAAAACCATTCTAATTCCTGATTCCTTTCTATGTGTCAGGAAGTCAGGGAAACACTTCATTGACTTTGACTTCCTTTAATCCTCCTAACAACCCAGAGAGGTAGGTGTTGTTATTGTCTCCATTTTACAGAAAAGGAATCCACATTTCGAAGAGGTTAATTTGCCCATGTTCACAAAGCTAGTGAGAGGGGAAGCTAAGATCCAAATATGACCCAATTAGCCCAGAATCTCACCAGGGCAGCCCCAGACCAGAGCCAGCTGTCAGTGTGACCCTCAGCTTTCAGGCCAGTAAAGTCTAAAGCCAAAAGCAGATTTGCTCTCGTAACTCAGATTAAAGCCACTTTTCAGCAACCCCTCCAAATTTGGGCCACTGCCATTATACTAGATCAGTAGTTTTCCATCCCCACCTTTTTAAAGCAGCAAAACATTTTCCTTAAATGAATGCTTGTACAAAACCCCGAAACAGCAAATAGATGTAAACGAAGCTATGCCAGTGAAAGCTTGGGAGGACCCAGAAACCCACTTCTCAGGCTCCTCCTAGGCCAGATGGCATTGATGAACGGCCTGGAAACCACTATACACAATGGATGCTCATTTCCTTCTCACTTCTATACATAGTAAGTCCCAGATGCACACATACATGCCATCTGGCTTAATGCCCTAATCGAGTTGCCTTTACCACTTTCACACTCATTACTGTGTAAAAACAACAGTTCTCTGGACTCATATCATGCTGTCTTGGCAGGACTGACAAGCTTCAATGAAGAAGTGGTTCTTCAAATTATTTTTTTTAGCAAACAACAATATAATTCTGATTTTTCAACTGAAGGCATATTTCAGTAACAATACCTTGAGAGTTTCATGCTGAAATCACATACAATGTAAACTTTTGTACTCAAAAGGGAATTATACATCTGTGTAGAGGTGGGAGGGGGGAAGAAATTAAACTGGTTAAGACTTTTAAGCTTTAAAGGTAAATCCAGTATTACCTTGGACAGTTTTCCCCAAGTAATCTCCTTTCCGTTCCTTGTTAATGACATACTGGTATATCTTTCCAGTGGTCAGATTATTGTCCTTGGTAAGGCGGATATCAAGGAAACGCTCATAGTTACCCAGGTCAAGGTCTACTTCCCCCCCATCATCCAGCACAAAAACCTCACCTGCAGTGAACAGAGAAACCATTTAGGTTAAGTGAAAAATACCTATACCCTGGCACAACTGCAATTCTGAAATAAAACACTCATAACAACGTGTGCAATTACATGATAGGAAGCACAGAAATTCACTTCTAGAAAACTAAATATGACACACAAAAAGAAAAATTACCAGATATTCTCTAAAAGGTAACTTCATACTTCTAGTCTGTCAACAAACTCATTCTTAAGAAAAGCTATAAAACAGCAAGGTATGGGAGGGAATGAGGGGCTGTGCGTATACAGGACCTTACAGTAGTATATAGCATCTGCTGCCTAGGGAAAAAAGAGCCTTCAGAAAAGTCTCCTAATTAAGCATAATATGGTTTAAAGTGTGATAAAAATATTTGATTCAAAGCCTGGATATACGCATATTAAGTTTGTGCTGATTACAAAAATCAGCTTTTGAGCTCTGCTTTTGTTCTAAACAAATTTGTGAAACTGCACACATTTCCCCCATTCCTTTGTTGCACATTCATTCCATGAAACTTCACTCTAGAAATTTTGCCCAGAATGATTCATTCCTACCACCACAATAGGAGACAAGCTCAAACACAGGAAAGGAAAAAAATGTCTCATTTTCTCCCTCAGAGAGATAACTCATCCTCTGCTCAAGAATTCTGTATTAAATATCACTCAAGTGTATGGATCTTTTCCTGCTGCTATTTGTTACATGAGGATTTCTGCACTAGTGACACTTAAGGCTTGTAGATTTTCACCTCAACGCTAGAGAGTAGGAGTATGAATGCAGAATTTTAAAACAAGAGGTATGTTTTAACATCTCTCCCAGTTTTAAGCAATTAATCTTTGAAGTAACAGCCACAGTCACATGTCACACAGTTGATAGGTCCTCAATAACAACAAAGAAGTAAAATGCAGTCGGGCATGGTGGCTCACACATGTAACACGCAGCACTTCGGGATTACAGTGGGAGGACCCAAGACCAGCCTGGGCAACATAGTGGAACCCTACCTCTACAAAACATTTAGAAATTAGCCAGGCCTGGTGATTTACACCTGTAGTTCCAGCTACTCAGGAGGCTGGGGTGAGAGGATCGCTTGAGCTAAGGAGGTGGAAGCTACAGCGAGCCATGATCATACCACTACACTCCAGCCTGAGGGACACAGTGGGATCCTGCCTCAAAAAAAAAAAAAAGAATTCTTCCTGTCTAGGTGAAAAAAGTATCATTCTGCTATATTAAGGGACCTGTTAGAAGGCAGAAAATAAAAGTTATGCAAACTGCACATAGTTCCCAAGTGCTGACATGTTCTTCCACATGCGGTTACTATGAAGAAATCCACTGTGCTTACCATGCTCATAAGGAGAGAATGTTCCTGCATCAATGTTAATGTAGGGGTCAATTTTGATTGAAGTTACATGTAAACCACATGACTTGAGTATTGTGCCCACACTGCTGGCAATGATTCCTTTTCCAATTCCTGATATAACACCACCAGTAACCAGAATATACTTCATTTTACTCTTTGACCTGGAAAAGAGAAAAATTACAGATGAAATAAATATATCTCAACAAACCAAACTCATCTGGGTTCAAATACTGGCTCTGCCAATTATTAGCTATGAACCCTCTTGAAGCCTTAGTTTCTCTGTCACAGGACTTCAAAAGATTGTCTTCAGGTTTAAATAGGATCATAACAAACATTTCTTGGATCACTGAATGGCTTTAGTCATATATGTGTAGAAAAACAACTGCTACTCTAATAACATAGTTTTTTGTTTAAAGCTTTAACAATTAATAACCTTCAGAGTCAACCTAATAAAACCAGCTCTAAGCTGGTTGATATAACACTACAACCCAAACGTTTGCTGACATCCCTGCCAGACACTGAGATACCAGGCAGGTGCCTCATTGTTTTCCCTACATGGGAAAAAAATTCAAACTTGGATCAGCACTCCAGTTCTCCAGGAAATAAATAATGTCTTTGGCTAAACTACAATGTATCATCAAGAAAACAGAGCTCCTCTAGGTTATAAAAGATAGACTAAAAGGAAAGAACATCAACACTGAAAAGTGGTTGCAGCTAAACCAAAATTCCTATAATTAAAAGGAGTTCCCTGGCTGGGCACAGTGGCTCATGCCTGTAATCCCAGCACTTTGGGAGGCAGAGGCAGGAGGATCACTTGAGGTCAGGAGTTTGAGACCAGCCTGGCCAATATGGGGAAACCCCATCTCTACCAAAAATACAAAAATTAGCCGGCTGTGAAGGCGCACGCCTGTAGTCCCAGCTACTCAGGAGGCTGAGGCAGGAGAATCGCTTGAACCCAGGAGGCAGAGGTTGCAGTGAGCTGGAATCACGCCACTGCACTCCAGCGTGCAAGACAGAATAAGACTACCTCAAAAAAAAAAAAGTAGTTCTCTTCTATAATTTAACAATAACTTGATCCTTGTCAGAAATCTCTCCCAGGCATGCAATGAAGAGAGACTGTAAATACTGGGGGAGAGGGACATCAGATAAGAAACCAGTCTGAAGCACATGATGGGCAGAGGACTCAGAGAGGGGAGATGAGATTAAATCCAAAGAGTGTGCCACAGTGGCAGGGAAAGGAGAGATAAAAAAAGATGTAAGGGCAGCAAAGTCAAGATGCAGGTGAAAACAGCATTGACAAGAGGTGAAGAGACCGTGACAGGTTCACCACGGAGGATTTATCACTGGTCCCCAGCTTCAGAGGTCCAGAATCGTCTATTTGGTCAGCAAACCCAAATGTGACCAAAATGAAAAACACAATTGGAAAGTAGCAGAAAATGCTTACTTTGGCATGGTCAGGACATTTTCCTCCTCAGGAACGTTCCATGTGAAGCAAAATTATGATAAAAATAAACTAAGGAACAAGAAAACTAGGGAGTTGTGCTTGAAGCATTCCCCTGCCCCACCTCCTCCCCAGAGCAGGAAAGCACACACTTGGCAGGGAAGGAAGAATGCTCAGAAGTCTTCCCGGCTCCAAAGGCTCTTTCCATCCTCTGCTGCAGCATTTCCAAAAGCACACTCCGTGGTTTCAACAAAATGCATATGGGATTCTCAAAAAGGGTTTTATGGATATAAATCAGAGAAATGCTGATTAAACCAAGTCATTTAACACAAGAATCCTGGGAGTGTTTAGTAAGTAAACTCGCACTGTCATCACTGCTATACAGTATGTGGTGTCTCCAAGCTTATCTGACCCTAAGTCTCTCACTTTACAGTTCCTTATTGACACATGAAAATCAGATTTAGGTACATTTTACGTATGTTCTAACCAGACATATCTCTGAGACTATACCCTGGTCTCCCTAAGTTTTGGATGATCCCAGAAATTTCTCTGCCACCCTGAGTGAGTTACTTCTACAAAAGATTCATCTTATCCAATTACATTTGATTTGTCCCAATTTTACTCTAAGAGGGTAACATCTCTCTTTACATTCTTTAGATTCTCTCTTTAGATTCTTGCAGTCTCAGTGCCTGGCAATAAATATGCCAACGTACACAAAGACCAGGCGGGAGGCTCATTCATTCATCCTTATGGGCTACTGACTTACGTGACAGCTACTGTGCTTGGGGACTATAAACATTAATCAGATTTGGGCCCGTATCTCAACTTTCTGGCAGTCCAGTTGGAGAGATGAAACATAAACAAATAAATGAGTAATTCAGTGATGGTGGAAGCAGACAGAAAACATGTTTAGACTATAAAGGGGGACGAAGAGAGCTTGCTTTCAGTACCATGGCCATCAGAGGAAGGTAAGAGAAGTCCCGGGGGTAGTGGGCAGATCCAAGCGGCTCCTGTTTTGTAGATATGACTTGCAATGGGCCTTGAAGGACTGACTGCAAGACTCAGAGTACAGGAAAGGGAACAGGGTGAACAGGCAGGTGCGGGGCAGCCACAGAGAACATAGGTAAGGCCAAGAGGCGGAAGGCGGGGAGGGAGGGATATATAGTGGAAGACAAACTGGAAAGGTAGGCAAGGGCCAGATCATGTACAAACTGGCATGCCCAATCTGAACTTAATTCTGAAGGTGACGGAAGGTGCAAGGTTTTCCGGCACAGAAGTAACGTAAATCAAGACACATCAGAAAATTCAACAAAGATTGAGGGGGGAAAATGCTTTTTCTTTCAATGTTATGAGATGAAGTGCCAGCCCCCATCACTCGTGTGCAGACCTCAGTCATGTCACTTGAGCTGCCTGCAACGCGGGTTCTCACCTCGGGAAATGGGGGCGAGAATCTCCACGCCGCCCGCGTCACAGGGCCACTGAGGATTCGAAACTGCAACGAGTGTGGACAGAAGGGCGCTACGCAAACGTGGTGAGCTCTATACACCGCCAGCGCCCCGACTCCCGGCAGTCGGGAAGGGAGGAAGCCGTGGGGCCCAAAGGCCAGCCCGGGGCCCAGGGCCGGAGAGGTTGCAGGCCCCCTCGTCCTACCGCGCGGAGCCGCCCCGCCTAGCCCCAGGCGGCTGAGCCCGAGGCCCGAGGCCCGCACCGCCTGAATGGATGCGCGGCTGCCGGGCTTCCTCGCAGACGATGAGCAAGGACCGGGTGGGGGGGGCGCTCCACGCCCCTACGGCCTAATTCGTCCGACGAGCCCGGCAGAGCTGATTCGGCGCGGCCCAGCGCGGCGGCTCAGGCACCACAACCTCTGAAGCCGCCCTGCGCCCCGCTCGGCCCCTCTACCCAGCACCGCCCAGCCACGAGGCCCGCGCGCGGGAGCCAGCCGCTCGCCGGCCGGAGCGCCCGCCCCTCTCCCGTTAGGCACACAGCCCATTGGGCAGGACGCCGAGTCACCTCGCCCCTGATTGGTAGGAGCGACGTCCGTCACCCCGGCGGCGGGGCTATTCGGTGCCGGGCTCAGCTCGCGCCGCTGACTCCTGCGCGGGAGAACAGTTTCCCCCCGGGATCCCTGGAGTCAGCCTACCTGCGGCCGGCTTCAGATCCTCCCGTCAGCGACAGAGTTGGGCCGGCGACGCGCGCGGAGCCCCGGACAGACAGTGAACAACCCCGACCGCATGCGCCCGGCAGTCTTTCACGGAGGCGGGCTATAGGCTGTGCGCACGCAGAAGGTGGAGGGCGGGGCGGGCCTGGAGGGCGCGGGGCGGGGCGGGGCCCGGGGTGCGCAGGCGCGGGGCCGCCGGACCTCCTGGCCGCCTCGGCTGAACTGAGTTGCCGGCGGTTCGAGGCCGGGCGGGTGGCGGCGTGTCTGCCCCTCTGCTTCCGTCCCAGCCTGTGGCCGAGGCTTCCTCTCTTGAAGGGGAGGAGGCTGTGTGGGGACTCACACCTGGCCTATTAGTCGCCTGGCCTCGCGTCCTCCCACAGCGTTCTCCTGGAGTTCTGGGCGTCGCCTTCCATCCAATGGTCTTTCACTGTGGGCTCCTGGCGGTGACGCGCCAGCGCATCTCTGCCTCCGGGCGAGGGACGGCGGCAGCGCCACCCCTGGCCTCCAAGACGGAAGTGCGGAGGGCCGCGCGGCGCTGGCTCCTCGTCGGCCTCCCTCCTCCCACACCTGCCCCGAAGGCGGCTGCTTTGGATGGACTAGGATCCCGAAAACTACGGTTTCATCTAGCTAGCGCTCCCTAAGCACCGACTGTGCCACGCACTGTGCCGGGCACCGACGGACCCTCTCTTCGGACTAACGATGTAGGGAGGCACACTGAGCAGCTCATTACACTTCATGGTTGTCATGGGTGCTTGCTGCAGAGATGGCTGGTGCCGGGGCAGTGAGTGCCGAGCTGGGCACTGACCAAGTCCGGTGGGGGTTGGGAAATCAGGCGGGAAGCCCCCTCCTGAAAAAGTGACTTTGAAGCAGAGACCTAAGTAGACTGGCAAAGATGAGAAAGGGAGAGGCGGGGATAAGAAATTGAGGCATGCTTGAGCCCAAAAGTTCGAGACCAGCTTGGGTAACATAGCGAGACCCCGTTTCGTATAAAAACTATAGGCTGGGCGCAGTGGCTCCCACCTGTAATCCCAGCATTTTGGGAGGCCTAGGCGGGTGGATCACAAGGTCAGGAATTCAAGACCAGCCTCACCAATATGGTGAAACCCTGTCTCTACTAAAAATACAAAAATTAGCTGGGCGTGATGGCGGGCACCCGTAGTCCCAGCTACTCAGGAGGCTGAGGCAGGAGAATTGCTTGAACCTGGGAGGCGAAGGTTGCAATGAGATGAGATGGCACCACTGCATTCCAGCTTGGGCGACACAGCGAGACTCTGTCTCAAAAAAATGAAAATAAAAATAAACTAATAATACTTTTTTAAAAAGTGAGGCAGAAGGAAAAGCCTGTGTGCAAGACCAAAGAGGCTGGCACAGCCGAATTGGAAGGCCAGTCTAGCCAAGTCCGCAAGGGCCAAAAGAAGCGAGATTAACATGAGATCAGGTTGAAGAGTTGGGTAGGACCATACTGTGAAGAGCATTATAGACCAAGCAAAGGCTTTTCTTTCTCCTAGGGATAGTGGAAAGCCATAGAAACTTTTGAGAGGGTTTTGACCTTCCTTTGAATAGTGAATTTATGTACATTGTTATAATTTTTCCCCAAACACTACACAAGGGTATCCATGAAAAGTAAATCTCTTATTTCTGTACCCCAGTGTTCCTGTTTTGTTCCCTAGGAGCAGTTTGCCACAAGTTCTTAACTATCTTTATTGAAGGAATTAAAAAAAAAAAAAGATGTGATGGGATCAGATTTGTGTTTCAGGAAAATCATTGAAACAGATGGATTCCCAGAAACCAGGTCAGGAGGCTCCTGTAGTGGCCTCTTTTAGAGGCTTCTGGCTCCTTCCACATCTGGATCACCAGTGCTTCAACCCTAACAACCTGCCCATGCTGCATTCAGCTCCAAATCTAAAGAATGTTTGGAATGCCAGGCATAGTGACTCTCACTTGTGATCCTGACACTTTGGGACACTGAGGCAGTGCAGGAGGATCTCTTGAGTCCAGGAATTCAAGACCAGCCTAGGCAATATAGTGAGACCCCATCTCTACAAAAAATACAAAAATTAGCTGAGCATGGTGGCATGCATCTGTAGTCCTGGCTACTCCAGAGCCTGAGGCGGGAGGATTGCTTGAGCCCAGGAATTCAACGCCAGAGGGAGCTAGGATCCCACCACTGCACTCCAGCCAGGGCAACAGAGTGAGACTCTATCTCAGAAAAAAAAAAAAAGTTCAAGATGTCTTTGAAGGTACTCTACAGTCACACCTTCTTTCAAGAAGCATTCGATGTTTATACAGAGTGAGACTCTATCTCAGAAAAAAAAAAAGTTCGAGATGTCTGAAGGTACTCTACAGTCACACCTTCTTTCAAGAAGCGTTCAATGTTCATCAAAGTGTCTGGAAAATAATAGATGCTGAGAACGTACTTGCTGAGGTAATAAAGATGCTATGGGAGATGGAAAAATGAGCCATTCACCCAATCACTCCTCTGAATGACCACTTGACATTGTCTTCTTCCTCAAAGCTCTTCCATCTCCCCTGCCCACCATATTCTCCTCAGCTGGTGGTCTTGCTTCCCATTTCACAGGAAAATAGAACCCGTCGAGATTTTTCATATCCACCAACCACTTTCATCTGTGCACACCAGCTCTGCATTGTCTCCTGTTACTGTGGATAAACTGCCCACACTCCCAGAGGTCAACCTCCTCTTTTGCTCCAAGTGCCATATCCATTTGTCAACTCAAAGAATGTCTAGTATGCAAGTGCCGTATCCTTTCATCAACTCAAGAATGTCTAGTAGAATGTCCCTTCCTGCGTCATCAGTCTTTCCCTCTCTAGTAGACTTTTCCACTAGTGTGATGCAAACATGCTGCAATTTGTTCCATCTTAAAACCCCTCTCCTGACTCTGTGCCATTCTCCAGCTTCCCCTCCATTTCTCTGTTTCACTTTTCAGCACAACTCCTAAAAAATATTGTTTGTACTTGCTGTCTCCAATTTCTTTCCTCTCTTGAACTCATTCCAATCAGGATATTTTGCTCATATAATTTCACTGAAACTGATCTCGTCAAAAATTAACCTCCATGTTCTCAAACCTCTTTGTACATCAGCTTTGACTCCAATCTCTAATGTCTGCAGGTCCCAAATAAAGACAACGGTGGGCTGGGCACAGTGGCTCATGCCTGTAATCCCAGCACTTTGGGAGCCCAAGGTGGGCAGATCACAAGGTTAGGAGTTCGAGACCAGTCTCGCCAATATGGTGAAACCCCGTCTACTAAAAATACAAAACTTAGCTAGGTATGGTGGCAGGCGCCTATAGTTCCAGCTACTCAGGAGGCTGAGGCAGGAGAATCACTTGAACCCGGGAGTCAGAGGTTGCCGTGAGCCAAGATCGCACCACTGCACTTTAGCCTGGGCGACTAGAGGAGACTCTGTCTCAAAAAAAAAAAAAAAAAAAAGAACAGTGTGACTGTATGTGCATGGCATGAATGCGTGTGTGTGTGCATGCGCACATGCACATGTGTATGTATTTACATATTTGGGCTGCTCCTCTCCCCCACCATAGGCCCAGTCTCCTTGTGGGCTCCTGGGTGCAGCTATACGGCCCCAGAGCTGCCCCCAAACTGACCACTTCCCTAACAGCATTTGTCACAGCTGATCATTTCCTCCTTAAAACACGCATGTCCTTTACTTGGCTTCTAGGAAACCACTTGCTGTTCATTTTTTCCTATTTCACAGGTTTCTCCTAGGTCTCCCTACCTAGATCCTCTTCCTTTTCTTCTTCCTGAACTGTAAACATTGCCCCAAGTCTCAGTTCTAGGATCCTTCCTTTCTTTTTTTCTGAGACGGAGTCTCACTCTGTTGCCCGGGCTGGAGTGCAGTGGCCGGATCTCAGCTCATTGCAAGCTCCGCCTCCTGGGTTCACGCCATTCTCCTGCCTCAGCCTCCCGAGTAGCTGGGACTACAGGGCCCGGATCCCTCCTTTCTACAGTCATTATCTAGTCATTAAAACCATCTGTCCTGGACGCAGTGGCTTACGTCTGTAATCTCAGCACTTTGGGAGGCTGAGGCAGGCGGATCACAATATCAGGAGTTCGAGACCAGCCTGGCCAACATGGCGAAACCCTGTCTACTAAAAATACAAAAATTAACCAGGCGTGGTGGCGCAGGTCTGTAATCCCAGCTACTCGGGAGGCTGAGGCAGGAGAACCACTTGAACCCTGGAGACGGAGGTTGCAGTGAGCCGAGATTACGCCATTGCACTCCAGCCTGGGCAACAGAACAAGACTCCATCTAAAAAGAAAAAGAAAACCATCCTTATTCTGACTACTCCCAAATTTATGTTCCCAGGCTGGACGTGTCCTGAACCCCAAGTTCTCTTCCAAACCCAGGTCCTAAGGCGGGCCAGATGCCTTGCCTACACGTGGGCTAACTCTGTGATCCCATTGATGCTCTAGAGCTCCCGGCGGGATCAGGCTGAGGCAAACTTCCTGAAAAGAACCAGTCTTTATTTTAGGCTTTGTGGACCATATGGTCTCTTGCAGTCACTCAATTCTGCCTTCATAGTGCAAAAGTAGCCATAGATAATATATCGATTAAATGAATGTGACTTATTTCAATAGAACTATAGCTGTGTTCCCATAATACTGTTTTTTACAGAAATAGAGCTTGGGTCTAAAGGCCAAAATGTGCCAACTCCTCAGCTAAACACGTATCTTTTTCTCACTTCTTCTCCACCCCATTCTCCCCTCCCTCCCTCGCAGACTTCACCTGAGGGTATTCCTCAGTCACTCGCTGACTCAAGAACCCACCTCTGGCTTTCTTCCTAGGGAACCCAGGCTAAGACAGGGCGCCTCCCACATGTCCCGTGGCACACCCAGTGCTTCCTCTGAGGCATTTATCACAGCCTGCTGAGATTGCCTGTTCACTTATCTGTCTCCTCCATACCAGATTGGAATCTCTTTGAAGTTACTTAGCCTTTCTGTGTGTCACTTTCCTTATCAGGTACAGTCTTGCTGACCTTTTAGTAGCCAGCATCTAGCATCCATAACTCCCACTACTACCCTATAATGCAAATGCTGTCATTATTACTATATTACAGACGCTGGAGCCGAGACTCAACACATGTAAACACCCTCCTGAGAGCACACGTGAAGGCTCACTTCAGATTGTCTTTCTGTTTCTACCCCTCATTCTGCCCATCATCAAGTCTTGTTTATTGTTTCTTCTCCAGGACTTCCTTCAGTGACTTTCTACTTTTATATGAATACGCTGTCACTATAGTCTGGCATTCTAATGGATTATCTGGGTGAGAAATGGGGCAGAAGGCAGCCTACAGCTAGTGAACTAGTGACAGATTTGTTGTTTTTTTTTCCCCAGATTGGGACTATTTATGTTTTCTTTAGTTTCTAATAGATATTTAAATGGCACAAGATTCGAGTGGTAAAAAGGAATACATAGTAAAAGCCCTCCTTCCATACCTGTTCCCCAGCCACCCAAGTTTCCTCCCAGAAGCAATCACTATTACCAGTTTCTGGTTTATCCTTCAAGCACACGCTGCATGTGTACATATGCTTTTTGGCTGTATGTTATTTTAATATAACTGTATGATGTTGGATTTTCATGACTTGAACTGGCTGTAATTATGTTATTTAGTGAATTTGTTGGTTTATGCCCTCACTTTGTTCAAGAAAGGATTTAAAGCCACTTGTGTGTGTGTCTACAAAATGTGAGCAAAAAATGAGGCAAAGGAAAGGAAGAATCAGAATTTTCTATCTAAATGACACTCCATTACCTTCCAGATAAAGTTAAAACCACACTATGATGTATGAGGCCATGCACAAATTGGCCTCAGTTTACCTCTTTAGCCACATCACCCACCCCATGCTTCAGCCACAATGATTCTTTCAGTTCTCTGAATATGCCATGTTTTATTTTCCACATATGGATCATTGCATAGACCTCTGCTGGCTCTCACCTATCCCCCTGCTTCCTGCCTTTTTCTTGCTAACATCACATCACATCTCAACTTGGTCTTCACTTCCCCAAAGTAATTTTTTTGGGCAGCCTCTCTCCCTCATTTGGGGTTAGCACTTCTCTCCCATTCTTTTATTGCTGCTGGGACTTCGCAGAGCATAGCACTTAGCGAATTATATTTTAAGGGAGGTGGAGGGGAAGGCGGTGGTTAATGTGTACAAAAAATATATAGTTAGAAGGAATAAGACTTAGTAGATTGGGCGCAATGGCTCGTGCCTGTAGTCCCAGCACTTTGGGAGGCCAAGGTGGTTGGATCGATGGAGTCCAGGCATTCAAGACCAGCCCAGGCAACATGGCAAAACCCCGTCTCTACAAAAAGTACAAAAAAATTAGCCGAGCCTTGTGGTGCACGCCCGTAGTCCCAACTATTGGGGAGGCTGAGGTGGGAGGATTGCTTGAGCCACAGAGGCAGAGGTTGCAGTGAGCTGAGATTATGTCACAGCACTCCAGCCTGGGTGACAGAGTAAGACCCTGTCTCAAAAAAAAAAAAGCAGAAAAAAAAAAACAAAGACTTTATATTTGATAGCACAACAGGGTGACTATAGTCAGTAATAATTTAGTTATACATTTTAAATAACTAGAAGTGTATAATTGGGCCAGGCGCAGTGGCTCACACCTATAATCCCAGCACTTTGGGAGGCCGAGGCGGGCGGATCACAAGGTCAGGAGATCGAGACCATCCTGGCTAACATGGTGAAACCCTGTCTCCACTAAAAATACAAAAAATTAGCCTGGCGTGGTGGCGGGTGCCTGTAGTCCCAGCTACTCGGGAGGCTGAGGCAGGAGAATGGTATGAACCACTTTGTTCAAGAAAGGATTTAAAGTCACTTGTGTGTGTGTCTATAAAATGTGAGCAGAAAATGAGGCAAAGGAAAGGAAGAATAGGAATTTTCTATCTTAATGACACTCCATTACCTTCAGGATAAAATCAAAACCACACTATGATGTATGAGGCCATGCACAAATTGGGAGGCGGAGCTTGCAGTGAGCCGAGATCGCGCCACTGCACTCCAGCCTGGGCGACACAGCGAGACTCTGTCTCAAAAAAAAAAAAAAACAGAGTATAATTGGATTGCTTGTAACACAAAGAATAAATCCTTAAGGGGATGGCTACCCCATTCTCCATGATGTAACTGTTACACATTGCATGCCTGTATCAAAGTGTCTCATGTACCCCATAAATATATACACCTACTATGTACCCACAATAAATTTTTTAAAGAACAAATTTTATTTTAATAATCCACTTCCTTGCCCAAATCTCCCACTTGTCCACAAGCTCTGTGAGGTCAGGGACCTGCTTATCGGATTTTCTGTGACATGTCCAGTGCCTAGCTGCTTGTGGCACACAATAGTCATTTGTTCCACACATAAATGAGTCCAGAAATTCAATTAGATCACAAACGCTTTCTAGAGGGGAGTCACAAATTTGACTTTTAACGTCCTAGGAGCCAAAGTGAAGATGATCAATGTGACCGCACAATTGCTCAGGAGGAATACCACTTCCTCAGATAACCCTTCATTGACCCCAGGTCTCCTTCCCGACTCCAAGTCCTCACTAATTTTCCTAGCAGCATTTATCAAGATTGTAACAATTGATGGAGTAATCAGATAGTTGTTTCCTGTCTTCCCCACCAGTCTGTATTTCATTTACGAGTGTATCCCCAGCAGCTCTCATATGGCCTGCTTGTAGTAGATGCTCAGTAAATGTTTATTGAATTAATTAAAAGCACCATTATTTCTGCTACTGAGCTCAGAAATCAATTCCTCCTGTGAGTCTTCATGGAGAGGATATGTGATATACAACGTAAGGATGCAAAGTCTCAATAGCATTTATACAGCGGACAGACAGGCAAGGGTCACAGGCCTGTTCCTTAAAATGACTTCCTTTTTTTTGGGGGGGGGAGACGTTGTTTCACTCTTGTTGCCAAGGCTGGAGTGCAATGGCACGATCCCGGCTCATGGTAACCTTCACCTCCCAGGCAGAGTTCAAGCGATTCTCCTGCCTCAGCCTCCACAGTAGCTGGGATTACAGGCACCCACCACCACGACCAGCTACTTTTCTTTTTATTTTTAGTAGAGACATGGTTTCACCATGTTGGCCAGGCTAGTCTCAAACTCCTGACTTCAGGTGATCCACCAATCTTGGCCTACCAAAGCTGGGATTACAAGCGTGAGCCACCACGCCCAGCCTAAGATGATTTTCAATAAAGGCTGGTGAAGTGTCACAAAAACAAGTGTGATTTTGTTGTTCTCCAACCTGAGTGCTGGGGAGATTTGAGGGGCAGTGAATTAAATACTACACTCTGAGAGATACATGCAATGAAGCTATTCTGAACATCAGATTAAATTCAGAGGCTGTGAACAAGCAGATGAGCTTGGGGGTAAAATTCATCTTCTCCTCAGAACTAATTGATGTCCTTCATAGGGAACATGATGCAATGTCAGAATAATCTGACAGAGACATCTGTTTCATATAGGGCCTATAATAGTGTATATTACTATTATATATGAACATACAGTATAATTATACATGAGTACCTCAATAGCACATTCAGGGGAAAATGTAGTAAAAGAGAAAGAAATGGTCGGGTGCAATGGCTCACGCCTGTAATCCCAACACTTTGGGAGACTGAGGCGGGCAGATCACCTGAGGTCGGGTGAGACCAGCCTGACCAACATGGAGAAACCCCGTCTCTACTAAAAATACAAAATTAGCCAAGCATGAGGGCACATGCCTGTAATCCCAGCTACTCGGGAAGCTGAGGCAGGAGAATAGCCTGAACCTGGGAGGCAGAGGTTGCCGTGAGCCGAGATTGTACCATTGCACTCCAGCCTAGGCAACAAGAGCAAAACTCCATCTGAAAAAAAAAAAAAACAAGAAAGAAAAAGTCACTTTTTAAAATATGCTGTCAAACATAAGAAGGAATTCTTAGTTGAAAAATAGACCATAGTTAACATCACCATACAACCCATATTTGGTGAGCTAGTTCTGATTTCTCGGAATGTAGTTAGTGTTAATAAAATATGTGTACATATGTAACTGTGATTTTGTTATTGTACCCCTATGAGACTTACTGAAAATGAATGGACCAGGCACATTTACAGTGACTGAAATCCCAGCACTTTGAGAGACCTAAGTGGGAGGATTGCTTGAGCCCAGGAGTTTGAGACCAATCTGGACAACAGAGTAAGACTTCATTTCTTCAAAAACATTTTTAAAAAGATTAGCCAGGCCTGGTGGCAAGTGCCTGTAGTCCCAGCCACTTGTGAGACTGAGGTGGGGAATCACTTGAGCCCTGCAGTGAGCCATGATCACGCTACTGCACTCTGGCCTGGGTGACAGAGCAAGACAAAAAAAAAGAAAGAAGGAGAGAGAGAGAGAGAGAGAGAAAAGAAAGAAGAAAAGAAACAAAAGAAAGAATAAGGAAATGAATACTTTTTAAATCGTATATTCTGACTTTGGGGTTCAAAAACACATGGCAGACAAGACTTGTTCCAGCAACCCCATCTGTGGGAACCCCTCCAAGCCTCTCTGGCTAGTTAGGTACCCCTCACCTGATCTCTAGAACCGCGTCTTTTGTTTTCTTTTTTGAGATGGAGTCTCATTCTGTAGCCAGTCTGGAGTGCAATGGCGCGATCTCAGCTCACTGCAATCTTCACCTCATGGGTTCAAGTGATTCCATGCCCGGCTAATTTTTTGTATTTTTAGTAGACACGGAATTTCACTATGTTGGCCAGGATAGTCTCAATCTCCTGACCTCATGATCCGCCTGCCTCGGCTTCCCAAAATGCTGGGATTACAGGCATGAGCCACCACGCCCGGCCCAGAACTGTCTCTTTATTCCTTTGCCGCAAGATTTAAAACATCCTATTGAGATGATCTGCACTTGCCACTTTCTAGATCAAAAGAAAGAACTGCCCCTTTTCAGCCTCAGTCGCCCCAAGAAGGGGTGGTAAAACCTCCGTAAAACTTCCATAAGCCCCGGGAGAACCACCTCAAACATACAATCAACATAAAAACTGCACTCATTATGCAAACAGAGCTTCAAGCTTCAACTACCCACTTCCAACCAGACTGTGGTTAGAAAATCTTCAGAAAGATTTTCATCCAGCAAGCACTTAATGGAGCCATAATATGTGCATAAAACTCAATAGTTATAATTTCAAAATCTAGGGCCAACCACAATATGTTTTTAAAACTTGATAGTTGTAATTTCAAATTCTGGGTCTCCAGACATCTGTATCCAAGGTCTATCTAAGAGATACATTGCTGCCTCCAAGAGCAACAACTCATCCCCTGCCATGAATATGATGATCACGTGAAAAATACCTTTTAAATCTGTGGAAAAATATGGACTCAAAGGGTATCCAACAACCCCCAAGTTTATGTAATTAGCACCTTGATTCCTGTTGTATATAATGAGAGGTTTTTTGTTTTTTTTTTGAGATGGAGTCTCGCTCTGTCGCCTGGGCTGGAGTGCAGTGGCGCCATCTCTGCTCCCTGCAAGCTCCACCTCCCGGGTTCACGCCATTCTCCTGCCTCAGCTTCCCAAGTAGCTGGGACTACAGGCGCCTGCACCACGCCTGGCTAATTTTTTGTGTTTTTAGTAGAGACGGGGTTTCACCGTGTTCGCCAGGATGGTCTCGATCTTATGACCTCGTGACCCGCCCACCTTGGCCTCCCAAAGTGCTGGGATTACAGGGGTGAGCCACCGCGCCGGGCTCATAATCAGAGTTTTTTAAATGACCCAACCTTTTAAAATAATTGCATTCAATATGTATTTAATCTGAACTCAAGAGGATATGAAAAAAAAACCCACCCATCTGTTTGCAGATTTAAAGACCTGGAAAGACTAACAAGCATGATGTGATAGAGATGATGATGTTCCAGAGAAAGAGGTTTAGGAAAGATTTATGTTGTAGTTTTGCCATTTAAATAATGTTATATTTTGTACACTTTTTTTGAAGTATAACAGACATACGATAAGTGTAAAATCATAAGTGTACAACATGATGAATTTTTATATATTTAGCCACACTCATGTAACCAGTACCCAGACCAAGAAACAGAACATTGCCCACACCCCAGATGCTCCTACTAGTTCCTCTTCCAATTACCACTTCCCCAAGCATAACCACTACCTTGACCTTGAATACCATAGATTAGTTTTCTCAAGGCTCTTTTTACAGCTAAACTTAGAATAGTATGGTCATCTATTAAAGTTCTGAGAGTCTTTTTTTTGGTGGGGGGGAAGAAAGGGGATGGAGTCTCGCTCTGTCACCTAGGCTGGAGTGCAGTGGCGCGATCCTGGCTCACTGGAACCTCTGCCTCCCAGGTTCAAGTGATTCTTCTGCCTCAGGCTCCCGAGTAGCCAGGACTACAGGTGCACACCACCAGGCCCAGCTCATTATTGTATTTTTAGTAGAGACAGAGTTTCACTATATTGGCCAGGCTCCTGACCTTGTGATCCGCCTGCCTCTGCCTTCCAAAATGCTGGGATTACAGTTGTGAGTCACTGCACCCGGCTGAGAATCATTGTTTAAGAATAGTAAAATTCACAACATTTTACTTGGCTCCTTTAAGTTGTACATGTTTCCTCTCTGCCTCCTGCATGCCAGATCCTCTTCCTTTTTAGGTAAACATTATCTTCCTCTGATTCTCATTATGCAAACAAAGCAAAGGAGTCTGCAGAACGGGTATCTTTTTTGTCGATTCATTTACCAAACATTTATTGGCATCGCTCATATTCCAGGCATTGTCGCAGACACCAGGGTTACAAAGACAGTTACAGTACTGAGAAGGGAGCAGTACAGTAGTAGGGGAGGTGATGGGGTGCTTTAGGACTCATAGGAGGGGTACCTAACACAGCCACAGCACCAGAAAAAGCTTCCCAGAGAACTGCCTCTAAGGATCAGCAGGCATCAGTATAAGGAAGAAGGGAGACCAGGCTGGCAGGGTAGGGGCTTGGAGGGGCACAGTGGAGGGAGGGGTGATCATGTGCTGAGTCACAGAGGCAGGAGGCTCAGTCTGTTTAGGAAACTGCAAACAGACTGCACCTAGTGACTCACACTTGTAATCCAAGCACTTTGGGAGGCTGAGGTAAGAGGATCACTTGAGGCCTAGAGTTCAAGACTAGCCTGGACAGCATAGCAAGACCCTGTCTCTGCAAAAACATTAAAAATTAGCCAGGCGTGGTGGTGCACACCTGTAGTCTCAGGTACTTGGGAAGCTCATGCAGAAAGATGGCTTGAGCCCAAGAGTTTGTAGTTATAGTGAGCTATGATCACACCACAGCACTATAAGCTAGGCAACAGAGCAAGGCTCTGAAAAAGAGCAACTCTCTAAAGAAATTTAAATATATATCTATTTTTGAGACAGAGTCTTGCTCTTGTTGCCCAGGCTAGAGTGCAATGGCACGATCTCGGCTCACCGCGATCTCGGCTAACTGCAACCTTCACCTCCCAGGTTCGAGCAATTCTCCTGCCCAGCCTCCCGAGTAGCTAGGATTACAGACATGCACCATCATGCCCGGCTAATTTTGTATTTTTACTAGAGACAGGGTTTCTCCTTGTTGGTCAGGGTGGTCTTGAACTCCTGACCTCAAGAGATCTGCCTGCCTCAGCCTCCCAAAGTGCTGGGATTACCGGCGTGAGCCGCTGCTCCCAGCCTTACATTTTTTTAAATTTAAAAACTTAAGGCCAGGCGCGGTGGCTCAAGCCTGTAATCCCAGCACTTTGGGAGGCCGAGACGGGCGGATCACGAGGTCAGGAGATCGAGACCATCCTGGCTAACACGGTGAAACCCCGTCTCTACTAAAAAAATACAAAAAACTAGCCTGGCGAGGTGGCGGGCGCCTGTAGTCCCAGCTACTCGGGAGGTTGAGGCAGGAGAATGGCGTAAACCCGGGAGGCGGAGCTTGCAGTGAGCTGAGATCTGGCCACTGCGCTCCAGCCTGGGCGACAGAGTGAGACTCCGTCTCAAAAAAAAAAAAAAAGTTAAAAGAAAACCAATAACTGTAAACAGCCTATTGCATACGAAGGAAGACAGAGTGTTGAGAAGACTTCTGGGTTAAGATGGTAGACTGAACAAACATTGAATTTCCCTACCCTCTGAAACCTCACTAAAACTATAGCAATGTTTTTTAAAAGCATAGATCTCTAACAATAAATAAATAAATAGCCAAAACCCCAGCCAGCAGTGGAGAAAACTGAGGACCACTTTGATTTACATGGCTGGGATGAAGGATTGATAACAGGAATTAGACTTTGCGTACCTGAGGAGGTGATGGTCTGGAGTGGGAAGGTGGGGGATCAAAGATGGGGCGAGTCACAATCCTGAAGAACTACCATGGTGGATACGTTGGAGTTTGCTGAGAAATATAAGAAGCCAGGTGCGTTCAGTCACTGAAAGGGGGAGCCTGTGGAGAGGTCTTTGGGAAGCAGTAGACCCTGTGTAGCTACCTCTTCAGTAAGTCCAAGTCTCTGGTGGTGGGCCTGGGGCCATTGTGGTCAGCAGGCCCAGAATTGGGGAAGAGGTGCTGAACATGGGGCAGAGGAAAGCAAGGACAAGCTGGAGCCTGCCAAGCACCTCTGCATCTGTCTGTCACCAAATTTCCCCTTCAGGGAACAATGGCTGTTCCTTCACTTCCACCTCCCCATTTTCATCCCAGTTCCTCTATGGGCCAGATCCCACTACGTAAGGAGGGAACTTCTGACAAATACAGGTCCTGCTTAACCAAGTGGAAAATAAAACTTGGACCAACACAAGCAACAAGACAGAAGCAGCTCAGGCCCTGCCACCAAGGAGCAACCATACCAGACCCAGACTCTGCTCACACGTGGACACTTGGGCAAGAGAGAAATAATGTCTACCTTGCTTAAGCTACTGCAAGTCTGGGTCTCCGTTTCTTCAGCTGAATGCATATCCCAACTAAAACACCATCCACGTTTCCACTTGTAATTGTCAAGTTAAATTTCCAGTCCCTCCAGGTTGTAGATCTCCTACTTGCCTTTCATTCTCTGGCAGCTTCTGGGCTTCCCATTCTGGTGGGCAGTCCCACACCCACAGCCAGTGATAGACCAAGCCTTGCTACTGCTCACTCTCAAGGGCTGCTGCAGCCCTCACCTAGGTCTTTCTTCCAGGCAGAAGAGAAACTGCCACCCTTTGTGCCTTCCCTCAGGGTGCTGTCCTCATCCGCGTGGTCAAGGCTGGGTTCCTGCCATGTCTGCGTTCACATCTCCGCAGGAATGAGGAAAGGAAGCAGAGGAAGGACAATTTCCTTTGAAGCAAGTAATGGAGAAGTTTTCTACTCCCTTTCTGTCACATTTAGGCAGAGGGCCACATCTTAGCCGCAGGGGAGGCCATGAAATGTAGTCCCTAGCAGGGCGATCACCTCCCGAGGTCAAGTCTGTCGGTATGGAAGGAGTGGGGAATAGATTTGCCAACACAGCTAGAAGTCCACAGCAGCCTGACCCCACCTCAGGCCTAGAGGACAATCACTCTTTCTGCTTGCCACAGCCCACTTCTGATAATAGTTCCTCCCCATCCCAGATTCCATTTAGGGTCTAGCCATAGATTTTTCTCCCAAAACGTAAAAGTCAAATTAGCTGGTGTAGCAGAGGCTGTCATCTCCTTGCCCGTGTCCTCAGTCCTCCAGGGCACATCACCCTGTCCAAGTCCATTCCTGAAATCTTCACCTCTGGCTTTCTGTGCTGCCAGAGCCTGCTGTTCCCACAGGACAGGCCTGATGAGCTAGGGAATTAACATCCCTCCCCAAGCCCAGTTCACTTCTGTTCATCTCCACCAACCAAATGCAGGCCCACCTGTTTCTGACTCTGCCGGGCACCCAGGAGACAAACTAAACCTCAGCTCCCTTGAGCACGTGCCGTATGCCAGATGCAGTCCTGGATGCTTTACCTACATCCATCGTTTAAGTCTCTTGATAGCCCTTTAAGGTTGTTTCTCTCCTCTCCATTTCATGGATGAGGAAACTGAGGCTTAGGAAGGATAAACACCTTCCCAAATCCCCAGCTTATAATCAGCATAGATGGGGTTTGAACCTCCCTCTATCTGTCTGTATCCAAAACTGCTGCTTTTTTCAGCTAATGACAGATGCTACTTGCCCCTAGAGCCTCTAGTCTGGGAACTGGGAAATAACTAACAATACATGCCAAATGCAACAACAAAAATACTCAAAACTAGGTAGATGATGGTTTCTTTTGCCTTCTGCTGGCCGGATGCATTCTAGTGATGAGCTACAGAGACAGGCCCTCATCCTGGGACTACTTAACATTTGGATTGTGACCTGAGGGGAAATAAAATTCTGTTTTGTTTTTTGTTTTTTGAGATGGAGTGTCGCTCTGTCACCCAAGCGTGGCATGATCTTGCCTCACTACAACCTCTACCTCCTAGGTTCAAGCGATTCTCCTGCCTCAGCCTCCAGCATGAGACACCACGCCTGGCTGCCCAGTTAAATTTTTTTTTTTTTTTTTGTATTTTAAGTAACGACAGGGTTTCACCACGTTGGTCGGGTTGGTCTCAAACTCCTGACCTCAAGTGATCCACCCACCTCAGCCTCCGAAAGTGCTGGGATTACAGGCGTGAGCCACTGCACCTGGACATAAATTCTGTATTTTTAAGCCACCATTAGTTTGAATCTTTTTACAGCAATCAAACTATTTTAACTCAGCACTTTTCAACATTTTTCACACCATGGGACGTGTAGAAAATGGTAGTGTTTATACAACACATTAGGATAAATTCAAGATTTGGGAATGTCTATAAAAAATTTGGCAAATGCTGGGCATGGTGGCTCACGCTTGTAATCCCAGCACTTTGGGAGGCAGAGGCGGGCAGACCACAAATTCAGGAGTTTGAGACCAGCCTGGCCAATATGGTGAAACCTTGTCTCTACTCAAAATACAAAAATTAGCCAGGTGTGGTGGTGGGCGTCTGTAGTCCCAGCTCCTCAGGAGACTGAGGCAGGAGAATCGCTTGAACCCGGGAGGTGGAAGTTGCAGTGAGCCGAGATTATGCCACTGCTCTCCAGCCTGAAGACAGAGTGAGACTCCGTCTCAAAAAATAAAAATAAAATAATAAAAATAAAAAAGACTTGGTGAAAAAGACTAATTACATTTTCTGTCTTTTTTTTTTTTTTTTTTGAGACGGAGTCTTGCTCTGTCACCAGGCTGGAGTACAGTGGCATGATCTCAGCTCACTGCAACCTCTGCCTCCCAGGTTCAAGCGATTCTCCTGCCTCAGCCTCCCAACTAGCTGGGACTACAGGTGCACGCCACCACATCCAGCTAATTTTTGTATTTTTAGTAGAGACGGGATTTCACCATGTTGACCAGGCTGATCTTGATCTCTTGACCTCATGATCTGCCTGCCTCAGCCTCCCAAAGTGTTGGGATTACAGGCATGAGCCACTGCGCCCGGCCTCTGTCTTTATATTTTTAAGAGACTGGGTTCCTTATTTTGGCCAGACTCATCTCAAACTCCTAGCCTCGAGCAGTTCTCCCACCTTGTCCTCCCAAAGTGCTGGGACTACAGGCATGAGCCACCGCGCCTTGCCTACATTTTCTTCATAGTATGTAACCATGAAAAGAAATAAAGTATAAAGCATTTAAGAAGAGAGTAAACATTTAATTAGAATAAAACTTCCAAATAACATCTTTTCAAATTTTATTTGAGAAATCAGCTTTCTTCCATGAACGTGCTTTTTTTATATTAGATTTTTTTAACTTGAAATGGCTACAAAATTCCTGATTTTGTTTTTCTAATTATGCTCTATTCAAATTCATGATTATCACCATCAACAAGAAACTCTGCAGAAGTAGGTGCTGCAAAGGACAGTGATATCTACCATCTTCTTCAGTCAAAAACTCCTTTCTTGGCCGGGCACAGTGACTCACACCTGTAATCCCAGCACTTTGGGAGGCCGAGGGGGGCAGATTACCTGAGGTCAAAAGTTCCAGATCAGCCTGACCAACATGGAGAAACTGAGAAACCCTGTCTCTACTAAAAATACAAAATTAGCCAGGCATGGTGGCATATACCTGTAATCCCAGCTACTCGGGAGGCTGAGGCAGGAGAATCACTTGAGCCTGGGAGGTGGAGGTTGCAGTGAGCCTAGATGGCACCATTGCACTCCAGCCTGGGCAATAAGAGCGAAACTCTGTCTCAAAAAACAGACAAACAAAAAAACTCCGTTCTTGTCCTTAATAAAATTAGGATCCTCTGAATTGTACTTTAACCATGTAATTATTCTCTAAATCTAATAGTTCTGCTTTTTCTTTTCTCTTTTTTTTTCTTTTTTCTTTTTCTTTTTTTTTTTTTTTTGAGATGGTTTCTTACCCTGTCTCCCAAGCTGGTGTACAGTGGCGTGATCTAAGCTCACTGCAACTTCCGTCTCCTGGGTTCAAGCGATTCTCCTGCCTCGGCCTCCTGAGTAGCAGGGGTTACAGGCGCACACCACAATGCCCAGATAATTTTTGTATTTTTAGTAGAGACAGGGTTTCGTCATGTTGTCCAGTCTGGTCTCGAACTCCAGACCTTAGATTATCCATCTGCCTTGGCCTCCCAAAGTGCTGAGAGCAACAAGATGTAATGTCAAAGTTTCTTGAAATAATATAAAGAGTTTTAGAATACAATAGTATTTTTTCCATGTCAAGTATTTTCAAATCATGATTTTTTTTCAACCATATGCAGATATTGCTCTAGTAGCCTTAATAATTTTTATTTAGGATTCAAATAATAACTTCAGCTTGGTTCACTGGTAAGCCATTTGTAATTTCACTTTTGCAAAGGTGAATTTTTTTCTTTAAATCCATAAATGCTGTTGGCACATATTAATATTGTGTGAGGAGCTCAGAAAAGCTGTTATACTTGTGGGTTCAATTTATTACAATGGATGGATACAGATTAAAATTATAAAGGGGATGGGCTCGCACCTGTAATCCCAGCACTTTGGGAGGTCAAGGTGTAGCAGGACAAGCCACAGACAAAACCCCTCAGGCACCAAGTTAAAGAAGGAAGGGCTTTATTCAGCCAGGAGCTTCAGCAAGACTCACATCTCCAACAACCGAGCTCCCCAAGTGAGCAATTCCTGTCCCTTTTAAGGGCTCACAACTCTAAGGGAGTCCATGTGAGAGGGTCGTGATTGATTGAGCAAGCAGGAGATACATCACTAGAGGCTGCACACACCAGTAATTAGAACCTAACAGAACAGGACAGGGATTTTCACAGTGCTTTTCTATACAATGTCTGTAATCTATAGATAACATAACAGATTAGGTCAGGGGTCGATCTTTAACTACCAGGCCCAGGGTGTGGTGCCAGGCTGTCTGCTTGTGGATTTCATTTCTGCCTTTTAGTTTTTACTTCTTTCCTTGGAGGCAGAAATTGGGCATAAGACAATATGAGAGGTGGTCTCCTCCCTTATTCCCCCGCTTTGAGAATCTCACTCAGTAGTGGGAGTTCTCACTTTCATTCTCACTACCCATGTCTTCTTGCCAGACAGATCGATAGTGATTCATGTAGTACCCCTGAGCTGAAGCATTTTGGTGAACTAAGGTAGCAATGAAGCTTTTTATCATTTGAAGAAGTACAGGTAGCAAACAAGGGAGCAGTAAGCAGGTTTCTATTACTATTATAATTCCTCTTATAAGTGTTTAAAATCTTTTTAGTGCTGGGAACCATTTTCCAAACATAGCCCCAGTATCAAATCCATGCCACACTTGCACAGGCACATATGCCAGTTTTGTCATATCTCCATGTCTTCAACTACTTGCCCTTGATCATCTATGTGTAGACAGCAATTAGTAAGGTTAAATTTTTTACAGACCCTTCCTTTGGCTGCTAGCAAGTAGTCAAGAGCCAATCTCTTTTGATAGATAGCATTTCTCTTCTGAGTTTCTTGCCAGGCCAGAATAGTCAAGGCTCTGCTAGTCTTATTAGTGATTGTTTCTAAGACAGCTTGTAACCGTATGATTCGGTTGAGCATGTAAATGGGGGTCCGGTATCTCCACGAGCCATATTGTGCCCAAGTACCAGACCCATAATATTGTATGATTCTCTCAGGGGCCATTTATCATCTTTTTAATTTTTTATAGCTATGCTTCTCTTTTTGCAGGAAGCACGGACAGGGAAGCCCAGGAATTCACCTGTCTTTATGGACAGTAGGAAAAAAGATGGTTTAATAGTGCCAACAACACAATTCCCTGCCCACTGGTCAGGTAATTTGGTGTAAGCTCTGTGTCCACATATCCAGTATAATCCGGTGGAGGTTGTCCTGTCCTGGTGGGACTCTGGGTGGGTTCACACAGTTTGCAACTTTGGGAATTTACTAAATGGATTTTTGTTAGTGTGGTTTGAACTCAACTAGGTGGCTGTTTTTGTAGTATTATTATACAGTTTTTGCTCAAGGCAGCTGAGTCTTCCCACTGGAAGGGTGAAGACCTTCCCTACTCTTGCTATACAGTATTGTCTAATGATTGAGGCTTTTAGGACCCAGAAGTTATCAGGGTGATTCTTTTGAGCTGGGAATTCATCAGGAACTGGGTCTGTAAGTACTAATTCTCGGGCCTCCCATGGCCATTGATCTCCCATTACAGTTTCTCTACATACATAACATGAAGTGACATTGAGAGATGGGGCTACATGCTCAGCTAATTGCAAAAACAAATTTCTTGTTTTTCTTGGAATTTCTGGTACTGGCACATTCAGTTTATCACAGAAGGTTTGAAATACTGGCTCAGGAGTGCGTTTATAAACTTCTCAAACCACAATACTTACTCAAGGATCCAGTCCAGTTCCATCGATTCCTAGGGTTACATGCTCCCCTTTTTTCCAGCGAGGATTGAGGGGGTTGGTTATTACAGTTCTAAGGGGTTACACTGGTACAGGAAGGGCCACTTTTCCCTTTCTGAAGGTGGACAGGATCCTTTTTATTTTTTGTCTAAGTAGCCTAAATGACACAAGACCAGTATTCACATTCATTTCCACACAGTTCTAATTCATGACAAATTTACTTGTTTTCTGCCATGTAGCCTCTTTCCTAATTAAAAGAACCACATTCTTCTATTTCTAACTTATTACTATTAATGACAGCACAGGCATCAAACTTCAAGGTAACTTGTTTGGGCACCCCTTTTCCTTCTGTTTTGGCTAACACTTTACTCATATCATTTATAAGCCCCCACCAGTCCTCAGTCCTTAATCTTATTTCCAAGACTGTGGTCATGGGAGGCTCAGATGGGTCATAACACACATCAGGTTGGTCATTTCCTGGGCTACATACATTGCATAGAATAACATTATACAAACAAGTTGTTTTTTGTTTTTTTTTTTTTAAGAGTGCCGGTACCTTAGAATAACCATAAAATAACAGGACTGCAGCAACCTTTTGTCCTCCCTCAGTGACTTCATGTATACACTGGGAACAGTCCTCAGTCTGAGGAAGGTCAGTTGAAGTCCTTACTGTACAAGTCCAAATTTTAAGGAAAATGAGGCCTGCAATGAGTTTCCTCATGCTTCAGCCATGTATGGACCAGTTAGCTTCTGGGTGTGACTGGAGCAGGGCTTGTCGTCTTCTTCAGAGTCACTTTGCAGGGGTTGGCGAAACTGCTCCCGTCCACGTACCACTCACAGTCTACTGATGTTCAAGGATGGTCTCAGAGGTTGGGCCCACTAGAATAAACTGAATCCAACACCTCTACACAGTTATGTTTGACTGGGCTCTCTGATACCGGGAGCAAGGTGACGGGGTTTAGGGTGTTGCAAACTTCAGTGGTTATGCGAGGATTTTCACATAGCAAGCTTTGGTACTTGGTTAATCTAGTATTTGTTAACCAATGATGTCCTTTGGTAGTCATTAAAGTTACCACAGAATGGGGGGCCTTTATATTCAGGTTTTGCCCAAGGGTTAGTTTATCTGCTTCTTGTGCTAACAAGGCCGTTGCTGCCAGGGCCCTTAGACATGGAGACCAGTCTTTGGAAACCCCATGTAGTTGTTTCGAAAGATAGGACACTGCCTTGGCCAGGGCCCCACAGTCTGGGTTAAAACTCCAACTGCCATTTTTTCTCTTTCTGACACATATGGTTTTGTCAGGTCAGGTAGCCCCAGGGCTGGGGCCGACATGAGTTTTTCTTTTAAGTCATGGAAAGCTCATTGCTGTTAGTTGTAATAGATGTAGTTTATCCAATTTACATTTTTATTAACTGTCATCCACCAAAATATTGACTTAAATCCTGCAGCCATTTGATTTCAAGTTTTAAATTGATCTGGTATTCCCCATGGGACTTCAATTGTGTCTAAATGGACATGAGAGTCGAAAGACCCACAAGGGACTTTTCTCTCTTTACAATGTGTTATTTTTTTCTCCCTCTGGCTGATGAAATGCCAGGGTGAAAGGGATAGCCAACTGGACTAAAGTACAAGTGCCACTCCAGTTATTCGGCAGAGTGCTCAATAAATGTCCATCGCAGTACCACTACACATCTGCTTGGGGATGAACAAGGGCTAGCTGATTGATAAGCTCTTGAAAATTTTTAAGCTCACTGCATCCTTTCAGGTCTCCAAGGAATGTTAAGTTTCCTTCCTGTTGTGAGAGACATGAAGTGAACTTAGTGTTGGGAGACGGAGGCTGCATGGCCCTCAGGGGCTGACCCGCAGGGTGCCGGACTTTGGGATATAGCAGAGAGAGCTTGGCAAGACTTATTACTCCAGGCTGTAGAATCCTGGAAAAGAGCTACCATGCCCCCCACGCCTGGTCGACTGGAGGACCGCCTTAGTGGAAAGGGGACAATCTGGGCATCTGGCCTGCCATGTGCACAAGCATAATAACTGTTTTTGTTTAATGTGTGAATGGAATATTTGATCTATTCCAACCAGGCATTTGCATCTTGGTATGCTGTCTTAATTGCCAAAGTTTGTTTTAAGTCTTTAACTTCTATGATCCTCTAGTAAAACGAATGTATGATTTTGGGAAATTACGAAAACCAGTTGGGGCAGTCCATCCTTGCTCGTTAGTGGTCTACGGAATGTTGGACCAACTACGGCATAAAAGATCTACATTGGGGAGCAAGACTCCTGGTTGACACTGGAGTCTTTATCGAAATTTCCCCGGATTAAATGCTCCTAATTTACTAACGCCCTGTCTGAGGAGAGTCAGGAGGGACAGAAGTACTTTTCTGAAGTAGAGAGTTGTCTTTGACTTGGCAAGTCCCCATAGGGTATAATAAGGCAAGCATTAAATGCAATAGTTTGAGGTGAAATCGACTTGGTTATGTTAATAACCAGATGGTCAGCAATAGAGTGAGGAAAGAAGAAAGAGTAATAGAATAGGTGAAAGAGTTAAATATTTCTTAGCTTTAGTTTGGTAGGGTTTTCCCCTGGGACTGTGGCCCACGACTCTGGAGGGGGTGGCTCTTTGACTTGGGTGTGATGAGTCCATCCCTTTTCCACTGTACCAACAGCAGCCTCAGTGATTAGCAGCATAAGGTAGAGTCCTTCCTAGGCTGGCTCGAGTTTTTTTTCTTTCCACCCTTTGATAAGAAGGTGATCTTCAGGTTGGTGCTGGTTTACTGGAAATTCGAGGGGTGGTTCCTGTGCTAAAAGACTTCTAGTTTTGAGGGAAAGGAAAGTGGAAGATAAACCAAGTATATAATTTCTAAGAAATGATCTTTTGTTTTAAATACGGGGACATCAACAGTGGACTTTATAGTCTTTGGTGCCTTCTTACTGAGAAATTTCCTTTAGCACCTATTTTTATTAGTTTTTAGACCAAATAAAGCCAAACACCATTTTATATTTAATAAAGACTCTTGTATGATTTTTATACCAGATAAGCTAAATTTCACCTTTATATTTATGTGCTATTAATGTTAAACTTAGTTTTAATTGTTATGCCCAGACCGCTTATTCCCCAAAGAAGACCACCAGAGTCCAGAGTCAAAGCCAAGCGGCAAGGATCTTTACTGCAAGTTCGAACTTGGTCCCTCCGTTCCACAACATACAAGAGGGCCCCGAACAATGCGTGCGCTCGCTTTTTATAGCCCGATGTAAACAGGACTTGTAAGATTACAGAGGAACAAGGGAATTCTTTAGGTTACAGCATTACAATTGGTTAACATATTAAGTTTATACATTTAGCAGTTATCTATTGGTTCCCGTGCTTTTAGTAAAACTACAAACGGTGGTGTCCTTATCAGGGATTTCCCAGGATTTCCCAAGCTGAGATATATGGTAGTCTCTGAGTTGAGAAATGTGTTTGTACTGGGCTCAGGAAGTTGAGCCCAGGAAGTTGAGATATATGGAGGAATGTATTTGCACTGGGCCGTGTTTGTACTGGGCCTGTTTGTACTGGGCTTGTTTGTACTGGGCCTGTTTGTACTGGGCCTGTTTGTGTTGAGCCCAGGGCTGAGGAATATGCCTGGTTTCTTTCATAATAAAACTTTGTATATATATTTATTCAATTTTTAGTGTCAGACCATAAGGTAAGATTTTTATAGAGTCTATACTTTTATAATCTTTGTTAAAGAACAGGTTAGTGCTTTCAGAAAAACTCGTTGTGTTTTTACTTTAATGTCCAGTTCACAGAAAAACTGGATGATACCCCTTTAACTTTAGTTAATATGTTTACACACATAATTTTTTTAATTAATGTTTTAAAACTTGCTTAAACTTTCAAAACAAAATTTTTTTAACCTTTCAATGTAGGTAAAAATTTACATTCTTTGCCTCCTTATAATCCTTTTACCAAAGGTATAAAGGTATATTTTACTTTCCTTATACACCTTGCACATAAACTGTTTTTTGTTTTTTTTTTCCAATAGTTTTACATTCAGGAGGCCTAGTTACTTTTAAATTA
>NW_012117365.1:1162912-1178081 GCF_000951035.1 Colobus angolensis palliatus
CCCGAGTAGCTGGGACTACAGGCGCCTGCCACCTCGCCCGGCTAGTTTTTTGTATTTTTTAGTAGAGATGGGGTTTCACCGTGTTAGCCAGGATGTTCTCGATCTCCTGACCTCGCGATCCACCCGTCTCGGCCTCCCAAAGTGCTGGGATTACAGGTTTGAGCCACCGCGCCTGGCCTTTTTTTTTTTTTTAAACTTTTTTCTGTTAGCAAAGCAGTTGCCGCTGCAGATTGAATGCATTTAGGCCATCCACGGGTTACTAGCTTAAGGATTTTTGATAGGAAGGCCTCAGTGCTTTCGGATATGCCCTTGTTTACACTGACAACAAAGTGGTATTGGAGTGTTACAGGGTTATGGAGAATACCTTCAATTATCAATTATAGGTTTTAAATTTACCTTGGCTTTTAAAGGAATAGGGTACACTGTTTTTTGTTGTTTTTTTTTTTAACTACTTGTATATTTCTTTCTTGCTGTCTTTCTTTCTTTCTCTTTCTTTGATTTTCTGTCTCTTTTTCTCTTTGACTTTCCTTTTGCCTCTGTCTCTTTCTCTTTCTCTCTCTCTTTCCTTGACTCCCTCGTTGTCTCTCTGTCTCTTCCTCTTTTCTCTCTGCTGGTCTTTCCTTGCCTCTGCCAGCCACTTATGCGCTATTCTCTCAACCACTGGGGAGGTGGGGGCTGTCTAAAACCAGCTGTAACCAAGTGTCTATGTACTGGAACTGGTCTAGGTGCCCTGGCTTACAGGTTATCTTGTGCCATACCTTTGAAACAAGGGACCTATCCAAGCTTCCTTCTGATGACCAACCCACCTCTAATGCTGGCCAGTCTATCTTACACAAAGTTTTAAGTGTTCCTGGTGTCATAGTACTCTATAGTCTCCCTTAAATCCTTTCTTGAAATTTTTCAACATAGTTCCTAGTAGGGTAGGCTCACCTTGTGCCTGACCCATGCTTCTTCGAGACAAAACACCACGCTCACACCACACACACACTATAAAACAAAGAATGGGTAAAAGGGGCACACACACACACTTTCACAGTTTATGCCAAACTAGAATCAAAACCAAAATCAGAGTATCAAGAAATCCAAGCCAGGTCGAAACCAAAACCAAAGTATCAAGCAACCCAAGTCAAGTGAAAAACAAAAACCAAAGTGCTGGTATAGGCATGTCATGGGTGATCAGGCCATGCTTCCACTCAAATGGAGTGGGCAAGTTCCAAAGACTGGTCTTACCAAGTTTCAGATGTCTGGACTCCAAGTGCCAGTTCCTTCCTGGTGTTCAGCCACTGTGTTGATCCTTCATGGGGGCCTGCCACGCGCTGCTCTGGCAAGGTGTTCCACCAGGGCAATTGCCTACCCTAGCACACTCTCAGGATCCACGTCGCTCAATCCGGAGTCCCCCACAGGGATGCTCCACAAGGCAGGCCTCCCTTAAAGGCAGGCAGAGCATACAAAAACACTCTTATGGGGTAGGATAGTCCAAGGGCTCACAGGTGATCTTCCAGGAGCTGGCCAAGGGATGGGTCCTGAAGACCTCTGGCATGTGTAAGGTTTGGGAACCCCAGGCAGTTAACTTTTTTTGCAAAAACAGACTTTCATATGATTTTAAACTTTTGATTAGGATCATTCAGAGCATCAAAATGTCAATTAAGTATGTCAAATTTTGAAGCCAATTACTATCTTTCAAAGAAATGGCAAAGTAGGTTGGGTGTGGTGGCTCACACCTATAATCCCAGCACTGTGGGAGGCCAAGGTGGGAGGATCTCTTGAAGCTGGGAGTTTGAGACCATCCAGGACAACATAGGGAGCCCTCATCTCTACAAAAAGTAAAAATTAGTCTGGCATGGTGGTGTGCACCTATAGTGCCAGCTACTCCAGAGGCTGAAATGGGAGGATCACTTCAGCCTGGGAGGTCAGTAAGCCATGATCATACTACTATCACCCAGCCTAGGATGACAGCAAGACCCTGTCTCAAAACAAACAAAAAAACACGGCAAAGTGAGAGTGACTCACAATTTTTAAATTTTATTTTTATTGTTTTTTAAGCTCATAAGTCCTTTTTTAAATTATTATTTCTTAAACTCATACACTCTTGACAAAACTGTTCCTTTGGAGAATCAACCCATTTCTGTATGAAACAACAGATAATAATTTTATTGTCTTATTTCTTCATACAAGGTTGAAAACATACAGGGCTGAGAGGCTTGGATTTTAATTCACCATTTTTTATCACATCATCTATTGTGGAATTCAGATCTTTTAGGAAACCTTTACGATAGCATGTCTGTGAGTAAAAGAATGTGTGGTGAGGTTTGGGCTTCTGGTTAAATTTTTTAAAAAACGAATGTATTGCGACTGGGCACAGGGGCTCACGCCTGTAATACCAGCACTTTGGGAGGCCAAGGCGGGCAGATCATCTGAGGTCGGGAGTTTGAGACCAGCCTGGCCAACACGGTGAAACCCCGTGTCATGCGCGTCCATGTGAAGAGAGACCACCAACAGGCTTTGTGTGAGCAACAAGGCTGTTTATTTCACCTGGGTGCAGGTGGGCTGAGTGCAATAAAAGAGTCAGCAAAGGGTAGGATTATCATTAGTTCTTACAGGTTTGGGATAGGCGGTGGAGTTAGGAGCAATTTTTTGTGGGCAGAGGGTGGATCTCATAAAGTACATTCTTAAGGGCTGGGAGAATGTTACAAAGTACCTTCTTAAGGGGGCAGGGGAATATCACAAAGTACATTATGGCAAGGGCGGAGAGGGTGTATTGTCATAAGGTCAGTTGATCAGTTAGGGTGGGGCAGGAACAGCTCACAATGGTGGAATGTCATCTTTTGTGGTTCTTCAGTTGCTTCAGGCCATCTGGATGTATACGGGCAGGTCACAGGGGATATGATGGCTTAGTTTGGGCTCAGAGGCTTGACATCCTGTATCTACTAAAATACAAATTAGTCAGGGTGGTGGCGTGCACCTGCAATCCCAGCTACTCGGGAGGCTGAGGCAGGAGAACTGCTAGAGCTTGGGAGGTGGAGGTTGCAGTGAGCTGAGATCGCACCACTGCACTCCAGCCTGGGTGACAGAGTAAGACTCCATCTCAAAAAAAAAAAAAAAAAAAAAAAAGAATGTATTACTTCAATCGCAGGATTTTTGGAATGATCTTGTGAAACCTTGATACCTTCTTGTAGCCACTGGCTGCAAACACAGACTCATCCAGTGCAGAAACAGATCTTAGTCTATTCAAAATGCTCATTTAGGCCAGGTGCAGTGCCTCACACCTGCAATCCCAACACTTTGTGAGGCTGAGGAGGGAGGATTGCTTGAGGCCAGGAGTTTGAAACCAGCCTAGGCAACATAGCAAGACCCCATCTCTATTTTATAGACTTTTTCTTTTAATGCTAAAACAAAAAAGTACCAGATTCAAACAGAGACAATTTCCATCCTTCCACAACATGACTTAACTTCTTCACTTGTAACCACTGATCTGACTTTTATCACTGTGGGTTAGATTTGTCTGTTCTAGGACTTTGAATCAATGGAATCATACAGTATCTACTCTTTTTTTGGCTTTTTGCTCTCAATATCATGTTTGAGAAATCCATTTTTGTTGTTGCTTAAAGCTAAAGTTTATTTTTTTATTGTTAAATGTATTCCATTGTATGGATATACCGCAATTTCTTTATTCATTCACCTGTTGAACATTTGGGCTGTTTCTAGTTTGGGGCAATAATGAATAAAACTGCTACACACATGCTTGCACATGTCTTTTGGTGGGCATATGCACCTGTTGCTATTGAATGAATAGTTAGAACTAGAAACACTGGGTCAGAGTAGGTATATGTTAACTTTAGAAACCTTTTTTTTTTTAAGCAGGGTTTCATTCCCATTGCCCAGGCTGGAGTGCAGTAGTGCAATCACAGCTTACTGCAGCCCCAACTTTCCAGGCTGAAGTGATCTTCCCGCCCTAGCCTCCTGAGGAGCTGGGACTACAGGGACACACCACTACACCTGGCTAATTTTTGTATTTTTTGCTAGAGACAGGGTTTCACCATGTTGCCCAGGCTAGTCTCCAACTCCTAGGCTCAAGTGATCTGCCCACCTCAGCTTTCCAAAGTGCTGGGATTACAGGTGTGAGCCACCACAACTGGCCCATTTTTCCATTTTTAATAGCAAACAATACCTCATCCTGAAATTCCATCAAGAATCAAACTGTAGGCGGCTGGGTGCGGTGGCTCACACCTGTAATCCCAGCACTTTGAGGAGGCTGAGGTGGGCAGATCACTTGAGGTCAGAAGTTCGAGACCAGCCTGGCCAACATGGCCAAACCCTGACTCTACTAAAAATACAAAAATGAGCCGGGTATTGTGGTGCGTGCCTGTAATCCCAGCTACTTGAGAGGCTGAGGCAGGAGAATCACTTGAACCTGGGAGGTGGAGGCTGCAATGAGCTGAGATCATGCCACTGCACTCCACGCTGGGTGACAGAGTGAGACTCCGTCTCAAACAAACAAACAAACAAACAAAACCAAACACATGCACACACAGAAAGAAAACAAGATAGGATTTGTCACATGGAAGACTGGCAAACTGGAAAAAGCTCTATAACATCCAGTGCATTTGAGTGGGAACAGGAACAGGTGCTCTCACAGAATGTGGGAGGCTGTGTAGATCTATAACTCTTTGGAGGGAGTGTTGGTTAGGGATGATGCCCACTGGCATATAACAGAAAGCCAGACTTCATCAAATAGGGATTTATTAACTTTCAAAAAAAGATACTAAGTCTAGAGACAGGCATCCCAGGCTAGTGCAGCCTCTCTGCGACATCACCAGGGGCTCAGGCCCCTCCACCATGCTTAGTACGAAACTTTTACTCTCATATTTGCCTCATTGTGACCTCATCGTTACAAGATGACTGCTTTACCCCCAGCCTCGGGTTCACATTCCAGGCAAAAAGAAGGAAGTGGCGAGGAGAAAAATGTGGTGCCTCTATCAGGAAATCAATGCTTTCTTAGATGCCTCCAGCTGACTTTTATTGACACCTGAGTGTGTGGAACTGCATCCACCCCTAGATGCAAGGAGAGCTGTAGATTTTTTAGCTCAGCACATTGCCTTTTGGAGTGAAATCAGATATTGGTTTACCTGATCTGGCCTCAGCTGACTATCTCTTCTCTTATGATTCTACTCTAACTTCTGTTCTTCAACCTCACTAACTTTCACAGGTACTGTTAGCATTTTACCCAAATCCTTTTAAGATCCCCTTTTCCTTCATGTTATGTGTGCCCCCAACTTTGCTAAGCTTTTTCTCTTAACACTTAGTGCTTAGTACCCAACACCTAGTACCTAGTACCTATGGCCCTATGGATAGGGCTCTACTGGAGCCCACTTTGCCCAGAGGAAGTGCCTGAGAATTTACTTGAAATAGCTCCCTGGGATGACCCTAGCCAGGTGTTGATGCGAGGAGAGTTTGAAAGTCTCAGCAACCTTGCCTTAGGTTGAAACAAACACTGAGGTGTAACTTATATGCCAGCGCTTCCCTTCCTACCCCACTCTTACCTTATCCCACTCCGCCTCACCCCCGTAGGATCAGGCTGAAACTATCTTCCTCTGGATTTTGCATGAAATCACACGCTTGCTTGGTTTCCTCCTCTTCCCTGCCCTGCTTCCCCTACGCCCTTGCTGGTTATTCCCCACCTTACCCCTAAGGGAGCACTAATCAATCACTTATACAGGAATCTTCTCAGAGTCTGCTTCCGGATCCCCTGACCTAAAACACCAGCCAACTTGCAGTTTCTAGAGCATGCTAAGCACGTTCCTATCACAGGGCCTTTGCACGCTGCAGGAATACCTCCCCCCAGACACATGCACGGTTCACATCTGCACTTTGTGTCTTTGCTCAAATGCTACCTCATCAGTGAGTATTTTCTTTTTTCCTTTTTTTTTTTTTTTAGACGAATCTTGATCTGTTGCCCAGGCTGGAGTGCAGTGATGCTATCCCGGTTCACCGCAACCTCCACCTCCTGGGTTCATGCGATTCTCCTGCCTCAGCCTCCTGAGTAGCTGGGATTACAGGTGTGTGCCACCATGCCCAGCTTATTTTTGTATTTTTAGTAGAGAAGAGGTTTCACCATGTTGTCCACGCTGGTCCCAAACTCTTGACCTCATGATTCACCCACCTCAGCCTCCCAAAGTGCTGGGATTATAGGTGTGAGCCACCACACCCAGCCATCAGTGAGTATTTTCTTTTTTTTTTTTTTTTTTTTTTTGAGACGAAGTCTTGCTCTGTTGCCCAGGCTGGAGTGCAGTGGCGGGATCTCAGCTCACTGCAAGCTCCGCCTCCCGGGTTCACGCCATTCTCCTGCCTCAGCCTCCCGAGTAGCTGGGACTACAGGCGCCTGCCACCTCGCCCAGCTAATTTTTTGTATTTTTTGTAGAGAGGTTTCACCATGTTGTCCACGCTGGTCCCAAACTCTTGACCTCATGATTCACCCACCTCAGCCTCCCAAAGTGCTGGGATTATAGGTGTGAGCCACCACACCCAGCCATCAGTGAGTATTTTCTTTTTTTTTTTTTTTTTTTTTTTTGAGACGAAGTCTTGCTCTGTTGCCCAGGCTGGAGTGCAGTGGCGGGATCTCAGCTCACTGCAAGCTCCGCCTCCCGGGTTCATGCGATTCTCCTGCCTCAGCCTCCTGAGTAGCTGGGATTACAGGTGTGTGCCACCATGCCCAGCTTATTTTTGTATTTTTAGTAGAGAAGAGGTTTCACCATGTTGTCCACGCTGGTCCCAAACTCTTGACCTCATGATTCACCCACCTCAGCCTCCCAAAGTGCTGGGATTACAGGCTTGAGCCACCGCGCCCGGCCAGTGAGTATTTTCTTAACCACACTTCCTGAAATAGAACCACTCCATCAACTTCTATCCTTTACCCTGCTTAATTTCTCTATGCCATTTAGCATGGCTTAACAGTATTTAATATACAGTGTTTTGTTTATTGTCTTTCTCTCCTACCATAATGTAAGCTCAGAGGCCAGGAACTTCATCTTGTTTTATTCTCCTCTGTATCCCCCTCACTGGGATTGACTAATGCCTTCCAGAAGAAAGGCCTTGACTGGGCATGGTGGCTCACACCTGTAATCCCAGCACTTTGGGAGGCCCAGGTGGGCGGATCACCTGAGGTCAGGAATTTGAGACCAGCCTGACCAACACAGAGAAACCCTGTCTCTACTAAAAATACAAAATTAGCCGGGCGTGGTGGCACATGCCTATAATCCCAGCAACTCAGGAGGCTGAGGCAGGAGAATCGCTTGAACCCAGGAGGCGGAGGTTGCGGTGAGCTGAGATCATGCCACTGCACTCCAGCCTGGGCTCAAAACTCTATCAAAAAAAAGAAAAACGAAAAAAGAAAGGCCTCAGGTATATTTGCTGGTTGAATAAATGATTGAATATCTAAGGATCTATGCAAACTTAGGTAGTAGACAGTGGGTTTTAGCTTTGAAGAAGGAAAACAGCTTTGTAGATTCCAGCATTTATTGATACACCAAAGCTGAGTCAGGAGCCCCAGGGAGCTCATGGTCTCAAGGAGGACCCAGACCCCACTCCATAGTGGCCTGTGCACTAGGCTTTACAGACACAAAGGAAGAAACAATCACTTTTGCCTAGGAGAATCCAGGAAGGCTTCATGGAAGAGGCCATATTTGACATTAAAAAGGATCAGTTTCTCCAGAGGAGAAGGTGGGGTTACAGTCTTGCTAGGAATAGCTTGTAGGAAGGCATAAAGTCCATGACCTGTCTGGTGTGGACAGGTTAAACAGTGCCTGAGGAGAGCCACAGGATACCGCAGGACAGAAAGCAGGAGAGTCACCAGAGGACAGCCAAGGACCTTGAATACTGAGGTTTGTCCATAGGGCAGTGGAGAGCCAAGTGCGGGGCTTAAGCTGGGAGAGGGGCAAAGGTGAGTAGGGTCAGAGTTGGGTTTTAGCAAGTTACTCCTGGTGGTGACATGGCCGAGGTTGAGAGGGGAAAACCAGGAGCTGGGATGTCGGTCGGGGTCTCCCTTGATGTCACCGGTCCAATTTCAGCTCCAAGTGCAGAGCTGAGATGTTGGCACCAGAGGGCGCTCTGAGCCAGAACACGGCCCTCCTGCCATTCCCGGACTGCTCCCGCTGGACACTCACATGGCCCTCTCAGAGACAGTTCACACCTCCAGCCGGGGCACGACCTGTGGGCTCAGCACACAGGCCTTGGGAAATCTTGTACACTACGTCTCGTTATTTGACTTTGTCTTTCCATGTAATGGCTGAGACTGTGAGGTGCTGCTGGAGGTGCAGTGGGGAACAAATAGGCAAGATCCCTGCTGTCCTAGAGCATGTGGTCTAAGCCAGTGGTTCAAAGTGTGTTCCCCGGGTCAGGAGGCCTGGCGTCTCCTGCGAATGTGTAGAAGCACACATTCTCAGGACCCACTGCAGACCTGCTGCATCAGACACTCTGGGGCCCGTGGCCAGCAATCTCTGTTCTAACAAGCCCCTGTGGTGATTCTGATGATGTCAAGGGTGAGAGTTGCTGGTCTAAGAAAGCACTGCACACTATAGCAAGTGCCTTCAAAGGACTGATCCAGCAAGCTGTGGAAAGGCACTGACTCAAGGGAGCCAAGAGCCAAGCACAGAAGGCTTCCTGGAGGCAGTGTCTCTAGAGTCAACCAGATAAAAAAGGGAGAGAAAGTCATTCCAAAAAGACAGAACAGTCTGGGTGCAGTGGCTCACACCTGTAATCCCAGCACTTTGGAAGGCCAAGGTGGGAGGATCGCTTGAACCCAGAAGTTTGAGACCAGAATGGGCAACGTGGCAAGGCCCTGACTCTTAAAAAAAAAAAAAAACAAATTTTTTTTTTTTTTTAATTAGCCTGGCATGGTGGCTGGCGTCTGTGGTCCCAGCTACTCTGGAGGCTCAGTTGGGAGGATTGCTTGAGCTCAGGAAGTTGAGGCTGCAGTGAATCACATTCTTGCCACTGCACTCCAACCTGGGCTGAGTGAGATCCTGTCTCAATCAGTCAATCAATCAGTTCAAAAAGAGAGAACTGCACCAAGACCCAGAAGGAAAGCTTAATCTCTTATTGAACTCCAGCTCGAAGGGGCCTGACACAGAGGGGCTCAGCCTTTGTCCCACAAAGTTCGCTCTTGTGACTTCTAAGTATGGTCTCACGTTTTCTTGTTTTTAGATTTTTTATTTGTTGTTTTTAGTTGACCTTAAACACTCTCCTATCCAAGGGGTCTCATGTTTTAAAAAGATGTTGCTAGCCTGGGCAATCTAGTAAGACCCCGTCTCTATAAAAAACAAAAATTAAAAAAAAAAATTAGCTGGGCGTGGTGGCTTGCACCTGTACTCCAGATACTCAGAAGGCTGAGGTGGGAGGATTGCTTGAGCTCAGGAGGTCGAGGCTGCAGCCTGAGCAACAGAGCGAGACTCCATCCCTATTTGAAAAAAGACATCATCTTCCAAACAAGCTTAAATAATTAATTAATAATAATTAATTAAATAATTAATCATTCATTTATATCCCACTATTTATGAATATATATATATATATATAGCTCCTATCAGAGTTTTTGATTAGCATGAGATGTTCAGACTCCCTCTTCTGCATTAATCATTATAGCAACTACCATTTGCGGAGGGCTGACTCTGGGCCAGCCTCCATGCCAAGTGCTTTACATGTACTAGCTCATTCAATCACCACTAGAAACCTCTGAGTGGGGTCTTATCACCCCCATTTTACTTAGGAGGAAACTGACACTCAAAAGAGGCTAAGTCACTTGCTTAAAGGCACATGACTGACTGTGGTCTAACCCTGGCCCGTCTTCTTGTAGAGTGGACTTGATTCAAACGCTTCCCTGTTCCTTGGGAGTGACGGAGTCCCAGCCCGATAGAAAGATACCTGGCCTGTCAGCACATACAGTTTTATCCTAAGTAAATGCTTGCGCATTCTCGTTATGCATTTAGAAGTCCTAATATAGTTCATGGTACCCATTCTATCTTGAGAGTTCCCTAGGGTTCTGGGACTCCAGGTCAGAATCACTAAGCTAGTCCAACCTTTTATCTCTCCTTTTGCCATACTCAATATACAGATGAGGATGCCGAAGCCCAAGGAGGGGCAATGAAGTGGAGGCAGCCTTCCAAGAACCCCCTCAAAGGATCCCCTCATGTCATAAAACTAGGAAAGACTTTCCTCAGCCAGACACGGTGAGTCACGCCCTATAATTCCAGCATTTTGGGAGACCAAGACAAGAGGATTGCTTGAGCTCAGGAGTTCAAGACCAGCTTGAGCCACATAGTGAGACCCTGTTTCTACAGAAGATTTCTTCTTTTCTCTTCTTTTTTTAAAAAACATTTCCAACACTTATTTTAAGTTCGGGGATACATGTGCAGCATGTGCAGATTTGTTACGTAGGTAAACGTGTGCCACGGTGGTTTGCTGCACAGATCATCCCATCACTCATGTATTAAGTCCAACATCCATTAGCTATTCTTCCCGATGCTCTCCCTTCTCCCACCTCCTACCCTCGGACAGGTCTTAGTGTGTGCTGTTGCCTCCCCCACCACGTGTCTATGTGTTAACATAATTCAGTTCCCACCTGTAAGTGAGAACATGCAGTATTTGGTTTGCTGTTTCTGCATTAGTTTGCTGAGGATAATGGCTTTGAGTTCCATCCATGTCCGTGCAAAGGACATGATTTTATTATTTATTTATTTAATTTTTTTGAGATGGAGTCTCACTTTTCGCCTAGGCTGGAGTGCAGTGGTACGATCTCAGCTCACTGCAACCTCTGCCTCCCAGGTTCAAGTGATTCTCCTGCCTCAGCCTCCCGAGTAGCTGGGATTACAGGAGCCTGCCACTACACCCAGCTAATTTCCCATATTTTTGGTAGTGACAGGGTTTCACCATATTGGCTAGGCTGGTCTCAAACTCCTGACCTTGTGATTTGCCTGCCTCAGCCTCCTGAAGTGCTGGGAGTACAGGCATGAGCCACCATGCCCAGCGGATCTCATTCTTTTTTATGGCTGCATAGTATTCCATGGTTCTACAAAATTATTTCTTAAAAATTAGCTGGGTGTGGTGGCACACACCTGTAGTTCTAGTTACTTGGGAGGCTGAGGCAGCAGGATTGCTTGAACCCAGGAGGTAGAGGCTGCTATGAGCCGTGATCACACCACTAAACTCCAGCCTAGGTGACAGAGCAAGACCCTGTCTCAAAAAAAAAAAAGAAAGAAAGAAAGAAAGAAAAGAGCTCCTTGGTCCTTGTGTCATTTTCCCCATCTCCTCCCTTTGTCCTCCCTCCTTACCTCACTCCCTGAATTCCTTCCTTCTCAAGCTTCTAGTGAGCCTCTGCTCTGTGCCAGGCCCCTGGTGCTGCGGACACAGGGTCAAACAAGTACATTCTTTCCATTTCTTGCGGGCTGTAGCACAGTGCCGCACATGCTATATTATTAAGTTATCTCCACCACAAACGCCGTTTCCACCAGATGCCGTCAGTGGAATACAATCTACAGTCTCACCCACTGGCGTTGCAGGATAGAATACAGCATAGCCCGCCCCCACCTCCCCACCCCTCCATCCCTACCTACTACCTCTGCCCTCCTTCCTAAAAAGGGCAGACGCCATTTCCATTAGCCCTGTAGGGGGCACTGTCTGCCTCCTCCCTTTTTTAAAAGGGACCAGCTGGTAGACAGATTTTGTGTATCTGCCTTTTCTCCTTCATGCTTTCCTGCCATTGGTGACTCATTGCTAATCAATTTTCTCTCTTCCTTGTGCCAGTTTTATAGCCAGGCTTTGCCATCTGCCTGGTGGGCGAGTTGTGTTAGTCTGTGTTTGTGTTAATAAATTAGTTTGAGTAACATTATCTGTGCTGGCTCCTAGGAATACAGCCAACAGTTAGCCCTGGTGTCTGCCCTAGGGAAGCTCACAGTATGGTGTGGGAAGGGGAGGTTGCTATTCCCGCACTCTGCGAAAAGCCTGCTGTATAGGGTAGCTTCATTGCTAAGCATGGGCTTGCCCTGCATTTAGGGCATATTTACTACGCCCCAAAGAGCCCTGGGCAACACAAGGGCCCCTTTGGCTCTCTTGGCTCTGAAAGGAAGCCAAGAGTCTTGGTGGGAAACCTCTAATAGCCAGAGGAGGGAAACGTGGCCCAGGAGAAAACCCTATTTGTTAGCAGTCTGGGAGTCATCTGTCCCCAGGCCGACTTTTAGTAAGCATAACATCAGTTAAAATAATTTTTTTTTTTTGGACACAAAGTCTTGCTGTACCGCCCAGGCTGGAGTGCAGTGGTGGGAGCTTGGTTCACTGCAACTTCCACCTCCCGGGTTCAAGCAATTCTGCCTCAGCCTCCTGTGTAGCTGGGATTACAGGCGTCCGCCACCATGCCCAGCTAATTTTTGTATTTTTAGTAGAGATGGGGTTTCACCATGTTGACCAGACTGGTCTCAAACTCCTGACCTCAAGTGATCCGCCTGCCTTGACCTTAAAATAATTTTGAATAAACATGATCTTTAACATTGTTACAAAAGTAGTAATGTGCTCAATGAAAAAATTTTAGTGATAGAGAAATAAAATGAATTTCAATCTTTACCTTCAATCTATCTCACGGTTAACACTTTAGTATGCTAATTTCCAGGTATACATAATACATATTATAATCATATAGATACATATGTATATGTGTTTTTATATACAAATATATGTGGAAAGAGCTAGAGAGATTATTTTCTTTCTTTTTCTTATTTTTTGAGACGGAGTTTCACTCTTGTCTCCCAGGCTGGAGCCCAATGGTGTGATCTCAGCTCACTGCAACCTCCGCCTTCCGGGTTCAAACCATTCTCATTCCTCAGCCTCCTGAGTAGCTGGGATTACAGGCATGTGCCACCATGCCCAGCTAATTTTTATATTTTTAGGAGAGATGAGGTTTTGCCATGTTGGCCAGGCTGGTCTTAGAACTCCTGACCTCAGGTGATCCACCTGCCTCGGCCTTCCAAAGTGCTGGGATTACAGGCATGAGCCATTGCACCTGGCCAATAGATCATTTTCAAAACATAAATAAAATATAATAAAATATTAGGCTGGGCATGGTAGCTCACACCTGTAATCCCAGCACTTTGGGAGGCTGAGACGGGTGGATCACCTGAGATCAGGAGTTTGAGACCAGCCTAGCCAACATAGTGAAACGCCGTCAAACCCTGTCTCTACTAAAAATACAAAAAATTAGCTGGGCATGGTAGCAGGTGCCTGTAATCCCAGCTACTTGGGAGCCTGAGGCATGAGAATCACTTGAACCTGGGAGGTGGAGGTTGTAGTGAGCCGAGATCGTGCCACTGCACCCCACCCTGGGGATTAGTGCAAGACTTTGTCTCAAAAAATATATAAATATGTGTGTAATATTAAGCATATAAAAATACCTGTTATAACATATTATCTATATAATAATATATCTTATAGATATATAATATATCTGTTATTCAAATCGCTTTGTCTTCCAAGCGGAGCGCTAAGACGTGCACATCTTTCCACGTTGGCAGGTGTAGATGGATCTCCCTCATTCTTTTTATCAGCTGTCTAGTATGGACGTACCATGAAGTACCCAATTCTCTGGTGATACACATGCGATTCCTGTCTTTTGTTATTATGAACAACGCTGCAAAGAACCCCTATATATTTATCTTTGCTCACTTTTGCCATTATTTCAATAAAATAAATTCTCAAAAGTGGAATGGATTTGATCAAAGGGCACATAAATATAAAGTTCTGATGAAATAGATGAATTTCTTCCCAAAAATAATGTTGAAATTTGCATTTGCCCCAGGACTGATGAGAGACCAACTGACACTCTCCCCAGCACTGGGTGCCTTTTAATTTTTTCAGAGTCTGATACATACATGAAATGTATTATCCCATTGTTGTTTTCATTTGGATTTCTGTGGAGTCAAACATCTCTTCCTGAGTTGATTAGCCATTTGAATGTCATCTTCTATAAAGTGTATCTTCCCATGTCATTTGTCCATTTTTCTTTTCTTTTTTTGAGACAGAGTCTCACTCTGTTGCCCAGGCTGGAGTGCAGTGGTGTGATCTTGGCTTACCGCAACTTCCTTCTCCCAGGGTCAAGCAATTCCTCTGCCTCAGCCTCCCAAGCAGCTGGAACTACAGGCACCCACCACCATGCCTGGCTAATTTTTGTATTTTTGGTAGAGACAGGGTTTCACCATGTTGCCTGTGCTGGTCTTGAACTCCTGACCTCAACTGATCCGCCCGCCTAGGCCTCTGTAAGTGTTAGGATTACAGGTGTGAGCCACCACGCCTGGTCATATTTTTCTTACTCATGGTTTTCTTCCTTCCTTTGTACTTTTTAAATTTTTTAAAATAATTATTTATTTATTTATTTATTTATTTATTTATTTATTTTTTTGAAGCAGAGTCTCACCCTGTTGCCCAGGCTGAAGTACAATGGCGTGATCTCGGCTCACTGCAACCTCTGCCTCCCAGGTCAAGTGATTCTCCTGCCTCACCCTTCCAATTAGCTGTGGTCACAGATGCGTGCCACCATACCCGGCTAATTTTTTGTATCTTCAGTAGAAACAAGGTTTCACCATATCGGCCAGGCTGGTCTCGAACTCCTGACCTTGTGATCTGCCTGCCTTGGCCTCCCAAAGTGCTGAGATTACAGGCGTCAGCAACTGTTCCTGGCCTGTACTTTTTTTTTTTTTAAGTTGATTTGTAGGAGGTCTTTGCATATCAGGTTATTAGCTCTTATCGGCCATGTGGAAAGTAAATCAATACTTTTTATAGTTTAGTGTTTGTCATTTGCCTTGTGTATGGTTTTTCCCCCTACATAAGTTTAAAAATATTTACGTAGTAAGATCTGTCCATCTTCTTTTGTTTTTGTTTTTTTTTTTTTGAGATGGAGTTTCACTCTTGTTGCCCAAGCTAGAATGTAATGGCGTGATCTCTGCTCACTGCAACTTCTGCCTCCTGGGTTCAAGGGATTCTCCTGCCTGCCTCAGCCTCCTGAGTAGCTGGGATTACAGGCATGTGCCACCGCACCCGGTTAATTTTTGTATTTTTAGTAGAAATGGGGTTTCTCCATGTTGGTCAGGCTGGTCTCGAACTCCCGAACTCAGGTGATCCACCCACCTCAGCCTCC
>NW_012117365.1:1178131-1179354 GCF_000951035.1 Colobus angolensis palliatus
GCGGTTCAAGTGATTCTCCTGCCTCAGCCTCCCGAGTAGCTGGGATTACAGGCACGTGCCACCACGCCTGGCTAAGTTTTTGTATTTTTAGTAGAAATGGGGTTTCTCCATGTTGGTCAGGCTGGTCTCGAACTCCCGAACTCAGGTGATCCACCCACCTCAGCCTCCCAAAGTGCTGGGATTACAGGCGTGAGCTACCACGCCCGGCCTGACCATCTTCTCCTTGAAAACTTCTGGGATTTGTGTCATATTTTAGAAAGATTTTCTCCACTCCATGATTAGGAAAACATTCTCTGATATTTTCTTCTAGCAAGTTTATGGTTTTGTTTTTTACCTATGCATACTTGATCCGTCTGGAATTTCTTTCAGTGCATGCAGTAAGTTAGAGATTCAGTTTGGCTTTTTTCCAGAAGGCTCATCAACATGTAGTTTCCCCCTACATATGTGAAATGCCACCCTTATCATACACCAGATTTTCTTATGTGTTTAGGTCTATTTGTGAATTCAATTCCACTCTACTTGTTTGTCTTCAGTTTCTGAGCTAACACGCTTTAATTATTGTAACTTTTAAGATGCTCACACTCTTTTCCAAACCTTTCTCACTATAATAGCAACAAATCTCCTGAGAAGCTGCACACTCTTTCTTTGGCTCTGTTAATGTCTCTACAATGAGGTCAAACCGTCTCCTCAAGGTGACTGTAAATCTTTCTGCCCACTTTCCTTTGTTTATTCCACACTGAGCACTGCTCTGTGTCTTGGCTGTGTGGATCCGCAGAGACAGAGGGAACAACACAGACGCAGACCCGGCTTTACATGCTAACTTCAGTGATTAACCCTCAAGGCCACTGTAATTTCCATGATGACAAGTTCAGGGACACTTCACTGTTGCTCCCAGGGACTCTCCTGGAAACCATGCCCAGATATTGCTTTCGGATGCCCTCCAGCCATGGCTCAGCCAAGGCCAGTGGTAACAGAGCCAAAAGAAGTTAAATTTTAAATAAACCTGACTTCCTCTCCAACATTGTTAGAGAAACCCTGATCCAGTTCATTCTGTTCCCATTAGATAAGAAAAAGCCAAAAAGATGCAGTCATTGGGAACTGTGGTATGCTGTGAGCTTTTGGAAACAGACCTTTCTTTCTTTCTTTCTTTCTTTCTTTCTTTCTTTCTTTCTTTCTTTCTTTCTTTCTTTCTTTCTTTCTTTCTCTCTCTCTCTCTTTCTCTT
>NW_012117365.1:1179404-1206094 GCF_000951035.1 Colobus angolensis palliatus
CTTTCTCTTTCTTTCTTTCTTTCTTTCTTTCTTTCTTTCTTTCTTTCTTTCTTTCTTTCTTTCTTTCTTCTTTTGTTTTTTTCTGGAAGGGAAGAAAATGGAAGAAAGACTCTGAGAAGGCTAACTTATCTGGAAATGGTCTTTGAAGCTCAGCAGTGAGAAGAGAACATGGTATAGGTCTGGTCCTGTGACCTTGAGCACGTCATTGAACGTCTCTGGGCCCCATTTCACAAACATTCAGGTGCAACAAACAGGCACTGTGCCAGAAGCTTTATTTATGTACAGTCTTACTGGATCCTCAGAACATTCTTATGAGGTAGAATCATTACTCCCTGGTTTACGCACAAGAATACCAAGATTCAAAAGGGAAATAGACAGTATGCCTGAGGCCACTTATTTTGAAGGAGCAGAGCCAGCACAGGGTGCTTCTCCGTGTTACTGGGCAGAGTAGTGGGGGTGGGGTGGGGCGGGGTTCCTCACCCCTGCCAGGAATCAGGACTCATGATGAAGCTACAGCCATTAAGACAGTATGGTATCCACACAGGGACAGACACATTGACCCCTGAGAAAGAGTAGAGAGACCAGAATCAGATCCACATATATATGGTATGTATATGCGGCAGGGGCAGCACATCACAGTGAAGAAAGGGAGGATGGGCCAATAAACAGAGCTGGAAAAATTACTTCACAGCATAAACAAAGATCCACAATAGCTGGTTAAGGACCTAAATTTCAAAAATAAAACTTTAAAACTATTAGTAGAAAATATAAGTGGTGTGCCTGTGGTCCAAGCTACTCGGGAGGCTGAGGTGGGAGGATCACCTGAGCCCAGGGAGGTCGAGGCTACAGTAAGCCATGATCGTCTAGTCTAGGGGACAGAGCAAGTCCCTTAAAAAAACAAAGCAAAACAAAACTTCTACAATTCAGTAAGAAAGAAAAGTGGACACAAAAGGTATGAGCAGGCGTTTTTTGTTTGTTTTTTGTTTTGAGACAGAGTTTCGCTCTTGTTGTCCAGGCTGGAGTGCAATGGCATGATCTCGGCTCATCGCAACCTCCACCTCCGCGGTTCAAGTGATTCTCCTGCCTCAGCCTCCCGAGTAGCTGGGATTACAGGCACGTGCCACCACGCCTGGCTAAGTTTTTGTATTTTTAGTAGACACGGAGTTTCTTCTTGTTGGTCAGGCTGATCTCGAGCTCCCGACCTCAGTGATCTGCCCACCTCAGCCTCCCAAAGTGCTGGGATTACAGGCGTGAGCCACTGCGCCCAGCCAAGCAGGCATTTAAGAGAAGAAGAAACACATACAGCCAGTAAGTTTAAAGAGATATCAAATGTTGTTAGTGATCAGGAAAATGCAAACCGAGGCTCAGTGAAACACCATTTTACATCCTTTCAATTTGCAACAGTTTAAAGTTTGATAATATGGAGTGTTGGAAGGATGTAGAGCTCCAGGATCTCTTGCATGTTGCTGGTGGGGATTTAAATTGGTGATACCATTATGGAAAAGTCTGGCATAGTCTTCTAAAACCAAACATTCTTATAGCTTATGACCCAGCAGTTTTACCCTAGCTACGCTGTCCATGCAGTAAAACTGGAAACCATCGGGGATCCATTGCATTTGCTCATAATTATTAATTCCCTCTTCACCTTGCTAGGCCTCTTTGTTGGAAAAAGACCTTTTCCTAGCAGAGCTGCAGCTGACTCTTGGCCTTACAGAATAAGAACTAGAAATAAATGTTTGGTACAATAAACCATTGAAGTATTGGGGTTGTTTTTTTTCTATAGGAAAGGATGAAAACACACCCTATGCCAAATGCGATGGGAGAGTGATGAATAGACCTTGATACACTCATGTATGGTACACAATAGACAGCAATCAAAATGAATGAACTACAGAGACATGCCTCAGATATGAATTAATTTTGCCAATCTGATAGTAAGCAAGAAAAGTAGATCTGAAAAGATTATAGGCCGGGCACAGTGGCTCATGCCTGTAATCCCAGCACTTGGGAGGCTGAGGTGGGCGGATCACAAGGTCAGGAGTTGGAGACCAGCCTGGACAACATAGTGAAGCCCCATCTCTACTAAAAATACGAAAAATTAGCTGGGCACGGTGGTGTGCACCTGTAATCCCAGCTACTCGGGAGGCTGAGGCAGGAGAATTGCTCGAATCTGGGATGCGGAGGTTGCAGTGAGCCAAGATTGTGCCACTGCACTCCAGCCTGGGTGACAGAGCAAGACTCTGTCTCCGACCAAAAAAAAAAAAAGATTATATTATTTCGTGAAGTTAAAAATGACTAACATTAAAAATACTATTTTGAGCCTTGGAGCAACAGCAACACAAGATGGTAGTCAATTTATGAAAACAGAATATGCAGCTATAATAATAGAACATGGACCTAAATACTCCACAGCACCTCCCTTTGTAAGATTTGTAACAAAAATTAATAAGAATGGAGTTAGTAGTTCTAATGGAGTGGTGGACCAAGAACCTTATTAGTGCTAGCAAAATGGCAGAATCCATGTAACATCAAAGTTGTCCTGCAAGAGCTTCAGTGTTTAATGAAGTCTAGTGAAAACATGAAATTCCCTCAGCCGCCTGAAGGACAGCATTACAGCAATTATCCAAAAGAAAAACCACAGGCCCTTTTCTTTCGAGCCCCTGGAGTTTGCTTTAAATGGCTTCATTTTCCACAGTAGTAAATTTTCTAGATACATCTTGTAGACCTCAAAGTACAGGAAAAGAAGCTCATTCAAAGGAAATTTATCTTAAGATACCGTAAATGATACTAATTTTTGTCCATTTGAAACATGTAAGTTGTGTTATAATAAAAAATATACTCTTAAGGAATACATATCATTGCAAGAAATTATAACAAGGAAAACGAGAATGATGAGCAGGCAGGACCCAGGCTGACGGGGACCTGGTGCCAGGGAAGGAATGCTGACTCATCCGTGAAGCACCACAGGCACCGTGCCTAGGGCCCACAATACCTTTAGGGGTCCATGAAAATGTGTTTTTTGTTTTGTTTTGTTGTGTTTTTTGATACAGAGTCTCACTCTGTTGCCCAGGTTGGAGTGCAGTCATGCTATCTTAGCTCACTGCAACCTCCACCTCCCATTTCAAGCGATTCTCGTGCCTCAGCCTCCTGCGTAGCTGGAACTACAGGCATACGCCACCATGCCTGGCTAATGTTTAATTTTTGTATGTTTTGTAAAGACGGGGGCCTTGCTATGTTGCCCAGGCTGGTCTCAAACTCCTGAGCTCATGATCCACCCAATTCAGCCTCCCAAAATGCTGGGATTACAGAAGTGAGCCACTGCCCCTGGCCGTTATTATTATCTTTTTAATCAGAAGAAACTAATGAACTTTTTAGGTCAAAGAAAATGTTTTACTATATAACAACATATTCTTTATTACCAATGCAATCATAAAATATACGTATACATATATATTTCTGTACACATGTGGTATACATATATATTTTTGTGCACCTGTATATGTGTGTTTAGGAAGAGGCCCACAAAAGCAAAATGTCCAGGATCCATGCTGCAGGGGATGCATGTATAGTTATTTGAACCTAGAAAGTCAAGGTACTAGCTTTGGTTTGGGGTGAGATGTTACATTATTATTATTTGTTTGTTTTTGAGAAGTGGTCTTGCTCTGTCCCCCAGGCTGGAGAGCAGTGGCACGATCATGGCTCACTGCAGCCTTAACCTCCAGGCTCAAGCTATCTGGGTCTACAGGCCTGTGACACTATACCCAGCTAATTTTTTCTATTTTTTGCAGAGGTGAGGATCTCTCTGTGTTGCCTGGGCAAACTCCTCAAGCAATCCTCCCACCCTGGTGTCCCAAAGTCCTGGAATTATAGGCATGAGCCACTACCAGGTCTGGCCTTTTTTTATTCTTTTCTCTTTTTTTTCAGAGACAAAGTGTTTCTAGAGACAGGGTCTCACTTTGTCACCCAGGCTGGGGTGCATTGGCACGACCACAGCTCACTTCAGCCTCGAACTTCTGGGTTCGAACAATCCTTCCATCTGGGCCTCACAAGGAGCCAGGAATATAGGCTCTGCCAACACACCCAACTAATTTGTTTTTATTTTTTGTAGAGACAGGGTCTCCGTATGTTGCCCAGGCTGGTCCTGAAATCCTGGGCTCAAGTCGTCCTCCAGCCTCAGCCTCCTAAAGTGTTAGGCTTACAGGCACGAGCCACCCTGCTGGCCCTGGACCTGTTATGAACGTGCCATTGCCCAGGTGCGATGATTCACGCCTGCAATCCCAGCACTTTGGGAGGTCGAGGCAGGTGGATCACTTGAGGTCCGGAGCTCGAGAACAGCCTGGCCAACAGAGTGAAACCCCATATCTACTAAAAATACACACACACACACACAAAAATTAGCCAGGCATGGTGGCGTGCGCCTGTAATCCCAGCTACTCGGGAGGCTGAGGCAGGAGAATCACTTGAACCCAGGAGGCAGAGGTTGCAGTGAGCTGAGACTGCACCACTGCACTCCAGCCTGGGTGACATAGTAAAAGACTCTGTCTCAAAAAAAAAAAAAGAATATGCCATAAACCAAGAATTTATAATCATCTAATTTCATGGGCCTGGGATCCCCCTGAAAAACAATTAGCAAAGATATTAAATGTTGAATTTGTAAATACTTCCAAATAAAATCTTTTCAAAAGTTTTATTTGGAGATCTGAGCTTCCTTCTGTGCACATCAATTTTTAGATTTTGTGTTTGAAACAGCTACACAAAATTCCTGAGCAGAATTTTAAAATGAAATTGAAATTTTAGTGAAAGACTCTAACAGTACTTGCTTTTCTGGCGTGAATGAATGAAATTGCTCGAAATGATGTAAGTGGACTTTGAACTCAATTGAACTTTGTTGTGTCAAGTATTTCGAAATACTCACAATTTCAGAGAACCAAGCTGTGCAGCCAGAGCGAGTAGGGAAGAGACACAGCAGTTGTTGGCCGAGCACTGTGGAGAGTCTGTGGGCCAGCACCAGCACCCGGCAACTGTCAGTGGCCACAGATGCATGTGGCCCGTGTGCAGCAGCCAGCTCGGACAGGTGGCATCATGGATGAGGTGTTCTCCAAGGAGCTGGACCAGTGGATCAAACAGCTGAACCAATGAAAGTAGCTATCTAAGTTCCAGGTCAAGAGCCTCTGCAAGGAGGCTAAAGAAATCCCAACAGAAGAATCCAATGCGCAAGAGGTTTGGTGTCCAGTTACTGTCCCTGGAGATAAGCGTGGGCAATTTCATGATCTCATGGAACTATTTAGAAAATTACCAGATGGCCGGGCGCAATGGCTCATGCCGGTAATCCTAGCGCTTTGGGAGGCTGAGGCGGGCGGATCGTTTGGGATCAGAGTTGGAGACCAGTCTGGCTAACACGGTGAAACCCTGTCTCTATAAAAATACAAAAAATTAGCAGAGCGTGGTGGCAGGCCCCTGTAGTCCCAGCTACTTGGGAGGCTGAGGCAGGAGAATGGCGTGAACCCGGGAGGCGGAGCTTGCAGTGAGCCGAGATCGCGCTGCTGCCTGGGCGACGAAGGAGACTCTGTCTCAAAAAAAAAAAAAAAAAAAATTAGCTTCCCAGCTACTCAGGAGGATGAGGCAGGTGAATCACTTGAACTGGGAGGCAGAGGTTGCAGTGAGCCTGGAGTGTGCCACTGCGTTCCACCCTGGGTGATAGAGTGAGACTCCGTCTCAAAAAAAAAAAAAAAGAAAGAAAGAAAAGAAAAAAGAACATTATCAGATACAGGCTGGATGTGATGGCTCACATCTGTAATCCTAGCACTTTCAGAGGCCAAGGCAGGTGAATTGCTTGAGCCCTGGAGTTCGAGACCAGCCTGGGCAATATAGCGAGACCCTGTCTCAAAAAAAATTAATAGAAAATTACCAGATACAAATTACTTGTTTACAGGAGATTATATTGACAGAGTATATCATTCAATTGAAATAGTTATGTTGCTCTTAGCCCTTAAGGTTTCTTACGATGAATGCTTCACCAAGGGATCATGAGAGCAGGCAGATCACACAAGTTTATGGTTCCTATGATGAGTGTTTAAGAAAATATTGAAATGCAAATGTTTATAAATATTTTACAGATTTTTTTTTCAAAGACTGGATCACCCAGATTGGAGTGCAATGGCACAGACCTGGCTCACTGCAGCTTCAATCTCCCTGGCCCAAGTGAGCCTCCTACTTCAGCCTCCCAGGTACCTGGGACTACAGGCACGCACCACCACGCCCAGCTAATTTTTTGTATTTTTTTGTAGAGATGAGTTTTTCACCATGTTGCTTAGGCTGGTCTTGAACTCCTGGGCATAAGTGATCCACCTGCCTTGGTCTCCCAAAGCGCTGGGATTACAGGCATGAGCCACCGTGCCCGGCCTTTATAGGCCATCTTCCTCTCACTGCCTAGGTGGATGGGCAACTCTTCTGTCTCCATGGTGGCCTGTCGCCATCTGGAGATACACTGCATCACATCAGAACACTGAATTGCCTACAGAAAATTCCCCCATGAGAGTCCAGTGGGTGACTTGCTATACTCAGATCCAGATGACGATAGTGACTGGGGTATATTTCTTTGAGGAGCTGGTTACACCTTCGTGCAAGATACTTCTGAGACATTTAATCGTGCCAATGGCCTCAGGTTGGTGTCTAGAGCTCACCACCTGGTGACAGTGGGACATAACTGGTGTCATGACTGGAATGTAGTAGCTATCTTCAGTACTCCAAACTATTGCTATCATAGTGGTAACCACACTGCAATCATGGAACTTGATAATACTCTAAAATATTCTTTTTTGCAGTTTGACCCAGCACCTCACAGAGGCAAGTCACATGTTACTCATTGTACCCCAGGTTACTTCCTGTAATGAAATTTTAAGCTGGGCGTGGTGGCTCACACCTGTAATCTCAGCACTTTGGGAGGCTGAGGTAGGAGAATCACCTGAGGTTAGCAGTTCAAGACCAGCCTGGGCAACAAGGTGAAACCCCGTCTCTACTAAAAATATAAAAATTAGCTGGGCATGGTGACATGTGTCTGTAATCGTAGCTATTGGGGAAGCTGAGGCAGGATAATCGCTTGAACCCAGGAGGTGGAGGTTGCAGTGAGCTGAGATCATGCCATTGTACTCCAGCCTGGGAGACAAGACCAAAAATCCATCTCAAAAAAGAAAAAAGGAAAGGAAAAGGAAAAGGAATTTTAAATTTGAACAGGATTGCCATGAATTGTATATTGACTTCATGGAAATGGGAACAGCAACAGTAACTCCAAAGTGTAAGAAAATAGTTAACATTCAAATAATTTGTTTTCACATGGACCAAAAGCTGTGCCATATAAAAATACAAAGCTTTTTGTCACCAAGCCATGATCACTTTAGAATGAACTAGTTCATTTTGTGCTGGAGCAACATGGTATTTGCAGTTACTTTTGCTTTCTTTGAGAGACTGCACGTAATAAGATGTAAATTCACTTTGTGAATACAATTTAACTTCCATCTAGCTATAGGTTTACTCAGCATGACTGTACATAGGGGTAGCAGAAAACAATCACTGGATCTTAATGAAATTAAAAAAAAATAAATGCCGAGCCCTCCCCTCTACTTAAGAGTTTTGAAATCGTTCTGTTTATTTTTCAGGGATACCGTTTAATTTAATTATAAGACTTGCCTGTGCTCAGTTTGTCCCCTTCTCAAATCTCAGCCCCATGTCATTTTTCGTTATTGTCAGAACCTGCTGAGTGGTTTTGAACAGAGCTGTTTTTGCCCCTCCTGTAAAATGATGTTTTATTGCACAAGACAGCACTGCAGAGTTTTTCATAATAAACTTGCAAACTCAGAAAAAAATACTCATGAAGCTCTTATTTGCAGCGTTTGTTGTTAAAGCAGTCACCCTAAAGAGTGTAACCAGCAGGGACAGATCCAGGTTTTGTGAAAGCCTGAGGTTTATATAATTGTGTGTGTGTGTGTGTGTGGTAAGGAGGGCTCCTTATGAAAAAGACTGCAAAATTATGAGTACAAAATTAGGTACTACAGGAGATTGCATTACTGGACCCAATACTTCACCCCTCGTTGTGTCTACATTTTTGCCACATGACTTTGCAGTTTGGGCCACTAAAGAGTATATTTCTTGACTCTGGCCTTGGCTATGTAACTTGCTTTGGCCAATGGGATTGAGTGGAAGTGACAGCATGTTACTTCTGAGTCTGGGTCTTGCTTCCTTGTACCTTGTCATCAACATGAGGGCATTCACTGGTTAGCACAGTGGTCCCAGGAGGAAGATGAGGGGCACAGGGAGCAAAGCCATCCAGCCGACCCAGCCTAGATAGCCTAGCTCCCGACTGCTGTGGCCTAAAGCGGCAGCATTGCATTCCAGCTGATCTGCAGATCTGTGTGAGCTGCTGATTTTGAGGGCTGTATGTTACACGGCAATACTGTACCAGTAGCTAACAAATGCAGGTATAAACAGGAAGGTTTATTTATAATGGGAAAATAAATCACAACAGATAAGATTTCAGCAGCTGACAAATAGTTCAAAAGTGACAGAATCCAGAAAAGTACATACATTTTTATTACTTGCCTGTCTGACATACCTCCATAATATCCTATATGTTGGCTACGTTTTCTTTGGTTGCTTCTCCAATATAACAACTTTTAATTTTTTTTTTTTTTTTTTTGTGATTTTGTGTTTCTACAGAGAGGAGGGAGAGAGGATTCTCTCTTTCTTCTGGCATGATTTATTGAAAAATACTTTTTAATTGGTAATTTAGTAAAGTTTCTTCTAGCATCATAACAGGTCATGTTGTTTCAATTTTTAAGATTGTTGCCAAAGTTGTGAAAACCTCCCTCAAGTTTCTTTCAGGACATTTTCAATTTTCTTGTGTAACAACTAACTGTAAATCTTATAATTGATTCTCATTATCCTGTTTGTCATCAATGTCCTTTTGTAGTGGTATATTATAAATTTTATGCTTTCTTAGTTCAGTAATGTGCGTCAACTCAGCAAAAAATTAACTATTTTTTCCATTATGGCCATGATCTACTCCTTATTATTATTTTTATTTATTATTATTATTATTATTTTGAGACGGAGTTTCGCTCTTGTTGCCCTGGCTGGAGCGCAATGGTGCGATCTTGGCTCACCACAACCTCCGTTCCCACGTTCAAGCAATTCTCCTGCCTCAGCTTCCTGAGTAGCTGGGATTACAGGCATGCGCCCCCACGCTCAGCTAATTTTGTATTTTTAGTAGAGATGGAGTTTCCGCATATTAGTCAGGTTGGTCTCCAACTCCTGATCTCAGGTGATCTGCCAGCCTCAGCCACCCAAAGTGCTGGGATTACAGGTGTGAAGCACCACGCCCGGCCTGTTTTTATTATTTTTAGACAGGGTCTCACTTTGCCACCCAGGCTGGAGTGCAGTGGCACCATCATAGCTCACTGTAACCTCTAACTCCTGGGCTCAAGTGACCCTTCTGCCTCAGCCCCCAGAGTAGCTAGCTGGGACTGCAGGTGCATGCCACCATGCCTGGCTAATTTTTATTTTTTATTTTTTTTGAGATGGGGTCTTTATGCCATATCTTATGGGCTAGAAAAAAAAATGTATTTAAAAATAAAATAAAAGAGTTGAGGGTCCTTGCTACGTTGCACAGGCTGGTCTCAAACTCCTGGGCTCAACTGATCCTCTCACCTTGGCCTCCCAAAGTGCTAAGCTTACAGTCATGAGCCACTGTACCCAGCTACTCCTTTTTAGTAATTGGATTACCAAAGACTTCAGGAGGCTATTCATACCTGCTTTGCAAATTTATCTTTTCCTCCTACTGAGTTACTGCTTTTGGAATGATCTGAAATTCTTTTGTTACCATTTTCTTCCATCGATTTTCTGTTGATTTCTACTGGCTTCATTGTTCATTTTTATGGCTTTTATTTTATGCTCTATTAAGCTTTAAATATTTTATGTCAGCTATTTAATATATAAATTTAAGGATGACAAAAGGAAATGTGTAATTTCTTAACTCTTTTATTGGAAATCAGATGTCTGTCCTTCGGAGAGGCCTTGACCACTCAAATTATGGAGCTCTTCCCAGCATTTTTCAACCCTTGATTTGACTTTCCTTTCCTTTATAGCAGTTGATCTGATGTCAAATTATGTACTCACGTGTTTGTTGTCTGTCTCCTCCAGTTATAAGCTAAGGAATTAGCTCCTTGAACCCTAGAACATTGACAGATAAATAGATATTTGTAAAGTCAATGAATGAATGAGTTCCCTTAGTGACAACCAGTGTCCACACTGTGATTTCTGTCCAGCTGCTTGACCCACTTCTAGGATTGGTAAGAGTCAGTGACTGCTGAGAATCCACTGTGCCCCAAACCCTACTAAAACTCCCCACCCCCATCTCCTTTGTACTAAACTGGGTCTCCATTTGTAACATCTTTTCCATTAAAAAAAAAAAAAAAGGTGGCCTGGAGTGGTGATCCCAGCACTTTGGGAGGCCAAGGTGGGAGGATCACTTGAGCCCAGGAGTTTGAGACCACACTGAGCAACATAGTGAGACCCTGACTCTAAATAAATAAATAAATAAAAATTAAAAAGGGACAGACTCAGCCTTTTTTGATATATTATGCAAGTTATTTCTCTCTCAACCCAAAGTCTCTGTTCAACCTATGGTTACTTTGCCTACTTTTATATTCTTAATATAGCATGATTTGGCTTTCTGTATTATTCTCATTCCCCTTAAATGAGTAACCCCATTTGCAGCCTCCAACTCAGCATATCCTAAACTGAATGCATCACGTCTCCCTGCATGTCAGTGGGTTCATTGTCAGTTGCTCAGCCGCTCAGGCCGAGTCCAGATGCATTCTCAGCACTTCCCTCTTCCAATCGCCGCCCATTCTCCATCAGTCACTTATTTCTGTCATTTCTTTGATTTCCTCACCATTTCTCTCATGCTTGCATTTCTCTCCTTCCCCACAGCCAGCACCCCAGTCCAAACCCCTGTCTTCTCTCACCTGGATCAATCTCCTACTGGTATCCTCTATCAATCTCTGACATGGTTTGTTAAGATGCAGATATGATCTGGTCACTGCTCTGATTGAAACCTTCAAGGCTTCCCAGTGCTCCTGGGATACCCTCAGTCCTCACATGCCCCGCCAGGGTCTGCATGGTCTGCCCCCCTCTGCAAATTCATCTTCTACCTCTGCCTTCTGGTTCCCTGCACTTTTGCCACTCTGACCTTCTCTGAGTTCTTCCAAAATGCCAAATTATTTCCTGACTCAGTATCTTTGCACACACTGTTCCCTCTGCATGGAATGCCCTTCCAGCTCCTCTTGGCCTGGCAACTGATGCTTATCCTCAGTCTTAGTTTAAGTGGTGCATCCTCCAGGAAGCCTTCCTTGAACCCTGGGACAAGACTGGACTGGGCCATCTCTTTTGTACTCCCATTGTGCACTGTACTTTTGCTTCTCAACATGTATCAAAAACATAAATAGAAAAACATAAATAGGGCCAGGCACAGTGACTGATGCCTGCAATCCCAGCACCTGAGGAGGCCTCGGCAGGAGGATTACTTGAAGCCAGGAGTTCGAGACCAGCCTGAGCAACACAGTAATACTCAGTCACTACACAAATTTTTAAAAAGCCAGGCATGGCGGCTCAAACCTGTAGTCACGGCTGCTTGGGAGGCTGAGGCAGGAGAATCGCTTGAGCCCAGGAGATTGAGGCTGCAGTGAGCTATGATTGCACCACTGCACTCCAGCTTAGGCTATGGAGCCAGACCTCATCTCTAAAAAATAAATAAATACATACATAAATAGTTACTTGTATAATTGGTTATTCAACGTCTGTCTTTCCTATTAAACTAAACTCTGTGAGGCAAAGCTGTCTATTACAATAACAATCGCTGACACATCTATAGCTCTTCCTACGTGTTTGGGTCTGTTCTAAGCACTTTTTGTGTATCATCTTATTGAATCCTCTCAGTAACCCTTTAAGACAAATACTTTATCTTTCCCTGTTTTATGAGTGAGAAGACTGAAGCACGAAGAGGTCAAGTAACTTGTTCAGGGATGCACAGCTAGTAAGTGGCGGAACCAGGATTTAGAAGTAAGCTGTCTGTCCCAGAATCCTAGCTTTTTCCTACTTTCCTTATTGCCTTCCAGGTTTGTTGGGTTTCCCGTTAGGCCCCCAGCATCCAGCACAGGACACATGATAGGTGTTCAGTAAATATGGTGGAATGTATGTCTAAGCACGCATTTACTAAACACTTACTAAGTGCAAAGCACTGTGGAGAAACCAAAAATATGGATCTTACCCTTAGCGACCTTTTACTCTAACTAAAATCACGAGGAAAACAGATTTGATTTTTGATATTTTATTTTTTACCTGACTGAGGAATACAGAAAAGGTTCTCAGAGGAAATGTTTTTTGGTGGTCCCCTGGAGACAGATAGGACTCAAATGGATCTCGGGAGGGAGCAGGGGAGCAAGGGAGGCCAGACGCTGGGGAGGCGAGAGAGTGAGGGCTGGCAGCCCTGCAAGAATGTCACAGTGCCCGGTTGGGAGAGCAAGGGTGGGGCAAAGGACACAGACTGAGGGAGCCCAGGGGAGAGAGTCAGCTCTACCAACTGGAGGAGGGGTCGGCCAATCTGGGCCTCCCGTGATGAGTAAACAGGCGCGGGGGAGGAAGGGCTTTGTGGAAAGAAAGACCGGCCTGTGCAGAGCATGCAGGCAGGAAATTGCAAAGGGTGTTCAGGAAACAAAAGCATGTCCTGTGGGATATTAATGGGATTCTACAGTCAAACTCACTTGGGAAATTCTGCACTGAACAAGAGTAAACAAATTTCTTTCCTGCAATGTTTCTCAGAACCCTTAATATGTTAATGTGCATTGGGTCTACAAGGCAGGGGTGTATGAGTGACATTTCCAAGAATGGCTTATTAACTTGACAGCACGTTAGTTAGAAAAGGGTGGCACAAAAGCTGGCAGGTCAAACAGCTTGGGGTCAGGTGAGGAGGGTCCAGGATGCCAAGCCAGGGAATATTCACATTAGCTTAGAGAGCACTGGAAGAATAAAAGATTTTTTAAGCAGGGTGGTGACGTACGCCCGACTGAGAGCTAGCAAGCTGCCTCCAAAGTCAGTGGGGATTGATGTAAGAAAGGAAAGAGACTAACATGTTGATATAGTTTGGATCTATGTCCCCACCCAAATCTCACGTTCAATTGTAACCCCCAGTTTTGGAAGTGGAGCCTGGTGGGAAGTGATTAGATCATGGAGGTGGGTTTCTCATGAATGGTTTAGCATCATTCCCTTGGTACTGTCCTCTCAATAGTGAGTGAGTTCTCCTGAGCTCTGGTCATTTTAAAGTGTGTGGTACCTCCCCCCAACCTCTTCCTCCTGCTTCGGTCATGTGACATGCTTGCGCCCCCTTCGCCTTCTGACGTAATTGTAAGTTTCCTGAGGCCTCCCCAGAAGCCGAGCAGATGCCAGCATCATCCTTCCTGTGCAACCTACAAAACTATGAGTCAATTAAACCTCTTTTCTTTATAAATTACCCAGTCTCAGGTACTTCTTTATAGCAATGCAAGAATGGGCTAATACATGTGTATTGTTGACTTACGCTGTTCAGCTACTGTGCTAGCACTTCATGTATATATGTGCATTTAATCTTCACAACTCTGCAAGGGTAAATGTTACTGTCCCTACTTTAAAAGCTGGGAAAACTGGCCAGGCATGATGGCTCATGCCTGTAATCCCAACACTTTGGGAGGCCGAGGTGAGCAGATCACATGAGCTCAGGAGTTCGAGACTAGCCTGGCCAACATAGTGAAACCCCATCTCTACTAAAATTACAAAAATTAGCCTGGTGTGGTGGTGGGGACCTGTAATCCCAGCTACTCAGGAGGCTGAGGCCGGAGAAGTGAACCCAGGAGGTGGAAGTTGCAGTGAGCTGAGATTGCGCCACTACACTCCAGCCTCAGTGACAGACTAAGACTCCGTCTCAAAAAAAAAAGAAAAAAAATTGAGAAAACTGAGGCTCTGAGAGTCTGCGGGGCCACCTGCCCACCACTTATTGAAATGTGTGTGTTAATTCACTGTGCCTCAGCATCTATCTACTTGGGGAAATGAGCCAGTTCCTGAATCTAGGTCAGCCAGGGAGCAAAAGTGTGGGCCTGGCTAGGGAAGGAGCCCTGGGTGTGGGAAGAAGAGCTGGATTCTGAGACCCTGAGCACTGTGGCCCTCTCCAGGACCTAAACCCAGGAACTAGCTGGGGCCTGAGGGAGCTGAGCATGTGGAGCTCCCCAGATAGGCTGGAGAATTCACCCATGGGTGACACGGGCATCCTCACCCCAACTCCCCAAGAGAACAGAATCGGAGGCCCCATGGGCTGGCAGAAGGGACCTTGGCCTTGAAGAACCCTTTCTTTGGTCCTCTTGCCTGCAATGCACTGTCTGAGAACTGACAGACGGTCATGGTTCCAGCCAGCTCTGCCACCAACCTGCTGGGTGACCTGGTCAGTCACTCCCCCTCCCTAAGCCTTGATTACCTCATGTGTCAACAACATGATCCCTTTTGTTCCTCCTGGCTGTGAATGCCCTCTTCAGAACTCCTGTTCACATAGTTGCCATGTTGTGGAATCCTGGCTCTGGTCCTTCTTTCAGAAATTTTGGGAACTGGCTGTCATGTATCTGACAGATCAGCCTCGTCTCATCTCATCTCTCACAACAACTCCACGGTACATCCATTCAGTGAGTATTTACCAACTCCCCACCCTTTGCCAAGTGCTGTTCTGAGAGCTGATGTTCTGTGCTCACGGAGGTCCATCTTATAAAGCAGATATTGCTATAAATTCCATTTTTCTGATATGTTTGTTTATTTTAGAGATGAGGGGCCTCGCTCTCTTGTCCAGGCTCGTCTCAAACTCCTGGCCTCAAACCATCCTGCTCTCCAGCCTCCCAAATAGCTGAAATTACAGGCATGAGCCATCGTGCCCAGCTACCCAGTTTTCCAATATGGAATGTTGCCCAAAGTCTTGCCCTGAGTAAGACTTGAAATCAGGTCCATCTATACCAACATCCCAGCTCCTGACCGCTCCGTGTCACTGCCACCCATGTAAGCCTGGGCTCGGGGCTGGAGCCCATGCCTGCCAGAGCTGGGATGGTGAGAGAGAAGGGGGCATGTTATGACCTCGCTGTGCCCGGGGTCATTCTTGGTTCTGCCACCTCCTAGCTGGGTCACATGGGGCAAATCACCTCACCTCCCTAAGTCTCAGTTTTCTCATCTGTGAAATAGCCCTACAGTACTTACCCCAAAGATTTGTTGGGAGAATCAAATGACATCATGGATATCAAGCTCTTAGTACAGTCAATATTAGTTTTTCCATTTTAAAAATTTAATTTCCCCCAAAATAACCTGCCCCTTCTCATACTCATTTCCAAAGGCTTGCAATGAGTGATCCAGAAACAAATGAATAAATAAAGGGATTTCCTAAATTTCCTGAACTCTAGTATTGAAGATGTGCTGCCTCATGTATCTTTATATGGCCTGCATGACAATAATGATGACTCACATTTCTTGAGGATATCATATGCTCTAGAAACTTTCCTGGGTGTTTTACACACACAGCTGTTACAGACCAGAGCTATATGGTTTTGTTGTTGTTGTTGTTTTGAGACAGGATCTTGCTTTGTCACCCACGCTTGAGTGCAGTGGTGCCATCTTGGCTCACTGCAGCCTCAACTTCCTGGGCTCAAGTGATCCTCCCATTTCAGCCTCCTGAGTAGCTGGGACCACAGGCACACACCACCATGCCTGGCTAATTTTTAAAGTTTTTGTAGAGGCGGGGTCTCACTGTGTTGCCCAGGCTGGTCTCAAACTTGTAGGCTCAAGCAATCCTCCCAACTCAGCCTCCCAAACTGCTGGGATTATAGCAGTGAGCCACTGAGCCCAACCAGAGTCAGGACTTGAACCCACAAAGTCTGACTCCATGGCCTGTGCTCTTAACCACTCTGCTACTTTGTTCAGAAGGTCCAATATAAACTTCTGTGTATTAAACTGTGAGATCCCAGAGTCACAAACCATGCCTTATGTGGGATCCAGCATAGGCCTGGCCCTGAGTGAGTTTCAGAAGATTCTTTCATTCATTCACTCACATTCACTCAACCAGTATTTCTGGAGGACCTTTGCAGGTCAGACTGTTCTAGGAGCTGGGGATACAGCAAGGAAGAAGGTAGCAAAGACCCCCTGTTCCCATGGCAACTACTTCCAGTAGAGATCCAGGGTTGCATGGCATTGAGTGACCGGGTGGCTGCTTTTATTGGGTGGTCAGGATGGCCCCTCCAAGGAAGGGATGTTTAGCTAGGATCTCAGTGATAACAGGGAACCAGCCATCTGAAAATCAGGGGGAAGAGCATTGAGACAGAGGGAACAGCAAGTGCAAAGGCCCTGGGGTGAGAAAAAACTGGGCATATTTGAGAAACAGAAAGAAGCCCATTGTGGAGTGTCAGTTGGGGAAGGGAGACAGCAAGGTAGGAGCCACATTATGGGGACTCCATGAGCCACAGGAAGGAGTTTTATTACGTTGTTGAAAGTGCAAAAGGAAGCCGTTGGAAGGTTTTAAACAGGAAAATGACAAAATCTGATTTTTAAAAATTAATAGACTTTATTTTTAGAGTAGTTTTAGGTTTATAGAAAAATTGGGTGGAAAGTACAGAGTTCTCTGTCACCCTCTGCTGTGCACACATGCACACATACCACAATTTCCCTTAGTATCAGCATCCTCCATTAGAGTGGCACATTTGTTACAGTTGATGACCCAATACATTATTACTAACTAAAGTCCACAGTTTACATTAGAATCTGCTCTGTATTGAATATGGGTTTTGAATAATGTATGATCTGTATCTCCTTTTTTTTTTTTTTTTTTTTTGGGCGGAGTCTTGTTCTGTCACCCGGGCTGGAGTGCGGTGGCCGGATCTCAGCTCACTGCAAGCTCCGCCTCCCGGGTTTACGCCATTCTCCTGCCTCAGCCTCCGGAGTAGCTGGGACTACAGGTGCCCGCCACCTCGCCTGGCTACTTTTTTGTATTTTTAGTAGAGACAGGGTTTCACCGTGTTAGCCAGGATGGTCTCGATCTCCTGACCTCGTGATCCGCCCGTCTCGGCCCCCCAAAGTGCTGGGATTACAGGCTTGAGCCACCGCGCCCGGCCGTAAATGGGTCTTTTTTTTTTTGTATCTCCTATTATAGTAGCATACAGATTAGTTGCACTGTCCTAAAAACCCCCTGTTGCTCCACTGATTCCTCCCTCCTCCCAAGGCCTTGGCAACCACTTTTTTTTTTTTTTTTTTTGAGACCAAGTCTTACTCTTTTGCCCAGGCTGAAGTGCAGTGGTGTGATCTTGGCTCACTGCAACCTCCACCTCCCAGGTCCAAGCGACCGTCATGCCTCAGCCTCCCAAGTAGCTAGGATTACAGACACGTGCCATCACGCCTGGCTAATTTTTGTATTTTTGGTAGAGATGAGGTTTTGCCACATTGGCCAGGCTGGTCTCGAACTCCTGGCCTCAGGTGGTCTGCCTGCCTCAGCCTCCAAAAGTGCTGGGATTACAGGTGTGAGCCACCACACCTGGCCACAACCACTGATTGTTATACTGTCTCCATAGTTTTTGCCTTTTCCAAAATATCATATTTGGAATCACACAGTATGTAGCCTTTTCAGACTGGCTTCTTCCACTTCATCTGATTTTTTTTTTTCTTTTGAGGTAGCATCTTACTCTGTTGCTCAGGCTGGAGCACAGTAATGCAATCATGGCTCACTGAAGCCTCAACCACCCAGGCTCAAGCAGTCCTCCCACCTCAGCCTCCTGAGTAGCTGGGACTACAGGCACATGCCACCATACCTGGCTAATTTTTAAATATTTTGTAGAGATGGGGTCTCCCTAAGTTGCCTAGGCTAGTCTTGAACTCCTGGGCTCAAGCAATCCTGCTTCCACCACACCCAGCTTGATCTGATGTTTTAAAAGATCAAATTGGCTGTATTGTAGGACAGATTAGAAGGGGACAAAAATAACAACAGGAAGACCAGCTAGGAGACAAAGTAGTCATCATCCAGAGGCTCAATGAAGTGGTGGGCCAAGCTGGTGGGGAGAAGTGTGCCGACCCGAGGTGCACAGTGGAGACCCAACTCTTGGGAGCTGCTCATTGAGTGAATGCAGGGGAAGGTCAAGGATAGGAATGATTGATGATGACATCACCAGGGTTAAACCAGGTCTGCACAGAGTGGGATTTTCAAGTTTTCATAGATATTGCTGTGGTTTTTAATCCACTTAAATACCCTTGATATTCTCTTAGAAATTGAAGAATCAGGTCCAGAGGGATCTCCTGGATGGCCTAGGATCACAGAGCAAAGCAGAAACCACAGCTGTCTCGGAGGACAGAACTCCAGCTCTTCACCGAGAGACAGTCGTTGGATGGTGGCTTCAGGGCCCACTAGGGCCTTTGTTACCAGTTTTCTCTTCCCCGTGGTCCTTTTGTTGCATAATCAATAAACCACTAACAGAAATAACAGGCTTCCAGATTTATACGCTGCTGATTCCCTGCCTGGAAAACCTTACCCTCTGCCTTCCTTAAAACCTCATGGCTTTTTATTGCACATAGCACCTGGGGGAAAAATCCACTTAGAATTTAATCTCAGTGAAACTGCTTGTTAACGTACCCGACCTCTGAGTTAGTTCAGCTTATTTTGGTCTCAAGTAACTACCTTATCTTATGGCAAACAAAAACAAAAACAAAAACAAAACAAACAAACAAACAAAAACAAAACAAAAAACAAACAAAAAAAACCTGGGAAGGGATTGGTGGGGATGGACATCTTGGGAGCCACTGAGGCACCGCACAGACTGAAGTTGAATCAATGATCATCTGAAGAACAGGTCTAGCATGTTTCCAGGGTATTCACTGCAGTAGAAGCCTGCTGCCCTCAGGGTACAAGGCTACCATGACTCCAGATTCTGCTTCGCTCCACTCTATTCAAGCTCCCAGAAGGCCTTGGATGATTCCGGCTTGTTCAGGAGTGCCCCTCCCCCGCTACTGAGATCAGTGAAGTCTTGGTGGGAGCATAGCACCACATGGTACAAATGGAGTGGGATGGGACATTTCCAGGCAAAATCTTCATGGGAAATGAAGCTGTTAATGGCCCCCCAGCCGGTGTTAGTCATTCTGTCCCTGGTAACCCTATAGCTCAATCACAGTACTTCACAGATTGTCTTATAATGATTCGCCCAGGCTGGAGTGCAGTGGTGCAGTCATAGTTCACTACACCCTCTATCTCCCAGGCTCAGGCGATTCTCATGCCTTAGCCTCTGGAGTAGCTGGGATTACAGCACACACCACCATCCCCAGCTAAATAAAAAAATTTTTTTCACGTTGCCCAGGCTTGAACTCCTGGACTCAAGCGATCCTCCTGCCTCAACCTCCCAAAGCTCTGAGATTACAGAGGTGAGCCACTGTGCCCAGCTGATTTCTTGACAGCGTATGTCACTTTCACTGGGCACTGGGTTCTTACAGGATTGTGGCCTTGACTTACTTAATCTGGTATGCTGCAGTGGTTTCCCTGTTGCTGTTCTCCCTTCTTCTATATTAATAGGGACCTATTTTTGGCCAGGCATGGTGGATCACGTCTGTAATCCCAGCACTTTGGGAGGCCGAGGCGGGTGGATCACCTGAGCTCAGGAGTTTGAGACCAGCCTCGCCAACATGGCGAAATCCCATCTCTGTTAAAAATACAAGAATTAGCCGGGTGTGGTGGTGCGCACCTGTAGTCCCAGTTACTAGGAGGGCTGAGGCAGGAAGATCGCTTGAACCCAGGAGGCAGAGGTTGCAGTGAGCCAAGATCGTGCTGCTGCACTCCAGCCTGGTGACAGAGTGAGACTCCGTCTCAAACAAATAAACAAAAATAAATAGGGACCTATTTTTAGCCAGGCTAATGGCATCCCAAAGTCCTGGCGTGTCTTAGTCTAGCTTGCAGCTAGGGGTGTCCAAGCGACAAGGTTCTGGCCAAGGCATAAGGAGGGAGGTGGTGTGAGCAATTTCGGTGGGACCTTTCCTGGAAGGGGCATGCCCTCTGCTTCCCGTCCTCACCCTGCTGACTGGAACACAGACATGGTGGTGTGCCCCATAGGACCATGTGGAAAAAGGTAACTCCCTAGAAATGCCACAGCCACCCCAGAGAGGGAGCCGCGGTCCCTGACACCCTGAAGCTGCCACATCGACTTTGAACTGCTTCCCCACTGAATGTTCTGAGAGGCACTAAAACCTCTTTTCTCTTTAAGTCTTCCTGCAGCCTAATATAATCCACACAAATAGCCATACATGCCTAACATGCTGACCGACACTTAGTAAGTGCTTAATAAATTATGGTTGAGTTATTAAATCAATGACAAAGAGAGCAACCCTCAACACCAGCATTTAACACATCGACACTTTGCATATTCTCTCTACTCCTCTCTATATACGTTTGATATTTTAACAGAGGTATAATTAGAGCAGAAATAGAATTTTACATCCAGCATTTTTCCAGTAATAGTAATTACATAATAAACATTTTCTGTGTCAAGTCATATTATCATCATTCTAAATGAATATGTCATTTTCTTCTTTTTCTTTTCTCTTTCTTTCTTTCTTTCTTTTCTTTCTTCCTCTCTCTCTCCCTCCCTCCCTCCTTCTCTCTCTCTCTTTCTCTCCCTCTTTCCTTCCTTCCTTCCTTCCTTCCTTCCTTCCTTCCTTCCTTCCTTCCTTCCTTCCTTCCTTCCTTCTTTCTTTCTTTCTTGTCTCACTCTATACTCTATTGCCCAGGCTGGAGTGCAGTGGCGCGATCTCGGCTCACTGCAACCTCCGCCTCCCGGGTTCAAGCAATCCTCCTGCCTTGGCCTCCTGAGTAGCTGGGATAACAGTCATCCACCACACCTGGCTAAGTTTTGCATTTTTAGTAAAGACGGGGTTTCACCATGTTGGCCAGTCTGGTCTTGAACTCCTGACCTCATGTGATCCGCCCACCTTGGCCTCCCAAAGTGCTGGGATTACAGGTGTGAGCCACCAATCAACCAAAGTTTATGTAATCACCCCCTTATTATTTAGTATATACATTTTCCCCATGTTTCCTAATTACATAGAATGCTGCAAGAAAGTTACTTCTTTTGCCTTTCCTTTTGACAAGTCCCTTGAGAATGGGATTGTTGCCTTTTCTAATATTTTAGAACACTCTCTACCTTCACTGGCCACTCCTATTTCATAATTGCCAATTAAATTCTGAACAATGGTCATGACCAGAATAACAATTACAGTAACAACAGCTGCTGGTTACTGATCACTGACTATGTAACCATATCATGCTAGGCACTTTTCATCTTTTTGTTTCACGTATCTGCATATAGTTATCCATACTTTCTCTTTCTCTCTCTCTCTCACGCACACACATACACACACACACATGCATGGGGAGTGGTACTTAAAAGTGCAAATTCCAAGGTCAGACTAAATTCAAATCTTAGTAAAAACGGCTTCTTCACTATGAGACCCTGCATAAATTATTTAACCTGTCTGTGCCTCTATTTCCTCATCTATAAAATGGAGATAGTAATACTTTCTTCATAGGGCTGCTATGAGGACTAAATGAGATAACACAATAATAGCTGCCTTTTCTTGAGCACCTACTAGGTGCCAAGCGCTATGCTAAATAAAGGCTTTACGTTAATTCACTTATTTCTTGCCAGATCATAAGAGCTAAGTATTTTCAGCCTCATTTTGCAGGGAGCTGAGCAATTCTCACCTGGGTCACACTGACCTCACAGCCCCAGGCTCCTCCCAAAAGATTCTTCTCTTTGAGCCAGAGTCTCAAATGCTCAACTTCTCTGGCATAATCTCTCCTTCCGCCCGTACTCCCATCCCACAAGGTGCAGCCTTCTCTTAGGCATCCCCTCCCCACCATCATGATTGCAGCATGGAATGCCACAGAAGCTCAGTTAGAAACAATCCCCATTTATCAAGCACTTCCTCTGGGCCAAACGCTATGCTTGGTGCTTTATGTCATTATCTCATTTAATCCTCAGACAGTCCTGGAACATAAACACCATTATCCCCGTGTTACAAGTGAGGAAACCCAGGCCCAGAATGCTAGAGCAAACTGCCCGGTGTTGCAGGGCTATTGCATTCAGGAGCTGAGATCCCAGTCAGGCTGAGAAATGCAAGTCTAGCATCTTGCTGCCCTCACCCACAGCTGCCTGGGATAGTGGTTCCCAGGGGATGGGGAAGATCGTGCTGTGATGGTTCCAGATGGCCTGATGGATCCCCCTGCCTGAGGGCAGCCATGCAGAGAGTGCCAGCACAGTGTCCACTAGAATCTCCCGGCCTCTCAAGGCCCAAGGCCCAAGGCAGGGCCGAGATCCAAGGGAGAGCTGTCGGATGAGCTTTCTGTGCCACCCCTGAAATAGCCAGCTCAGCTCCCCAGCTCCTGCTCTGCAACTGCAGGCGGATCCCGGAATAGCTCTTTCCTCCTGCAAGGTGACCTAGTTAGCAGGTTCCTCTTGTCACGTGAGGTTGGCTGAGCAAGACATTTACCTGCCTCTCTCTATCCAGAGAAAGCCTGATCCAACACTTTCCTCTCCTGCTTCTCCCGATGCTGTTCCTGATTCTCTCACTGTTCACTTATTCTAGAAGTTCAGGGAATGGATGATAATGCACTAAGCGTGATGCTTCAGGGCCTCAAAGCATGTTCACAGACATTATCATACTTCCTTCTTGTACCAGGCTTGGAGGGTGAATCTATTACCAACCCATTTCACAGCTGGGGAAATAAAGGTGCAGAGAGGGTAGGCAACACAAGCAAGGACACACAGCTGGGAGGAGGCAAAGCCAGGACCTGGACCCAGGCTCCTGACACTCAGACCAGTGTCCCTGCAGTGCTTTGAGCTTCCCTGGTTGTATGTACCTCTCTGAGGAGCCCCAGTAACTAAGCCTTCCTCACCTACCCACAGCCTGTGGTGGAGCTCCTGAATACCTATCTGGTTGTAGAACTGGGTGCAGAGGTTGAGATCAAGGACTTGGAGGTCCACCAGCCTCAGGGTGGAGCTGGGATTTGAGTTTCAGCATTTATTAGCTCTGTGGCCTCAGGCAAGTTGCTTTGCCTGCCTGAGACTCAGTTTCTATATCTGTAAAATGGGCATAATAATCAAACCTGCATCCTAGGATTGCTGTAAGGATTAAATAAGATAGTGTACATAAAGTGCCCAGCAGCTTCCTTTCATTTTGTATATTTTTGATAAAATAGCTATTGTTGGCCAGGCATGATGGTACAAGCAAGTAATCTCAGCACTTTGAGAGGCCTAGGGAGGCAGATGGCTTGAGCCCAGGAGTTTGAGATCAGCCTGGGCAACATGGCAAAATCCCATCTCAACAAAAATATAAAAATTAGCCAGGTATGGTGGTGCACAACTGTTTGCCAGCTACTCGGGAGGCGAAGTTGTGAGGATTACTTGAGCCTGGGAGGTTGAGGCTGCAGTAAGCAGAGATCACAGCACTCCAGCCTGGGTGACAGAGTGAGCTGTGTCTCAAAAAAAAAAAAAAAAAAAGCTATTGTTGTTATTATTATTGACATCCTGAATTTAACCCAAAATGGAAAAGCTTAAGATGGGCTGGTGCCAGTGAAGAGTTGCTGTAGTAAAGGCTGTTGTGACTATTCCCATGCCGTCATGCACAGGCCTGGAAGAAAGAGTCATATTGACAATAACATAACTCTAGCATATGGCAGCTTCTTCTGAAGCGTTGGCCCCTAGTTCCACTGGATGGCTGGTGGCTCCCTGTAGGAACCCACTGCAGGAGAGTAGAGAAGTATGGACAGCCTTGGCTGTCACCCTAAGGGTGCTCATTCACTCTGCAAGTGCCACATCCCACTGGCAGGGGGCATAGAGAAGTGCAGGGTGCCTACTCCGGTGATCCCTGGGTGCTGAGGGTCATGCAGAAGTGAAGATGGGGAAGGAGATTAGGGGCATGTCTGGGGACCCCTGAGGACCATGATCAAATTAGCTAAAGGCAGAAGTGGCTGAGGGCTAGTGAGAACGAAGCTGGACTTGGGGGATCAGATGCTGCATTCAAATCCTGCCTCCACCACTCCTTATATGTGAGCCCACAGATGAGTTGCTTAACCGCTCCAAGCCTCAGTTTACCCATCTATAAAAGCTGGGCATAATTTACGAACCTCATGGGAAGGTGGCAAGGCTTGGATGAGTTACCTACATATGGCACCGGCACAGTGATGCGCATGACATGGGGGCAGAGTACATGTTTGAGAATTTGAACCTGAAGTCTAGTCAAGCCCCAAGACCCAAGGTACCGTCTTAGGAATTTGGAAGAAGAGATGAATGTGGTCTGGGGTAAACAAGGAAGACTTCAGAATGATGGCATGACTGGCCTTGGGTCCTGAAATCTAAGTATAACAAGGATGCTGGAGAGGCTTGGGGAGGTCATTCAGACAAAAGGCCCAGCAGGACAAAGCTGGGAGGAACGGGCATGGCACACAGACAGGACAGTAGCTTTCCATCACACCCCATGGAAGATTTTTTGTTTTTGTTTTTGTTTTTGTTTGTTTGTTTTTTGCTTTTTTTAGAGAGAGAGTCTCATTCTGTCACCCAGGCTGGAGTGCAGTGACACAATCTTGGCTCACTGCAGCCTCAACCTCCCAAGCTCAAGGGATCCTCTCACCTCAGCCTCCCAAAGAGCTGGGACTACAAGCATGCACCACCACACCTGGCTAATTTATACACACACACACGTATGTGTGTATATATATATGTAAAAAATACATAAAATGTATAAATAATGTGTGTATGTATACACACACACACACACACACACACACACATATAAACACACAAAATTGTAGAGACCAGGTTTCGCCATGTTGCCTAGGCTGGTCTCAAACTCCTGGGCTCAAGCAATCCACCCGCCTCAGCCTCCCAAAGTGTTGGACCATATCTGTCCCTCAGAAAATTCACACTCTTCACCGTGGTCCTTCCTCTGTGACCTCGATTCCCAGCCCTTCTGGTCACTGTGCTCACTCTACCTCAATGGCCTCCTCATGGTTCCCACACATATATATCATGCCCTATTCTCTTGACTTGTGTGATTTTCTTCAGAGCACTTAGCATACTCTGATACTATACAATTTGTCATTTGTATACATGTCTATTGCCTGTCTGCTCCAAAGAGACTGTGAGATCCTTGAGGGAGGGGCTCCACCTCATTCACTGCAGCATCTCCACTTTCCAGAACAATGGCAGCATATAATATAGGCTCAATAGACAGGGTTAAAGTAGGTGGATGGATAAGCAGTAGAGAGTCCAGCAGAAGAAGGGGTCACATGGGATGCGGTTGGGCAGGCTGATGCCAAACGGAGGGCTGTGAAGTCCAAATTAAGGAGTTTAGGTGGCTTCCAGTGAGAACCAGCAGAGCTTATAACCAACCCAGTACTGGGTTGGTCAGTTTCCAGACCTGGGTGACTCGGAAGGCGGTAGTGCCATTCGCAGAAATTGGTTAATTTATTCCTTGAGACAGGGACATGCCCCTCTAGACCTATTTCTGGGTTGGGCACAGGTGTACAGCCTCACCTTGGCAGGCTCCCATTCTAGCAGGGCTCCACGGAACAGTGGGCATTCGAGCAGGACCTTGAAGTGGGTTTTAGCACTGAGAGATCTGGGACTGGACCTCCCATGAGTAATGACCGGGTAACCAGGGTGATGGGCAACAGTGCCCAAGCTTGGGAAACAGCAGAGAGGAGAAGGGAAAAGGGTGGGATGTGGAGGCTTCCTCCGGGAGCTGGAGCGGTGTTCTGCCCCTGCTTTCCTCTTGGGTCCCTGGGGAAGGAGCCATGGCCTGCTGCCTCCTACCTGAACTCCTCTCCTGAGGGCAAGGACACGGGGAGGGGGAGGGTGACATGCTCAACAAAGGGGCATTCTTCTAGCCAAGATGGAGAATCAATAGAGGCTTGTTTGCCGTGCTCCCTGGGGAGCAGCCAGGCATGCTGACAGGGGACCTGGGCGGCCCGGGAGGAAAGGAACACAGAGTCCGGCTGTGCCAGCCTGGAGCATTGTTTTGACCCCAGCGTAGCCACACCTGTGGCTTGGAGTGCTAAGCCCATGGCTGGAGACAGTTTGGGGAGGAACTGGGCCACCTTCTTGGTCCCTCTTCCCTACTAGCCCTGCCCATGTTAGAGGAGATAGCCCCCTGCCTAAGGAGTGAATACCACAGAGTACCAGTCCAGCATTTTATTAAAAACGGAGGGTCAGGAATGAGTTTTAAAAAAAATAAAATAAGGCTGGGCATGGTGCCTCACACCTGTAATCCCAGCACTTTGGGAGGCCAAGGTGGGTGGATCACCTGAGGTCAGGAGTTCCAGACCAGCTTGGCCAACATGGTGAAACCCCATCTCTACTAAAAATACAAAAATTAGCTGGTCCTGATGGCGCATGTCTGTAATCCCCTCTACTCAGGAGAATCGCTTGAACCCGGGAGGCAGATGTTGCAGTGAGCCGAGATCGTGCCACTGCACTCCAGCCTGAGTGACAGAGTCAGACTCCATCTCAGATAGATAGATAGATAGATAGATAGATAGATAGATAGATAGATAGATAGAT
>NW_012117365.1:1206144-1232392 GCF_000951035.1 Colobus angolensis palliatus
GATAGATAGATAGATAGATAGATAGATAGATAGATAGATAGATAGGGAGGAGGCCTCCAGACGGCATGAAGTTCATCTTCACCTACAGGCAGAGCTTCTAGGGCTGAGGACGGTGATTTGCTCACGATCACTTGACAAGTTTGCTATGGGGCCTATTTTATCTAGAGGAGCAGCAGCAGCTTGGATTCATTAGAAACATTGATTGGATCAGGAATAAGAGACCTGAGCCCGCCAGGCCCGGTGGCCCACATCTGTAATCAAGTACTTTGGGAAAAGAAGACCTGAGTCCCAACTCTGCAACCTCTTTCAACTCAGTTTCCTCATCTGAAAGATGGAAATAATTATACCTTCATCACAAGTAAGAATTGTTGGGTGGGTCCAAAGAGGCTTTTGTATGCAAAATGCTTTGGAAACTCTAGAGTGTCTGCACGTGTTAGGAAAGCTGGAAAGACAGGCTCCACAGGAGAACTCTGCAGAGAGCGTGACAGCCTTGTCCAAGGCAGCGACGTGGCCAAGTGGCAGAGTGTGTTCACATGGACATGACCCACGCCTGAAAGCCCAGTGCTTTGGGGAAGAGTCTCACCTTTAACCTGCTCAGCAAGCTGGGCTGCCTGAGACCTTTGCTTCTAGTACCATCTCCTCTCTTTGCCCCAATCAGTCTCTGATCAATGTTCTTTCCTTCCTACACTGGCTATTTCAGGCTGAGATTTCTTCGGGTTGCAAAGAAGCAGCAACAGCTCCCACTACCGAGAGCTCACTGTGCCAAGCAGTGAGGACATGAGCTCAGTGAATCCCACAGCAACCTTAGGAGCTGGGCCCCATCACCATTCCCATCTTACAGGAGATGAAGCTGAGGTTCAGATGTACGAGTGGACTTGGCTGATGTCATCCGCTAGAGTGTGTCTGAGCCTGAAGTGAAAACTTCTGAGCCTGATCTGCAGACTCCAAGGTCAACGAATGCAGTTCCTCCCCAGCTCAAAATTTGCCCCTTCCTCCCTAACACCTCTTCTCAGCTGCTGCCACATACCCCAGGGAGAGAGGTGGGCTGTCTCCTAGATCAGCCTGTTTTACTGTTGGATAGCTTTTTTTTTTCTTTCTTTTGAGATGGAGTCTCGCTCTGTCACCCACACTGGAGTGCAGTGGTGCAATCTCAGCTCACTGCAACCTCCACCTCCCGGGTTCACACCATTCTCCTGTCTCAGCCTCCCAAATAGCTGGGACTACAGGCACCTGCCACCACACCCGGCTAATTTTTTGTACTTTTAGTAGAGACAGGGTTTCACTGTCTTAGCCAGGATGGTCTCGATCTCCTGACTTCGTGATCTGCCTGCCTCGGCCTCCCAAAGTGCTGGGATTACAGGCATGAGCCACTGTGCCCGGACGGATGGCTTTTTTTAAAATAATTTTTTTAAATGTACTTTTAAATTTTTTTTTTTAGAGATGAGGCTTTCGCTGTGTTGGCCAGGCTTGTCTCAAACTCCTGGACTCAAGAGATCCTCCTACCTTGGCCTCCCAAAGTGTTGGGGTTACAGGCGTGAGCCACTGTGCCAGCTCTGGACGGCTTTAACTCTTTCTTATCTGGAGACATAATCGGCCCCTAGAAAATAGACTTGGCTCAGGTTTGAGGCAGGACACAGGATGGATGAGGGGGCAGGAGGAGGGGAAGGGGTGCAGCTCAGGCTGGCAGGGCCCATGGGAGTGCTGGGAGGGTGCGCTGAAGATGGCCAGGGTGATCTTTGGGTGTCTGGTTGCTATGGAAGCACCCTGCCCGGGTGGTGTCCTCTTCTGCCTCCCTAGACAATGGGGCGCTTCTGGAAAGTCAAAAATGAGAGAGAAGGATGTGAGGCTAGACTCACCCATTCTGTCATATATTACTGTAATTCATGTTTGTGCCCCCCAAGTGGGTCCCGACATCCTGGCAATGTCATGATAGATCCCTGGCTCAATCACCCTCCCCGGTGACTATTTCCTACCTTCTTTTCCCTCCTCCATCCTCCACCCTCTGCCCAGCCTCCCTTGGCTCCCGGGTCTCTGTGAAAACAGCAACTAACAGCATTGGTCCTATGATCAGCAACGGGACAAATAGGGAAATGCATTGACCTGGGTTCCCATCTGCTACAATCATTCAGGAGGACTGAGACCAATCACATGACTTCCAGAGGCCTCAACTTGATACTTCAGGACTAAGAACGGTCCCACCTCCCCTCCCAGGTTTTGGGAAGGGATGGCTAGAATAAAAGGCTTTATAATAATGGTGGCAATTGTTACTCTTGTTGACAAAGTGATGACTTTCTCTGATGCCCACAGGAGACCTGCCCTGGGAAGACTGGGGGCCTCGGTGTTGGTACAAGTTCAGTGGGATCCCCTGGCCACCCTAACCATATCCCCCATCTCTTCCTAAAGCACTAACTCCAGAAATCAGTTTTCTTCCAGGCCCCATGAGCAGAGCAGCTGGCTCAGATTCACTGTATGAATTGCTCATTAAAAGGTAGATTTCTAGGTCTTGACCCAAACTTGCAGAACCCAAATCTCAGGGCATGGCTCAGGAACCTGCCATGTGGGGCCTGCTGAGGCTGAGAACCACTGCCATAAAGCCCTTCCCACCGCAATCAGAGACAAGGAGTGGAGCCAAAGTCTGGCAGAAGGAATGAGGATTGAAACTCCCATTCAAGTGTAAATGACTATTCACTGATCCTTTACCCAGACAGGATCTTTTCTTCCCCCACACTATACTGATGTACCAGACAGAATCTTGTTGGGTTTGGTGAGGGCAGATGGAAAGGAGACAGAACCTGAGGGAGCTAAGAAAAAACGAATCAAGAAGAGAAGAAAGGGGATGGGAGGTGGTCATAGCCAAAGACTCCTAGTCCTGAAGACTCAGGCAAGGATTTTCTTTCTTCATACTTGGTGCCTTTATGCCTGTCAACTTACCTGATCCTCATCATAACTTTAGAAGTAGAGAGAAGAGATTATTGTCCCCTTTTTTCTTTTCTTTCTTTCTTTCTTTTCTTTTTTTAATAGAGATGGGGTCTCTCTATGTTGACCAAGGGGGTCTCGAACTCCTGGCCTCGAGCAATCTTCCCATCTTAGCCTCCCAAGATGCTAGGATTACAGGTATGAGCCATGGCACTCGGCCCCCTTTTTTCAAGTGAGGAAACTGTGGCTGAGAAGCAAACCAGCTGGCCTGCCTAAGAGCATTTGTTCATCAAATATTTATGTGCATCTAATCGGGCACCAGTCCCGGGACACAGAGCTGAATGAGGCCTGGCCCAAAGCTTGACCCAGGTCAGCAGACCAAAACCAAGAGCCTACCCCACCAAGGCACCCTACTGCAGCCCAGTGGTGTCGTGTCTATCCCTGCCAGGTCCCACCTGAGATGAGTTCATTCTCCAACCTTGTCTCTTTAGCCATTCTCTTCTGCCTTCAAACCCTGGAGACTCTGTTTTATGTTCGATGAAGTGGGGGTGGGGGTTATGTTTACTAATGTCCAAAGAAAAGGGCATAGAAAATGAATCTCCATGAGAGGGAAGCATTATTTCTTTCTGTCTCCCACAGGCAAACCCAGGGAAAGTAGAAGCCAAGGCGCCTAAGGACAATGTTTGGTTTGGAGGGAAGGGTGATGGGCCTGAGGTAGGAGGAGCCGGGCGGTCCCTGCATCACTCTGCCCAGGGAGGAGAGGCAATGGGAAGGCATGACGAGAAAGTTGGGCAAAGGCAGGATGAGGGGTAATAGGAGATGGGGGATTGGCAACCAAGAAGGAAATTCTGGGGCAGGAGGAGAAAACAGAGGTATCTAATCAACATTTTTATTAAGTTTTACTCTGCAGTGTGCAATGTAACTCTGTCTTCCCTCTTCTGATGAAATCTTCAGTAAAACTGGCTTTATGGCCTTGAATTAACTGTCGGAGTGTTGGATAATGTGCTAGGCCCTCCTTTAGGATGGGTGTCGGTTGCCAATAGAGGATGTACCTGGGGCTTTCAAAACTGGTTTCCATCTCCAAATAATTTTAAAATGTTTCAGCATAGAGCAGAAACAGAAAGACCTTTTGTCTCGAAACACAATGAATAATGAATGTTCCATGTGTCATATGAGCGATCCTCAAAAGTGATACTGCTTTTCCATAAGACTGGAGCTTTTTGGTGGCAGGTTATTTTTCCTCCTAGTTCTGTTTTTCCTGGCTCCCACCTCATCAGTAGAAGTGACTCTCTGTACCCTCTGCTTGCTCAGAGGACCACACCAGCTCAGGCCCTTCCAAATACCCAGATGCTCTGGCTCACTGCACACAAAGGGGCTTTGTGGGTTCCCAAGTGAACTAAGCATGAATGGGTGATGGGGATGAAGAAAAGCTTGGTGATTTGGTGTGCCAAGTCTTGCCAAGTCCCCATTCCAGATGTCGCTGTACCCTGGTGAGGTGATATGGCAGAAGGTCATTGTTATATGCTTCTGCACTGAAAAAGAACTCTCAAAGTACCTTCCTTCCTCTTTCTTTCTTTCTTTCTTTCTTTCTTTCTTTCTTTCTTTCTTTCTTTCTTTCTTTCTTTCTTTCTTTCTTTCTTTCTTCTTTCTTTCTTTCCTTCCTTCTTTTGTTTCTTTCTCTCTCTCTTTTTATCTCTTTCTCTTTCCTTTTTTTTTTTTTTTTTTGAGACAGAGTCTCTGTCATTCAGACTGGAGTGCAGTGGCACGATCTTGGCTCACTGCAACCTCCTCTCCGATTCAAGTGATTCTTATACCTCAGCCGCCTGAGTAGCTGGGATTACAGGCATGTGCCACTACGCCCAGCTAATTTTTGTATTTTTTCAATAGAGATGGGATTTTACCATGTTGGCCAGGCTGGTCTCAAACTCCTGGCTTCAAGTGATCCTCCTGCCTTTGCCTCCCAAAGTCCTGGGATTACAGGCATGAGCCACTGTGCCTGGCCTCAAAGTACTTAAAAATATTTCTTTCTTTCTTTCTTTCTTTTTTTTTTTTTTTTTGAGATGGGGTCTTTCTCTGTCCCCCAGGATGGAGTGCAGTGGCGCTGTCTTGGCTCACTGCAAACTCTGTCTCCGGGTTCAAGTGATTCTCCTGCCTCAGCCGCCTGAGTAGCTGGGATTACAGGCATGTGCCACTACGCCCAGCTAATTTTTGTATTTTTTCAATAGAGATGGGATTTTACCATGTTGGCCAGGCTGGTCTCAAACTCCTGGCTTCAAGTGATCCTCCTGCCTTTGCCTCCCAAAGTCCTGGGATTACAGGCATGAGCCACTGTGCCTGGCCTCAAAGTACTTAAAAATATTTCTTTCTTTCTTTCTTTCTTTTTTTTTTTTTTTTGAGACGGAGTTTTGCTCTTGTTGCCCAGGCTGGAGCGCAGTGGCATGATCTTGGCTCACTGCAACCTCTGCCTCCCGGGTTCAAGTGATTCTCCTGCCTCAGCCTCCTGAGTAGCTGGGATTACAGGCATGTGCCACTACGCCCAGCTAATTTTTGTATTTTTTCAATAGAGATGGGATTTTACCATGTTGGCCAGGCTGGTCTCAAACTCCTGGCTTCAAGTGATCCTCCTGCCTTTGCCTCCCAAAGTCCTGGGATTACAGGCATGAGCCACTGTGCCTGGCCTCAAAGTACTTAAAAATATTTCTTTCTTTCTTTCTTTCTTTTTTTTTTTTTTTTTGAGACGGAGTTTTGCTCTTGTTGCCCAGGCTGGAGCGCAGTGGCATGATCTTGTCTCACTGCAACCTCCACCGCAAGCGATTCTTCTGCCTCAGCCTCCCAAGTAGCTGGGATTAAGGCTCCTGCCACAACGCCCAGCTGATTTTTGTACTTTTAGTAGAGACAGGGTTTCATCATGTTAGCCAGGCTGGTCTCAAACTCCTGACCTCAAGTGATTCGCCCGCCTTGGCCTCCCAAAGTGTTGGGATTACAGGTGTTAGCCACCATGCCTGGCCAAAAAAATTGTTTTCATATACATATTTTTAATTGAGGCAAGGTCTCTCTATGTTGCCCAGGCTGGTCTTGAACTCCTGGCCTCAGGTGATCCTCCTTCCTTGGTCTCACAAAGTGCTGGGATTACAAGTGTGAGCCACTGCTCCTGGCCTAAAATTATTCTTATTCAAATTGAATTTAAAGTGTTGAGCAGGGGACCATGACTCATGCCTGTAATCCTAGTGCTTCCAGGGCCAAGGTAGGAGGATCACTTGAGACTAGGAGTTAAGACCTGGCTGGGCAACATAGAGACATCTGTTTCTGCAAAAAGCAAAAAAAAAATTAGTCGGGTCTGGTGGCACATTCCTGTAGTGCCAGCTACTTGGGAGGCTGAGTTGGGAGAATCACTTGAGCCCAGGAGGTTGAGGCTGCAGTGGGCTGTAGTCATGCCATTGCACTTCAGCCTGGGCGTCAGAGTGAGACCTGTCTCTATTTTATTTATTTATTTATTTTTAAAAAATAGAGACAAGGTTTCACCATGTCACCCAGGCTGGTCTTAAACTCCTGGACTCAGGTGATCCACCTGCCTCGATCTCCCAAAGTGTTGGGATTACAGGCATGAACCACTGTGCCCAGCTGAGAGACCTGTTTCTAAATATAATACAATTTAAAAATGAATAAAAAGGCTGGGCGTGGTCACTCATGCCTGTAATCCCAGCACTTTGGGAGGCTGAGGTGGGCAGATCACCTGAGGTTGGGAGTTTGCGACCAGCCTGACCAACATGGAGAAACCCTGTCTCTACTAAAAAAAGTACAAAATTAGCCAGGCATGGTGTGCATGCCTGTGTAATCCCAGCTATTCAGGAGGCTGAGGCAGGAGAATTGCTTGAACTCGGGAGGCAGAGGTTGTGGTGAGCCAAGATTGCACCATTGCACTCCAGCCTGGACAACAAGAGCAAAACTCCGTCTCAAAAAACAAAATAAAATAAAATAAAATAAAATAAAATAAAATAAAATAAAATAAATGTGACTTGAGTACCCCCTGGCGAGACTGGCACAAAGTCCAGGATCATCCTTTGTGAGCAGTGCCTCTCCTCCCTCAACACTCTGACAATTCGGGTCATTCAAGAACAGCCAGAACTTCTAAAATCCAAGAGAAGTGGACCTGCTCTTTCGCTCCCAAAAGCAGGGAAAGAGTCTTAAAGCCCATGGGGCAGTCATCTGAGGCCACCTTCACTGTCAGGGAGCATGGCTCCGGCTCTCCAGTGTGGCCCTCCTCGCTCTGGTGAACTCTCCATCATGCTCTAAGCAGCGAGAGCTGGCGGGGCATCAGCCTGGGCACCACGCTGGGTCCTGGCTGGGCCTCTTAGTGTCGCAGGACCCATACTGTGGGAGTGAGCCTCTCTTTCCCACCTTCAAAGGTTTGAGCAACTCTTCTTCAACAATAGATCCTGAGTTGTCCCTAAGCAGGACCCAGAACTTAGAAACAAAAGGTTCACCTGTGGGGATGGAGGTGGGTCACGGAGGATCCACCTTGCTTCCCGCCTCACCCTTGGCGGGAGAGACAAAGGGGAGTTTTTGGAACCTTTTATGCTGAACTAGAAAAAAAAATAAGTTTTTAGCAGATTACTCCCACTTTCATTTTTTATGAAAGAGAAGTCCTGCTTTTTTCTTTTTTATGTATTTATTTTTTCTCTTTTTAAAAAAAGTTTCTTTTTGTAACGGTTTGTTATCTTCAGAATTTGAGGAAGTTTTGTGACATCTAGCAAAGTGGACCAGAGAGTAATTCTCAAATGGGGATGTTACAGGAAAGGGGTCCCAATCCAGACCCCAAAAGAGCATTCTTAGATCTTTTGCAAGAAGGAATTCAGGGCAAGTGCACAGTGTAAAGCAAAAGCAAGTGTATTAAGAAAGTACAGTGGCAAAAGGACAGCTACTGCATAGAGTAGGATGTTCCTGAAAGTAAGAGAAGGAATGCATCCACCTTACAGGCCACGCTTGCATATATGAGGAGATGTGCTCTGTTACAAGGGTTTGTGATAAATAATTTATTTTCTTAATTACTATGTTTTGCAAGAATCAATTTATTATCTTTAAAACAAAATTAGGAATGCCTTCATTCTCCAGATATTGGGATATCTGCACACTCCCAAGTCTGGGTCTGCTTTAGTAAATATTGTTAATTTGCTCCCTTAACCGGAAACATCTAGAGGCGGGGAATGCCTGATTTTCTGGGAAGGCAGCCCAGCAAGTCTCAGCCTCATTTTCCTCGCCCTCACTCAAAATGGAGTCACTCTGGTTTGAACACCTCTGACAGGGACCTTGAGACAGTGTTTTGGGGGAAAGTATTGTCCAGTGACTATTTCTGAACAGTCGTACCTTGTCAGTCAGGTATCTTAAGATATCCAATGTTTGTTTCTGGGTAACTGCATAAATCTGTTTTGTTTTGTTTTGTTTTTCTTTCTTTTTTTTTTTTTTTGGACCTGTCTTCCTCTTGCTGTAAAGTTAGAAAAATAACTATCCAACCCTCCTGGTATCAGAATGTTTCATCAAGTAGCCAAAGGCCTCTGTCAGGTCTATATCAGGAGCTCCCAACCTGCAGGCTGTAGAATTCTGGAAGGCTTAGAGTTGTTGCAAGGGATTAGAGGGTGCTCACATTTATTGCATGTTTATTATACAGGTGCTGACACCAGGCTGCCTGGGTTTGAATCTTAGCTCCACCAACATTGTATCTGTATGATTTTTTTTTTTTGACAAAGTCTCACTCTGACACCTGGGCTGGAGTGCAGTGGTGTGGTCTTGGCTCACTGCAACCTCCGCCTCCCAGGTTCATGTGATCCTCCTGCCTCAACCTCCCAAGTAGCCGGGATTACAGGCATGAGCTACCATGCCTGGCTAATTTTTGTTTTTTCAGTAGAGATGGATTTTCACCATGTTGGTCAGGCTGGTCTTGAACTCCTGACCTCGTGATCCACCCACCTCGGCCTCCCAAAGTGCTGGGATTACAGGCGTGAGCCACTGAGCCCAGCTGTGTGTGATCTTAAAATGTGTTACTTGAATTCTCTGAGCCTCAAGTTCATTATTTGTAAAGTGTGGGTGATACTAAAGGCATCTAACTCATAGATTTAATGTGAGAATTAAAATAATGAACATATGCAAAATGTTTAGCTCTGAGCCTGACATGGTAATTGGCCAATAAATGTTTATTACTACTATTTTTATTATTAATAGCACTACCGTTTATCAAATAGTTATTATTTCCCAGGGACTGTGTCAGAAACTTCACATTTATGATCTCAAATCCTCATGACATCTCCATTTTGTATAAAATGAGCTTATGCGACTTGCCCAATGCTAGACTGTTTCAGAACTTGTATTCGATACTGGTTTTCAAAACCTACTCTTGCTGGTTCTAAAGACTGCTTTCTCTGAACCAAATCAAACTATGCCTGAACCAAACTGTAGACTGATTATTTAATATGTCTTGTTTTGGCCAGTTGTGGTGGTTCATGCCTGTAATCCCAGTACTTTGGGAGAATGAGGCAGGAGAATCGCTTGAGCCTGGGAGTTCAAGACTGGCCTGGGCAACATAGTGAGATCCCGCATGTACTGGAAAAAAAAAAAAGCCAGGCATGGTGGCGCATGCCTGTAGTCCTAGCTACTCAAGCAACTGAGGTGGGAGGATCGCTTAAGCCAGGGAAGTTAAGGCTGCATTGAGTTCTGATCGTGTCATGGAACTCCAGCCTGGGTGACAGAGAGAGACTCTATCTCAAAATAATAATAATAAAGGGCCAGGCACGGTGGCTCACGCCTTTAATCCCAGCACTCTGGGAGGCTGAGGCGGGCGGATCACCTGAAGCCGAGAGTTCGAGATGAGCCTGACCAATATGTAGAAACCCCATCTCTACTAAAAATGCAAAATTAGCTGGGCCTGGTGGCACATGCCTGTAATCCCAGCTACTCGGGAGGCTGAGGCAGGAGAATCGCTTGAACCCGGGAAGCAGAGGTTGCGGTAAGCCAAGATCGCGCCATTGCATTCCAGTCTGGGCAACAAGAGCGAAACTCCATTTCAATAATAATAATAATTAATGTGTCTTGTTTTGTGGATACCCAAAACTTGGACACTAGTCAAGTAATTAACAACAATTCCAGCACAGAACTGACCATCAGAATGGAGGCTGGCCCAACCCCAAGCTGGGTGTGAGAGGCAGGCAGCATTCTGGTTCTGAGCCAGGTACGCTGCTTTAGTTACTGGATCATGGGGAATATACAAAATAGTGCCAAAGCCCATGCCCTCGCCTTAGTGATATAGGGTGATACGTTCTTTTTCTTGTTCATCTAATAGTAATTATGCTGGCCATTCTCTTTTCTCATAAAGTGTCCCTTCCAGGAGTGGATCTTTGGATTGGCCCACTAGAGACCTTTCCCCTTGCAGCAAGATTGTAATAAAACTCTGACATGTACTTGTGTTGGGGGGAAAAAAAAAAAAAACCGTGTTTGTCTCCTACTCTAACACACCACAACAATCAACACAGAAGACTTCTGTAATCAAATGTGAGGGGAAGTTTTCCTCACACACCAACCAGCGGATAGCAGCTGGATGTCCTCCAGTTAAATTCCAACACTGTCTCTTTGCAGATAGCGTGAGATCCCACGGTTGAGAGCTCAGTCCCCAAGACGGTCCCCCCATCCCTAGATACTAGTTGCAAGTCCGAGCCTCCAAAACTTCGTGAAGTCATTGGGAGGACTGGCTTCAACCTGTGGTCCCATGACCCCCCTTTTTGGGTTGGATTAATTTGCAGGAGCGACTCACAGAACTCAGGGAAACACATTAACTGCTTTTTTATAAAGGATGTTACAAGGGATACAGACAAAGAGACATGGAGGGCAAGGTATGGGAGAAGGGACTCAGAGCTTCCAGTCCTCCCTGGGCATGTCACCTTCCAGGAACCTCCACATGTTCAGCTACCTGGAGCTCTCCCAACCCAGTCCTCTTGGGTATTTTTGGTTTTTTAGTTTGTTTGGTTTTTTCTTTTTATTTTCTTTCTCTCTCTCTCTCTCTCTCTCTCTTTCTTTCTCTCTTTCCTTCCCTCCCTTCCTTCCTTCCTTCCCTCCCTTCCTTCCCCTTCCCTTTCCCTTCCCTCCCTCCGTCTCGCCCTCCCTTCTCTTTCTTTCTCTCTGTCTCCCTGTCTCTCTGCCTCTCTCTCTCTCTCGACAGAGTCTCACTCTGTTGCCCAAGCTGGAGTGCTGGAATGCAGTGACGTGATCTTGTCCCACTGCAACCTCCGCCTCCCACGTTCAAGCGATTCTCCTGCCTCAGCCTCCCGAGTAGCTGGGATTACAAGTGCCTACCACCATGCTTGGCTAACTTTGCAATTTTTTTTTTTTTTTTTCTTGTAGAGGCCAGATCCCATTATGTTGCCCAGGTTGCTTTCAAACTCCTGGGCTCAAGCTTCCCACCCCGGCCTCCCAAAGTGCTGGGGTTACAGGTGTGAGCCACCACGCCTGGCCGTTTTGGGTTTTTATAGAAGCTTCATGACGTCAGCATTCTTTCCCTCAGTGTATACAGGGTCTTAATACCCATAGGCAGAAAGGTGGGAGTAGATTAGAGGCCCGCCTTGGGGCAGATGAGAGGAGGGCAGGAGAAAGAGAGATTCTGTTTCCTGAGGCCTGCCCCAAGGCCTAACACGCCCAACATTATAACAAAAGATTGTAACAAGGGCTGTGGGAGTTATGAACCCCAAACTGTGCACAAAAACCAATGTATGTCATAATACCACAGTGCACTCAACAGAAATGTCTAGAAAGTTGTTTTTAACTGTGGAGTGGTTTCCCAAGAGTTGGGCAGAAATGGGACTTAGAACAGAGTAGGGACAGAAGTCTTTCAATAATTCAAAGCTAATATGGCCACAGGTCCCAGCTCTGAATCAGCCCTGAATACGACATATTTTACATTCATCTAGACCATGTAGATTTTATTGTGGTTAGTACAATACAAGACCTGATTTCACAATAGCTTATTGACATTATATATTTTGTCATACAATGGATAATGTGACATTAGTTACGTTAAAAAGGCAAGATCCACTGATGAATGCTAAAAGAGTGAATGAAATGTTAAGGAGCAATAGAACATTTGGATAGCTTCAAAGCATTTTCTTCAAAATATTAATTACCATGGTGGTTTTAACAGATGTCCACAAATTCTTTGATACACCTCCTCTGGGAAGTGGGACTTAATTCTTTTCCCCTTTGGTGTGGACTGGACTTAGTGAGTTGCTTCTGGAATATGGAAAGAGGAAAAATGGCAACTTCACAATGGAGAAACTTGGCAGACATAACCTTAACCAAGTGATTAAGGTTAACATCACCAGGAACAAGTTACGTTGATCTCATATATCCCCAGATATGATTCAAGGTGAGGGGCACTTCTCCTCTGTGGTATTCCCCAAAATCCATGACTCCAGTCTAGTGAGAAACATCAGACAAAGCCTCAGGGACATTCTACAAAATTCCCAACCAGTACTCTTCAAAAGTGCCAATGGGGCTGGGCGCAGTGGCTCGCACCTGTAATCCTAGCACTTTGGGGGTCTAAGATGGTAGATCACTTGAGGTCAGGTGTTTGAGACCAGCCTGGCCAACATGGTGAAACTCCATCTTTACTAAAAGTACAAAAATTAGGTGGGCGTGGTGGCAAGTGCCTGTAATCCCAGCTACTTGGGAGACTGAGGCAGGAGAATCACTTGAGCCCAGGAGGCAGAAGTTGCAATGAGCTGAGATCGTGCCACTGCACTCCAGCTTGGGTGACAGAGTGAGACTCTGTCTCAAAAATAAATAAATAAAATAAGATAAAATAAAATAAAACAGTGCCAATGGGCCAGGTACAGTGGCTCACATTTGTAATCCCAACACTTTGGAAGGCCCAGGCAAGAGGAAGGATTGAGCCCAGGAGTTAAAGACTAGTCTGGACAAGATGGAGAAGGTCCGTCTCTACCAAAAAAAAAAAAAAAAAAAAAAAAATTTAAATTAGCCAGGCACAGTGGCAGGCTCCTGTAACCCCAGCTATGTGGGAGGATCCCTTGAGCCCAAGAGTTCTAGGCAACAGTGATCTATGACTGTGCCACTGTACTCCAGCCTGGCTGATAAATTGAGACCCCATCTCTAAGGAAAAAACAAAAACAAAAAAACACCAAAGAAAAGTGCCAAGGTCTTGAGAAATCAAGACCAGGAAATTGTCACAGATTGGAAGAGAGTAAGGAGATATGGTGGTTCAATGCAACATGGTATCCTGGATGGCATCCTGGAACAGAAAAAGGACATTCATGGAAAAACTGGCAAAATCTAAATAACGTTTGTAGTTGTGTAGTTAATAGTGTTGTGGTAATGTCAATTTTTTTTTTTAAGAGAGTCTCACTCTGTTGCCCAGGCTGGAGCGCAGTGACACAATCATAGCTTACTACAATCTCGAACTCCTGGTCTCAAATGATCCTCCCACCTCAGTTTCCCAAAATGCTGGGATTACAGGCGAGGGCCACTATGCCCAGCTGCCAATGTCAATTTCTTAGTTTTGATTTTCCTGCTGTGGCTATGTAACAAAAAGGGAAGATGGGTGAAAGTTAAATGGGAACTCTCTGTTCCTTTTTACAACTCTTCTGTAAATCTGAAATTATTTCAAAATAATAGGTTAAAAATACCAACAGGAAACCTGGTGCGGTGGCTCACATCTATAATCCCAACACTATGGGAGGCTGAGGTAGGCGGATTGCTTGAACCCAGGAGTTTGAGATTAGCCTCGGCAACATACCGAAACTGTCTGTGCAATAATGATGATGATGATAATAATAATAATACAAAAATTAGCTGGATGTGGTGGTGCTCGCCTGAAGTTCCAGCTACTCAGGAGGCTGAAGTGGGAGTATCTCTTGAGCTCAGGAGGCAGAGGTTGCAGTGAGCCGAGATCGCACCACTGCACTCCAGCTTGGGTGACAGAGTGAGAACCTGTCTCAAAAACAAACAAACAAACAAAACCAACAAGAATAATAAAATCACAAAGCCTTCAAATTTCCCAATTAAACAAACAAGCAAACAAAATGTTTTCACAAATATTGGGACTGCAGTTTACCCAACATGCAAATAGCTAGATGAAAGAATCCAACAATAATACTAACAAAAATCAGTAGGTTACGCAGATGTTTCCAACCATCCCAATGCATGTGCAGCCGAGTGCAAAGGATGTCCTCCTTCTTTTTTCTTGAGACAGGCTCTCACTGTGTCACCCCGGCTGGAGTGCAGTGGCATGATCTCGGCTCACCGCAATTTCTGCCTCCTGGGCTCAAATGATCCTCCCACCTCAGCGTTCTGAATAGCTGGGACTCCAGGTTCTCACCACCATGCCTGGATAATTTTTTTTTTTTTTTGTAGAAATGAGGTTTTGCCATGTTGCTCAGGCTGGTCTCAAACTCAAGTGACCCACTGACCTCAGCCTCCCAAAGTGCTGGGATTACAAGTGTGAGCCACTGCATCCAGCATGATGGGCTGGCATTATTCACACTCAGAACTGTGATCTAGGGTTAGAGGGCAGCATAGACAAGTCCAAAGCTTGAGGTTTCTCAGTGGGTCAGGGTGGGAAGATGGAAGGTAGGTCTGTGTGTTCCAGCAGGAATGGAGGGAGGCAGTGGATTAAAATAATTAAATAAAATAATTAAATTAAAATAATTCACACATGGAAAGTGCTTAGCCCTGTGCCTGACATAGTAACCAGTCAATAAAAGTTAATTATTATTATTATTATTGTTATTTTTGAGATGAAGTCTCACTCTGTAGCCCAGGCTAGAGTGCAGTGGTGCGATCTCAGCTCACTGCAACCTCCGCCACCTGGGTTCATGCAATTCTCCTGCCTCAGCCTCCCATGTAACTGGGACTACAGGCATGTGCCACCACGCCTGGCTAATTTCTTGTATTTTTAGTAGAGATAGGGTTTCGCCATGTTGACCAGGCTGGTCTCAAACTCCTGACCTCAGGTGATCCCCCCACCTCAGCCTCCCAAAGTGCTAGGATTACAGGCGTGAGCCACTGCGCCCGGCAATAAACATTAATTATTGTTATTAATAGTAGTAGTACCATTTATCAAATACCCATGATTGTCTTTTTTTTTTTTTTGAGACGGAGTCTCGCTCTGTCACCCGGGCTGGAGTGCAGTGGCCGGATCTCAGCTCGCTGTAAGCTCCGCCTCCCGGGTTTACGCCATTCTCCTGCCCCAGCCTCCCGAGTAGCTGGGACTACAGGCGCCAGCCACCTCGCCCGGCTAGCTTTTTGTATTTTTTTAGTAGAGACGGGGTTTCACCGTGTTAGCCAGGATGGTCTCGAACTCCTGACCTCATGATCCGCCCGTCTCGGCCTCCCAAAGTGCTGGGATTATAGGCTTGAGCCACCGCACCCGGCCAAATACCCATGATTTTCTAGGCACTGTGCCCAAAACTTTACATCCATTATCTCAAATCCTCACGACATCATTGTTTTACATAAAGTAAACTTACATGACTTGCCCAAGTCAGACTGCTCCAGAACTTGGATTCAATACTGATTGCATAGTGGCCTCCTGGGCCTCAGTTTATCAAAAGGTAAAAGGCTAGAAATGGCCCCAGAAAAGTGGGATAGCCCAGTGGGAAAACTTCGGGCTTTGAAGTCAAAGAGACCTTCCTACCTGCTTCACAGGAATGTTGGAAGGAAAAACAGAGCAGTCGCCTCCCTCCTTAACACATCCAAGCACATAGTACTCAGTTCACAGTAGTAGAGCAGGGTCATATTTGGAGCTTTTTAATTGAGCGTTTTTCTTCCTCACCAATTTTTTTTTTTTTTTTCTGTTTAATAGCCCTTTACCCATTGTCTGAGGGGGCAGTGGAGTATAGCCTGAGAGAAAGAAGTCATTGTTCAGCCCTGAAAGTCAAATGGGACTCTAAGTCCAAAGCAGAATTACATTAAAGATCCAGGCACTCAACTACAAAGTCAATATATATAGGAGAGACGCATTTTTTTCAAAATCTTCTCTTTAGATATCAAGAGATTTATTAACAGATCAAGGAGGATAAAAAGAAAAAGAAAAAAAAAGAGAAAAAAAAATCAAGAGATGAAACTTGGATGACCCAAGGACTAAAAGTTTTCCTGAAGTCATCGAGTAGGTAATTTCTCAGGTCAGGCAAGAAACTCCTCCTGGATGGACTGAGAAACACAGAAAAGAGAGCAAGCGCCTGGGATTTGGGTCTCACCTGCTCAGGGTGAACACCCAGTGGAAGTAGTAGAAGACCAAGGAGTTAAGGGGCGTGTGCCTCCTCCCGCAGCAGGTGGAATGGTTGTGAGGCCTATTGAGGGAGAGAGAGAAGCAACGTTCCCTCTGGCCCAGCCCCACGGCTCCCCATCCCCTCCACGTACCAGTTCTGAAGCTATCAGCCCTTGTCCCCAAACCCAACCTTGTATGTGCCATCTGGTGAAGCTGGGGCTGGCATTGGGGCCCACCCTATTTCTGTTCTGCCAACTGTTTCCGGGATAGGTTCTGCCAGTAGGGGACCCTAGAGAGTGCAAGGCAGTCCCAGGAAGAAAGGTCTCAGCTTGCCATTCCATCCTGTCACCATCGCCTCAGCGATGGCCCTTCGTTCACCCTGGCAGAGGAAATTGATTCCAGCAGCAAGGGGTTCTAGTTTCTAGGTTTTCCCCACATTCCCAGAACCAGCCTCACTGTGGCCCCTCGGAGACACCAGCAGCAGTTACAGCCGTACCCTCCTCCGAGTCTGGGTCCCAGCTACTAGGTCCTGACACCTAACTTCCTCCCTTGTTCTCCCTTCCCTAGCGGTGGTGTCTGTTTTCTGCAGTTACTACCTCCGCTCTCACGCTGCCAGCTTTTCCATCTGTCGTCAATTAATGTTTAGTCAGTTCTTTTAAAAAATTTTAATTTTTTTTTGTTTTTCTTCTTCTCCATCAAAACTCCTGTTGAAATAGGCAATTCTTTCTATTCAATTCCCTCTCTTAAAGCAACCAGTCTGCTTTCTGTGTTCCTGATGAGACTGACTCATACAAACGCCTGACTCCCCTGAGGCCTTTTTGGGTCGTGGGTAAGCATCAGAAGTTTCCAGTAGGACACATCTAAGCCCTGAGGAACCTGGAAGAGGCTTGGGGTCAGGATGAGGAGGGCTCAGAGCACACAGCTTTGGCAACAGACACTGTGGCTGGAGGCTTCAGGAGTGACGCATGCCCAGGCCCAAAGCCAGAAAGGATCAGTGACACCAGCAGAGAAGCAATGGTGAGAAGCTGGCACCAGACACCACAGAGAGCAAGGCAGCCCATAGGGCCATCAAGCTCGGAAGCCTAGGCCCAAGCCGATGGGTGTTAGGTAAGGCTCCTCTGCTGTCCGATGTAATCCTTGCGCAGAAGGAGAAGGCACTGCTGAGAGACAAGCAACCCTAATCGCAAATTCAGATCCTGAGCTGACGATTTTTCCAAACAAGACTAAATATTTCTGTCTAAATTTTTTGGTATTGACACAATTTCAGATTTATAGAAAAGTTGGAAGAGTAATGCAAAGAATTCTGAATTCCTTCATTGAAATTCCCTAAATGTTAACATTTTACTACACCTACTTTATTCTTCTGTTTGTGTGCATATGTGCATGTGTATTTTTTTCTGAAATGTTTAAAAGTTGTCCACATAGTGCCCTTTTACTCTTAAATACTTCAGTGTGTATTTCCTAAAAACAAGGACATAACCCTACATATCCACAGTACAGTTATCAAACCTGGAGAATTGGCCGGACGTGTTGGCTCACACCTCTCTAATCCCAGCACCTTGGGAGGCTGAGGCAGGAGGATCACTTGAGGCCAGGAATTGGAGACCAGCCTGGCCAACATAGTGAGACTCCCTATCTTAAAAAAATTTTTTAGGCTGGACGTGGCGGCTCACGCATGTAATCCCAGCACTTTGGGAGGCTGAGGCAGGCAGATCACCTAGGGTCAGGAGTTCAAGACCAGCCTAACCAACATGGTGAAATCCCGTCTCTACTAAAATACAAAAATTAGCCAGGCATGGTGTGGGTGCCTGTAATCCCAGGTACTTGGGAGACTGAGGCCACAGAATTGCTTGAACCTGGGAGACGGAAGTTACAGTGAGCCAAGATCACGCCATTGCCCTCCAGCCCGGGCAACAAGAGCAAAACTCCATCTCAAAAAAAAATTGTTTTTAATACAAAAATTAAAAATTGGAGAATTAACATTATACAAGACTATTATCTAATCTGTAGACTTATTTCAGATTTTACCAATTGTCCCCAAATGTCCTTTAAAGAAAAAGAAAATGCATGTTCTCCCACTGCATTTAGTTGTCATGAAACAAATACATTTTAACCCAGAAATAAATCAGGGGAAGAGGAATTGTGATCGAGTTGGGTTCAGTTGTGGAAGGAAAGCTTTATTTCTGCAAATCTGAATCATACAGTATAAATGCTGATCCTGCTATGTTAGCATTAACGATAATAGTAATAATAGTTCATGACCTTTTCTGTCCTGGATCTTTATCTGTTTGAGACACATTTGTAGTCATTTGGCATCAGCCAGTTGCTCCATGACAAAAAGGTTTATTGAGACAATGTAGCATACGGCAAACACAGGAGTTGCAGAGTTAGACAGACCTGGGTTGAAAACTGGCTTTGCCTTGCTGGTGGTATGACCTTGGACATGGTTTGAACCTTACTGAGCCTCTGTTTCCTTGCCTTTAACATGGAGGAGAGGTAGGATCTGGAGTCCAACAAATCTAGGCTCACATCTTCGCTCTATGCTTACTAGTTCTGGGCCCCTGGGCAAGTGCTTTCATCGGGTTGCATTTTGGTCTACTCATCTGTAAAATGGGCACCTTACTGGGATATTGGGAACAGAGATGATTTTTGTATGAAATGGACCCGGTTCACAGCAGGTTCCTGGTTCATAGTAGTTCTTAGTGCATGGTTATTTTATTTTTTGATAGAGTCTAATTCTGTCACTTAGGTTGGAGTGCAGTAGTACAATCATGGCTCACTGTAGCCTTGACCACTGGAGCCCAGGTGATCCTTCTACCTCAGCCTACTGGGTAACTGGGCCATCACGCCCAGTTAATTTTTGTATTTTTTGTAGAGTCAGTTTTCACCATGTTGCCCAGGCTGGTCTTGAACTCCTGGGCTCAAGCGATCCACCCACTGAGGCCTCCCAAAATGCTGGGATTACAGCCATGAACCACCACACGTGGCCATTAAAGGTTAATTCTATCAGCCTTTCTGAGTTTGGGCATGTGATTCTTCCTCTGTGAGCCTCAGTTTCTGCATCTGCAAAACAGAGCCAGTGGTACCCATCTCTTGGTGTGAAGAATGAGAAGTGCAGGTAGAAGGGCTTGGTGCTCTGAAAAGCCTGGTGCCTTGTGGCCCTGGCAGAGTGTGTGATTGGTGGGGCAGTGACAAAAACAGAAAGTGCTTTGGAATCCTGGGGCCTGCCAGGAATGTGGGCAAACCTGTTCCATCCACTGCTGCCCCAAGCTCCAGACTCTCCCTTCCTCTCCCCCACTCAGGTTCCCTCCCCCATCCTTTGGGTGCGTCTTGGCTTGTCCTGCCTGTCTTCTTCTAGGAAGCCACTCAGTCCTGCCTCAAAGAAGGGAGGAAGGATGTCACCTTGTCCTGGGCAAGTTATTGGGCAAGACCAGGCAGCTCCAGTGCTAATTTAATGCTGGGAAGAGAGCCGGGGAACCTGCAGCTCTGGCCAGCTTTTCCCCAAGGAATCCCAGCCCTACCAACCTCCTCCCAGTCTCTGGCACATACCAGTTCACAGCCAGATCAGTAGAGCAGAGGTGCACAATGGGGAGGCTCTGGCCTGGGGGAAGAGGAAAGCCCCTGAGAGCATTCAAAGGGTCAAGAAAGGACTGAGGCAAGACCTCTTGGGTAAGAGAGCCCCGGAAAGAGAGCCAACCCTGGGACCAGCCAAGGGAGGCAAGAGGTGAGTGTGTTTCCAGAGTGGACAGACATCCATTCAACCTCCTACCTCAATGGTGGAGCCATACAATGGGCCAGGCCCTGTGCCGAGCTCTTGACATGATACACATGATACTTACCTTTTGGAACCCTCATACGTCCTAGGATCCCAGGGTACTATCCCCCTTGGATAAAGGAGGAAACTGAGGCCCAGAGAGTGAAACTTCCAGTTCTAGTTGGTGTCTGCTCAGGGGTTGGAACCTGAATTGGTTCAACTCCAAAGTCCATGTTCAGCAGGTTTGCTGTAGGATGGAGAAGGATCAGGAGCAAGGCCTAGGCTGCCCTTACCTTCAAGGGCTAACACTTTTCTGGATGCAGCCCTGTGACCTTGTCAAGTTATTTATGTATTCCTTCCCTCGGACTGACACATTCTGGGGATCCCGGAGCGGGCAGGGACTGTCCACATCATCTAGCCCTTCTTAAACATATCTGTAATTACAGGCCCTTATGTGCCTTCTCCCCACCCCACCTGACTGTGGGTTCTTCCAGGCACTGAATCCAATTACTCTATTTATCTGTCCACATACCAAGCAAAAGCCAGGAATGCATTTGGTATTTACTGAATGAAGGTATGAATGAGGTGGAGTTAAACCTCCTTGCTTATCAGAGGAAGCAACTAAGACCCAGAGAAGGAGGGAAGGGGCTTGCCCAAGGTCACTGTCCAACTTCCATCCAGGGTACTTTCCCCTCTATGACTCAGGCGTGGGCCCAGGGTTTTGCCAAGAAGGGCTGCCTTTGGGGAGCCCCATGGGAAACCAGAGACCCCATCTGGTCCTTAAAGCTCCTCCTCTCTGTAAGATTAGGAGCAAGGTCGTAGCAACCCAAAGGAGGCTGGGCAACTGGAGTTCAAGAAGTTCACCTTAAAAGGTACACTCAGTTGCCCCTGAGTCTGGAGTTTGCTGACCTGGAAAAAGAGAACTGCGCGACAAACAATTTGTGTTCCATCTCGTCAAAAGTATAGCACCTCTGGGGGCTGGGCTGGTATTTTGTGGGATCATGATGATTCTCTGACTTGAAGTGCAAGGACTGGGAAATAGTTCCATGTCTGTAAGAAAATGCATCCTAAAGATTCCAGTGTTGTACCCTATCCATTCATTTATTCATTCATTCATCCATTCACCCACTCATTCATCAACATAGTATTTCCCAAATGTCACTCATTCCTGTGCTAATTTCATCATTTTCTACAATCTGTAAGATATTTTTGCTTTGTGTTTTTCTTTATTAGACTATTTTACTTAAATAAATTTAGCCTCAGCCTAAGCAACAGTACAGTTTGTTTAAATACAGCTATTACAATAACCACATGTTTGTCCATGTATCACCTAAAACCCTCTTCTGTGCCACCTTGGGTATATCTACATTCACTCATCCTCTCCTCTCTGCACCTCAGGTCCCACAAGCGAGGGGTGGAGGGCATTCGGATGCAACGATCTTTCAGCCCTAATATTCTGGAAATCTGATTCAAAGAGTCACACCCAGCAAAGGAAAACACAGAGACTAGATGGAATCAGTGAAGAGGTGGCTGGTCAAAAGCAGCAAATGTATCGTGTTTTCAAGGCTGAGCAGTGACTCAGGAAGGCAAGACAGGAAGTTCCTTGGGAATGGTCTGTAAACCAGGGCCAGGGACTAAGAAAAACAGGGAGACGAGTCCCAGGAGCCTTAAATAGCCCCAAAGCATGAGCTACACATACGTCACTATACTCTGTCAGAACCTTTCAGAGCTGGCCAGGCATGGTGGCTAACGCCTGTGATCCCAGGACTTTGGGAAGCTGAGGTGGGAGGATAGCTTGAATCCAGGAGTTTGAGACCAGCCTGGGCAACATAACGAGACCTTCTCTCTACAAAATATAAAATAAATACAGAATTTAAAAATAGGCCAGAAGTGGTGGCTTACACCTGTAATCCCAGCAGGCAGATCACTTGAGGTCAGGAGTTAGAGACCAGCCTGGCCAACATGGTGAAAGCTCATCTCTACTAAAAATACAAAAATTAGTCAGGCAAGGTGGTAGGAGCCTGTAATCTCACCTATTCAGGAGGCTGAGGCAGGAGAATTGCTTGAACCTGGGAAGCGGAGGTTGCAGTAAGCTGAGATGGCGCCACTGCACTCCAGCCTAGGCGACAGAGCAAGACTCCATCTCAAAAAATAAAAATAAAAATAAATTAAAAAATTAAAATTAAAAATAACCTTCCAGAGTTTCTAGAGGCACTAAGACACTAAAGTGTCAGAGAAAGCCATTTTACTCCTGAAGAAGTTCAGCACTGGGAAATTACTGGGCAGAAACGTGGCCCACCTGGCCTCCTCCTAGTCCCTAGGGCAGGCCAAACTGAAGTAGGTTTCTTCAGTTTTCTTCAGGTTTCTTCAGTAGATACCTGCTCAGCCCACAAGCCCAGGGAGTCTCCTGGGTCCTTGGTTCTTCTATGCAGCCCAGCCTCTTTGTCCAGTTAATTGGGGCAGAAGTGGGCACCTGACTCACAGGGAACCACTCCAGAGGCCAGGCTGGGCCAGTCAGATTCCTGAACTTTGGAATTAGGACAAGGAGAAGCCAGACTGCTCGCCACAGGTCCTGGTTGGGTAAGGAAATGTGTATTTGCCAAGGAGGACTGCTTGGGACACGTGTCTGAAAGAGAGAAAGGAAACTGGTGTTTTGAGAGAAGTGGAGGGAAAGGTGGGCATTTCCCCAACACCAGTACTGAGTGTAAGGTCCTTGTGTGACTTGCCTGCCCTTGAGATCTGTGAGATAGTTCCAATGCCTTATATTGAATTACATTTTTTGCTTAAACTAGCTGGAGTGGGCTTCTATTTCATGTAAACAAATCAATCACTGATATAGTGACCTTCAAAGTTTCCAGAATTAGACTTGGCAAGCCAGCATGATGGTAATGATGCTAATGACACCCCTGACGTTTGATTGGTGTTTTATAATTTAAAAGTCCCTAACATAGGGGTCATCACTCCAGCCTGGGATGATTTGCCTCAGACCTACCTATGCTCCAGACTCGTTGCAACGGCTCGCTCTCCCAAGAGCATAGCGGGAAGAGCCCAGCTTTGAAGCCAGGCAGACCTGGGTCTACATTCTCATTTACCCATCACTTACCACCTATATGACCTTGGGTGAGTTATTTGACCTCTCTGAGCCTCACTTCCTCATTTCTGCAAGCTCAAAAGTAGGATAGTGTGGACCCTGAAGCCAGTTCCTGGCTCTGCCACCTACTGACTGATGATCTTGGGAAATGGCATCACTCCTAAAACTTGCAATGTCTTCATCAATAAAGTGGGGTTAATAAAGCCTGTTTTACGTGATTGTTGCAAAGTTTGAATGTGATATGCAAAGTATTTAGCACTTTGGCACATAGTAAAAGTGCTCAGTGTGTGGTAGCCATAATAGTAATTTATTATGTAAAGTACCTAGATGAAGCTAGACACATAATTACTAATCAAAAATTATGTAATATGAAGTGCATACTGATCAGTGCAGAGGGTCTGACTTGACCAGACTTAACAGGATCACTTGTAAAACAAGGGGTTTTAGTTGATCACAAGCTTTATGTGAGTCAGCCGAAACCATCACAAAGCTAATGTGATCTCAGGCCATATTAAGAAAAGTTTTATCTCTAGAAGATGGGAGATGTTAGTCATGTCCACCTCAGTCCCTATCAGAAAACACCTAGGGGTGGGGAGGGAGCAGGCTCTGGGAAGAGGACACATGACCTCACAACTTTCCAAGAAAAATAAAATTTCTTTCATGGCAAGTATGCTTGTACATACAGATGCTCAAAAAACATTCCTCTATTTTTTTTTCCTTTTTCACTTATGCCTTTGTCTTGGAGTAGTTAGAGAAAGCCACTGCAATCAAGACAGTGTGGTATTGGTATAAAGATTAATAAATTTAAAATGCCTGCCCTTTGGAAGACACAAGAGAATGCAAATACAATCTACAGACTGAGATAAGATATGTGCAAATGATGTATGATACGGTTTGGTTTTGTGTCCCCACCCAAATCCCATCTCAAATTCTAATCCCCACATGTCAGAGAAGGGGCCTGATGGGAGACGACTGGATCATGGGGGCAAATTTTCCCCTTGGTGTTCTTGTGATAGTGAGTTCTCATAAGATCTGATGGTTTTAAAGTGTGGCTCTTTCTTCCCTCGCTCTCTCTCTGTCTCTCTCCTGTCACCATGTAAGATGTGCCTTGCTTCCCCTTCGCCTTCTGCCATTATTGTAAATTTCATGAGGTCTCCCCACATCACGTGAAACTGTGAGCCAATTAAACCTCTTTTCTTTATAAATTACCAAGTCTCAGGTAGTTCTGTATAGCAATGTGAAAATGGACTAATACAGAAAATTGGTACCAGGAGTGGGGTACTGCTGTAAAAATTCCTGAAAATATGGAAGTGACTTTGGAACTGGGTTATAGGCAGAGTTTGGAACAGTTTGGAGAGCTCAGAAGAAGACAGGCAGATGTGGGAAAGTTTGAAACTTTCTAGAGACTTGTTGAATGGTTTTGACAAAAATGCTGATAGTGATATGGACAAGGAAGTCCAGGTTGAATGCTGATAGTGATATGGACAAGGAAGTCCAGGTTGAAGTGGTCTCACATAGAGATGAGGAATCTTTTGGGAACTGGAGCAAAAGTCACTCTTGCTATGCTTTAGCAAAGACACTGGTGGCATTTTGCCCCTACCCTAGAGATACGTGGAACTTCGAACTTGAGATAAATTATTTAGGATATCTGGTGGAAGAAATTTCTAAGCAGCAAAGTGTTCAAGATGTGACTTGAGTGCTTCTAACAGCATACAGTCATATGCATTCAGAAATAGATGGTCTGAAATGGGAACTTATGTTTAAAAGGCAAGCAAAGCAAAAGTTTGGGAAATTTGCAGCCTGACCAAGCAGTAGAAAAGAAAAAACCATTTCCTGAGGAGAAATTCAAGCTGGCTGGATAAATTTGCATAAGTAATAAGGAGCCAAATGTTACTTGCCAAGACAATGGGGAAAATGTCTCCAGGGCATTTCAGAGATCTTCATGGCAGTCCCTCCCATCACAGGCCCAGAGGCCTAGAAGAGAAAAATGGTTTCATGGGCCACGCTCAGGGCCCCTGCTGCTCTATGCAGCCTTGGGACATGGCACCCTGTGTCCCAGCCACTGTAGATCCAGCTGTGGCTAAAAGAGGCCAAGGTGTAGCTAAGACTGTGGCTTCAGAAGGTGCAACCTCTAAGCCTTGGTGACTTCCATGTGGTGTTGTGCCTACAGGTATGCAGAAGGCAAGAGTTTAGGAGACTCCGCCTAGATTTCAGAGGAGGTATGGAAACATTTGGATGTCCAGGCAGAAGTCTGCTGCATGGGCAAAGCCCTCATGGAGAACCTCTGCTAGGGCAGTATGGAGGGGAAATTTGGGGTTGGAGCCCAACATAGAGTCCCCAACAGGTCACTGCCTACTGGAGCTGTGAGAAGAGGGCCATTGTCTTCCAGACCCCAGATACACTGACAGCTTGCACCACATGTCTGAAAAAGCCACAGGTACTCAATGCCAGCCTTTAAAAGCAGCTGTGGAGGCTATACCCTGTACAGCCACAGGGGTGGAACTGCCCAAGGCCTTGGAAACCCTCTTCTTGCATCAACATGCCCTTGATGTGAGACATAGAGTCAAAGGAGATTATTTTAGAGCTTTAAGATTTAATGACTGCCCTGTTGGGTTTTGGACTTGCATGGGGCCTGTGGCCCTTTTGCTTTGGTCAGTTTCTGCCATTTGGAACAGAAACATTTAACCAATGCCTATACCCCCATTGATTTCACAAGCTCATAGGCAGAAGGGACTTGCCTTGTCTGTAATGAGACTTTGGACTTGGACTTTTGAGTTAATGTTGCAATGACTTAAGACTTTTGGGGCCTGTTGGGAAGGCATAATTAGTTTCGAAATGTGAAAGGACATGAGATTTGGGAGGAGCCATGGGCAGAATGATCTCATTTGGCTCTGTGTCCCCACCCAAATCTCATCTGGAATTATAATTCCCATGTGTTAAAGAAGGGGCCTAGTGAGAGGTGATTGGATCATGGGGGTAGGGGTTCTCCTTTCCTGTTTTCATGACAGTGAGTTAGTTCCCCTGAGATCTGATGGTTTTTAAGTGTGGCAGTTCCCTACCTCACTCTCTCCTTGCCACCATGTAAAATGTGCCCTTGCTTCCCCTTTACCTTCTGCCATGATTTTAAGTTTCCTGAGGCCTCCCCAGCCATGTGGAACTGTAAGCCAATTAAACCTCTTTTCTTGTCTTTTCTTTTTCTTCTTTTTTTTTCTTTCTTTCTTTCTTT
>NW_012117365.1:1232442-1237029 GCF_000951035.1 Colobus angolensis palliatus
TTTTGAGATAGAGTCTTGCTCTGTCACCCAGGCTAGAGTGCAATGGCATGGTCTTGGCTTACTGCAATCTCTGCCTCCCGGGTTCAATCGAGTCTCCTGCCTCAGCCTCCTGAGTAGCTGGGATTACAGGCACCTGCGACCATGCCTGGCTAATTTTTGTGTTTTTAGTAGAGATGGGTTTCACCATGTTGGCCAGGCAGGTCTCAAACTCCTGACCTCGTGATCCTCCCACTTTGGCCTCCCAAAGTGCTGGGATTATAGGCATGAGCCACTGCACCCAGTCAACCTCTTTTCTTTATAAATTACCCGGTCTCAAGTAGTTCTTTATAGCAGTGTAAAATGGGCCAATACAATATATTTGATACAAGTCTTGTGTCCAGAATATAAAAAGAACTTCCAAATGCAGTAGTTAGAAAATAAGTAATGCAAATAGGGGCAAAATATTTGAACAGATACTTCACCAAAGAACATATCTAGGGACTGGGCATGTTGGCTTACACCTATAATCCCAGTGCTTTGGGAGGCTGAGGTGGGAGAATCACATGAACCCAGCAGTTCAAGGTTACAGTAAGCTATGATCATACTACTGCATTTCAGCCTGGGCAACAGAGCAAGACTGTCACTGAGAAAAAAAAACGCGGGGCGGGGGGGATAAAAAAGCGGGGGATAAACTAAACAGACCCTGAATTAGACTCTGTTCTCAAGGATCACCCAGGTTGGTGGGGAAGACAGGTGGGTCATCAATCAGTTCATTATGACCCAGAAAACCAAGGGAGAGACAGAAAGTGACAGGACACAGGGTGGAGAGGAAAAAAGCCCAGATCCAGTCTCCAGCCCTGGACTCGGAATTAGTTAGCAAATAATAAATGCTAGGTGCTGTACATAATCTGCCTCTTTTAAATCTTACCACAAACCCACATGTCAAGTAGTTATCTTGAGTCTCATTTTACAGATAAGGAAAACTGAGGCTCAGAGAAGCTAAGCAGTCCAGGGTCAGACCATTTGTTAAACCTCAGAATCTGGATTCCAGCTCATCTGATTTCAAAATCAACCATGCTCTCCTGCCTCCCATTATAAAGTGTTGCACATTATAATTATACTTCTGAACCTTGACTGAGGGAGAAAGTTTATAATTTTCACTCTTTCCTTCCCAAGAGTGATCCTTTTTTAAGTAAAATAGAGACGAGGTCTCACTATGTTGCCCAGGCTGATCTTGAACACCTGGGTGCAAGCCATCCTCCTGCCTTGGCCTCCCAAAGTGCTGGGATTATAGGTGTGAGCCACCATGCCCAGCCCCAAGTGTTATTATTCTTTCAAAATATGTATACTTTTAGTTTATTATCAGCTTCAATAAAGCCCCCTAAATAAACAGTGCATCTCATCCTCCAGAAAGGCTTCTCAGCGTCCCCAGTCCCAGTCCCCCCAGCTTACCCCAACACAGCACCAGCCCACAGTCAGCTACTAATTGCCTGTTGACTGGTCTGATTTCCTGATGTGAGTTCCACAGGGGCAAAATCCATGTCAGGGGTTAGTAGGTCCCAGTAAGTATAAGTATTTGAGGAAGGGAGGAAGAGAGAACAAATTGAAGGCAGGGAAGAATTTTTTTTTTTTTTTTTTTTTTTGAGACAGAGTCTCACTCTGTCGCCAAGGCTGGAGTACAGTGGCACAATCTTGGCTCACTGCAACCTCATCCTCCCAGGTTCAAGTGATTCTCCTGCCTCAGTCTCTCAAGTACCTGGGATTACAGGCACCCACTGTCATGCCGGGCTAGTGTGTATGTGTGTGTGTGTGTGGATGTGTGTGTGTATTTTTAGGAGAGACGGGGTTTCACCATGTTGGCCAGGCTGATCTTGAACTCCTGACCTTAAGTGATCCACCCGCCTTAGCCTCACAAAGTACTGGGATTACAGGCATGAGCCACTGTGCCCAGCCTTTAAAACCCATCATCATAAACACCATTGATTGAATATTTGCCCTCTGCCAGGCTCTAACTCTACACTCCACTGTATGCATGATCTCCTTTAAACCTTTCAATCTGATGAGATGGATGATATTTTCATCCTCGATTTAGATTCGAGGAGACTGAAGTTCAGAGAGGGTGTCTCCTGCCTAGGATTGCATATCCAGGAAATGTTTGCTCTTAACCATTGCATTGCAACTTTGGGGCCATTTCCTCATGCCCTGGTAGGAGCAGAGGGATTAATTCATGATGTTGTTACAAGACATTCTAAATTGCGCCATCCCAAGTCCTCTCAGGCTCTTTGGGAGAAAATACTCAATCTTTCATGGCTTCTCAGCCCTGTCTGTCCCTTCTTCAGGGTGACATCCGAAGGGGAATGGAGTTGGGGGCTTGGATAGTCTTATGGTTGGGGAAGGAGCCTCTGACCCAGTACTGCCTCCTCTTTCAAGCGTCTGCCTTCTGCAGTGTGGCTGAGGCACACATCCCCTCTGTCCTCTGGGCACGTCCCCTGGCCTCTGCTGCCCATAACTATGTTCCTGGTCATAGCCTTCACACCCTCTCCTCTGACCCCAACCTTCTTCTTGCCCACCGTCTTCCTGAGCATTTCCATACCACCCCCCACCTCCTGGGATTCCCTCTTCACACCTCCATCCTGGAGGGTATGGGCTCTGCGAGACTGCCCCTGGGATTGAGAACAACCCTCACGTCAGGGCTATTCAAGGTGTGGTTGGTATTGGAGCTAGGCTCGGTGGCTCATGCCTGCAATCCCAGCGTTTTGGGAGGCTCAGGCAGGGGGATCACTTGAACCTAGGAGTTTGAGACTAGCCTGGGCAACACAGCAAGATCCCACCTCTACAAAAAAAATTTTAAAAAATTAGCCAGGTGTTGTGGCACGTGCCTGTAGTCCTAGCCACTCTGGAGGCTGAAGCAGGAGGCTTGCTTGAGCCCGGGAGTTTGAGGTTGCAGTGAGCTGTGATCAGGCTACTGCACTCCAGTCCGGGTGACAGAGCTAGACTTTGGCTCCTAAAAAAAAAAAAAAAAAAAATGTGGTTCATATCACCTAGAAAGTTGTTAGAAGTGCAAATTCTCCAGCCCCACCCTGGAGCTACTGAATCAGAAACTCTGCAGGTGGGGCCCAGGCAGCAATCCCTGTTGGAACAAGCCCTCCAGATGATTCTGATGCACACTCAAATTGGAGAATCACTGCTTTGTCTCCTACCTTCCCTCCCTCCAGGGCTCATAGTAAAAAGTCCAGGCCCCAACTTGGCCAGACTCCAGATCTTAACATTGATTTTATTTTTATTTTTATTTTTTGAGACAGAGTCTCACTCTGTAGCCCAGGCTGGATTGCAGTGGCACGATCTCAGCTCACTGCAACCTCTGCCTCCCGGGTTCAAGTGATTCTCCTGCCTCAGCCTCCTGAGTAGCTGGGACTACAGGCACCCGCCACCATGCCTGGCTAATTTTTGTATTTTTAGTAAAGATGGGATTTTACCATGTTAGCAAGACTGGTCTCAACTTCCTGGGTTCAAGTGATTCTCCTGCCTCAGCCTCCTGAGTAGCTGGGACTACAGGCACCCGCCACCATGCCTGGCTAATTTTTGTATTTTTAGTAAAGATGGGATTTTACCATGTTAGCAAGACTGGTCTCAACTCCTGACCCCAGGTGATCCACCCACCTCAGCTTCCCAAAGTGCTGGAATTATAGGCGTGAGCCACTGCGGCCAGCCCAGATCTTGACATTTAAAAGGAGGTTTTGGGGTTCAGAAAAAAACTCTTTATGTCTCCCAAGTGTGTAGGCCTTTACATTGAAACTCTGGATTCTGACACTATTAGGTCTCGTCTACTCTTTCAAAAAATCCATTTAGAAAGGCAAAGCTAAGGAGGGGCTGCTCGTCTGCTGCTGAACCTGTCCCCCACTGGAAGCAACAGATGCCTCAGCAGCAAGGGTGGAGAAGGTCAGAAACATGGCTGGGAATTCAAAATTCATGGAATAGTTTTCTTAGAATCTCTTTTCCCTATGTGTACAACGTGTTTTCAAGTCTTAGTTCATTTACTCTTCATGTCAACCCCCAGAGGTCTCACAATATCAACCTCACCCCCGGTGCAGCATCAGCCCGCGGACCTGAAACCCATCTGTCAGGTCCTTGTTTTCTTTCATTCCCTCCTCTCCCCATTCTCTGCTGTCACTGCCTATATTCTGAGTTCATTATCCAAATTCAGCCACTTACTAGTGTGTGACTTTGTACAAGTTTACTTAATCTCCTGTGTCTCAGTTTCTGTAGCACGCGGATTCCATCGTCAACATTCAAAAGAATGTATTGGGCACCTATAATACTTTAGGCCCTGGGGATATGGCAGTGAAGCAAATAAACAAAAATCTCTGTCCTTGTGGAGCTGACATTCTAGTGAGGTGAGGGGAGGGGAGGGAAGGGGAGAGGAGAAGAGGAAGATAATAAACTAGAAAGTAAAACACAATTTATAAAATGTTTCAGATGGTGACATGTGGTATAAACAATAAACAGGGAAGGGGATACAACGTGTCTGGGTAGGGGAGGAAGGTGAGGTTTTGTTGTTTTGCTTTTCTTTTCTTTTTTTTTTTTTTTTTTTTTTTGAGACAGAGTCTC
>NW_012117365.1:1237468-1241525 GCF_000951035.1 Colobus angolensis palliatus
GAGACGGGGTTTCACCGTGGTCTAGATCTCCTGACCTTGTGATCCGCCCGCCTCGGCCTCCCAAAGTGCTTTGCTTTTGAGACAGGCTCTCGCTCTGTTGGCCAGGCTGGAGTGCCACAGCATGATCATGGATCACTGCAGCATCAACCTCCTGGGCTTAAGGGATCCTCCTGCCTCAGCCTCTAGAGTCACCAGGACTACACGCTCGCACCACCACGCCTGACTAATTTTTAAATTTTTTATAGAGATGGTGGTATCCTTATGTTGCTGAGGTTGGTCTCAAACTCCTGGCCTCAAGCAATCCTCCCACCTCGGCCTCCCAAAGTGCTGGCATTATAGGTGTGAGCCACTGTGCCCAGCCAAGTTGTTGTTTTTAATGGGTTGTTAAGGAGGATCCCACTAGTAAGATGACATTTGAACAGAAATTTGAAGGAGAAAATGACATGGATATCCGGAAAGATGGCATTCTAGGTAGAGGGAACGGCAAGTGCAAGAATTCTCAGGCTAATGGGAAAGCCGGCAAGGGGGTCAGTGTGGCTGGGGTAGAGTTGCGGGGAAGCATGTAGGAAGAGGTCTGATAAGGGGCTGGGGAGACAGGGACTGGATCATGTTGGGATCTCTCTGCTATTCTCAGGACTTTGACTCTAGAGAGCTGGGAACAGATTTGAGCAGAGGAGGAACCTGATCTAGCTTTTTATGTTAAGGTCACACTAGCTGCTGCATGAAGAATAGGTTGAAGGGGCAGAGGCAGGGAGCCCATCAGTAATGCTGCTGCTGCAGTAATCCAGGTAGGAAATGGTGGGGGCTTGGCCCACCTGGCAGCAGTCTGGAGGAGAGGGGTGAGCAGAACGGAGGATATGTATTGAAGTTAGAACTGACGAGATCTGCAGATAGATCAGATGTGGGAAGTAAGAAGTGGAGGGTGGACAGGGATGACTCCAACGTTTTTAGCCTGAGCAACTGGAAGAGTGAAACTGCTATTGACTGAGATGGGGAAGACCGAGAGAAGCAGGTTTGGGGAGATCGTTTTTGGACTTGTGAAGGTTAAGATTCGATTAGACATTCAGTAGAGAAGCCAACTGGCTATTGCACACATAGGTCTGGAGTTCAGAAGGGAGGTTCAGGCTGGAGATAGAAATGTTGGAGACTTTAGTGTATTGATGACATTTCTAGAAGGAGCTCATGAGAAAATCTACTTCATCTGGGTATTGTAGGAATTAGACGAGTTAAGTACCTGGCACATAGTAGGCATTCAATAAAGGTCGGCTATCACCAAGATCACTTTATGTTCCTTGCACTCCCCCACCGGCCTCTCACCACGGCCACCTCCATGCTGCCCTCCACACTGTTGGTCAGAGTGAGCTTTCTACAACATAGACCTGACCATCCCTCCCTGCCCAAACCTGCAATGGCTCCTTATTGCTTACAGAATAAAGTGTGCATACTTCATAGACTTCACAGACTGTCCCTAAAGCCTTCCCTGATGGAGTCACTGTCACCCTCACCAGCCCCAATTTCTGCCACCACCCCCTACCTCCCACCTCATTCTCCAGCAGTAATAGGGAACCTTTTGTTCACAGTTTGTCGTCATTGAACATGTGGCCACCTATGCCTTGACTTGTCCAGCAGCAAACCCAAGTGATTCTCACATCCTCTAAGAAGCCTCCCTCTCCACCCAGAGACTGTTCCCTCTTCCCTGCAGACCTGCCTCCTACCCTTACTAGTGTTCCTTCCCCTCCTGTTCCTGCAGCACCAAACACTGAGCCTGACACAGGCAAGGGGCTGGGGGAGGGTAAATGAACAAAGGAAGAAGAGCTGATTCTCCATGATGGGTTTTTTATTGTTAGCATGTTTGAGTTCATGAAGACCCAGAGAGGTGCAGGCACTTGCTCAGGTCACTCAGCTGGTGAACCCTGCGGCCAGGAGTGGACTCCAGGCTTGTCTGATTAAAAGTTCTTGGCTCAAGCGCATGTGCATGCACAGGCATGCACACAGGAAAACACACACACCCACGCACACACACACACAGAACAATCTCAGGGCAACTGGTGGCTGGGGGTTCTCTTGACCTTCTAGTTTTTCCTTTCTTGGGAATGGATCCAGGGAGAGGGTTAAGGATTTAGATTCAGAACAGGCATTCACTTGTTCGTTTAAAATAAAAAATTGTAGAGACCCAGTCTCCCTATGTTGCCCAGGCTGGTCTCAACCTCCTGGGCTCAAGTGATCCTCCTGCCTCAGCCTCCTAAAATGCTGGGATTACACACATGAGCCACTGCACCTGGCCAGTATTCACTTGTTTATTCAGTAAGTCATTCGCTTATTCGTTCTCTCACTCACTCATTTACAATCAATCATTTGTTCTACTTCCAATTTTTACTCACAGTAGATTAAGACCCTACCTCCTAAGAGTTGAATCTGAGGAGAGCCTGGTCAGAGAACAAGGCGGCACAGGGCACAGAGAACAAGGAACACCAAGGGCTAGTGGAGGACCTTGAAGGGTGAGAGGAGTTTACCAGATGACCTTGGAAAAGGATATCCTGACATGTGGCTGCAGCATGTGAAAAGACCCGGAGACTTGAAACCACCACTGAAAGAAGGGCACCTGGGGAGGTGGGAGGAGTGGCAGATGATCACTGCAGGGAGAAGATTGGAGACATGGGCAGGGGTCAAGGTCAAGATTAATTTGGGAGTTAGGTATGGAGGAGTAGGGTTAAGGTTTAGGTTGAGTTTAGGATTAGAGATTAGATCTTGAAAACGGATCATTTCTTTTTAACCTGCCTTTTCCAGAAGGATTTCATGTGGCTTGTATCAGTGATAAAGATCTAGGGTTATGATTAGGCCTGCCAAGAACCTAAGGATCAGCATTGGGCTTTATGGTTGGGATCCAAGGTGCAGTAAAAATGAGGTACTTGAGGGAGCAAAGCCAATGCTCGATGTGGGCATAGGTTTTCATTTTCTTTCTTTTTTCTTTTCTTTTTATTTTTGAGACAGGGTCTCACTCCGTCACCCAGGCTGGAGTGCAGTGACACAATCTCGGCTCACTGCAACCTCCGCCTCCTGGGTTCAGGCAATTCACCTGCCTCAGCCTTCTGAGTAGCTGGGACTACCTGCGCACACCACCACCAGGGTAATGTTTTTGTTTGTTTGTTTTGAGATGGAGTTTTGCTCTTGTTGCCCAGGCTGGAGTGTAATGGTGCAATCTCAGCTCACTGCAACCTCCACCTCTTGGGTTCAAGCGATTCTCCTGCCTCAGCCTCCCAAGTAGCTGGGATTATAGGTGCCCGCCACCACGCCCAGCTAATTTTTTTGTATTTTTAGTACAGATGGAGTTTCACCATGTTGGCCAGGCTGGTCTTGAACTCCTGACTTCAGGTGATCCGCCCGCCTTGGCCTCCCAAAGTTCTGGGATTACATGCGTGAGCCACCGCGCCAGGCCTGTTTTGTATTTTTTGTAGAGATGGCGTGGTGGGGGAGATCTGGGCCTTGCTATGTTGCCCAGGCTGGTCTCGAACTCCTGAACTCAAACAATTCTCCCGCCTAGGCCTCCCAAAGAGCTAGGATTACAGTTGTGGGCCACCACTCCCGGCAGGTCTTCATTGTCCTCCTTTCTGAAGCATGCCATCTCCTGGCTGAGTAGTCTTGAGACTTAACCTCTGGGCCTCCTGATGCCCACCTACTATGCAGATGAAGATGCTATTCGTCTTGCACATCTCCTCTGGGTCAGGCACCACCGGGGAGGACGGATGTTCTCACCTACTCCCGCAATGCCCCAATGTTGAGCCGTAATGAAACAGTTTAATCCACACCACCGGCATACATTAGGTGCTCCGTCCAGGCTAGTTCTCTCCCCTTCACTCATTTCCCCACAAAGCCCCTTCGTGGCTGGGGCCTCCCAGGTGTGCTGACTCACCTGCCTAGAGGAACCGACTGCGCCAGGGCCTGTAGCGCTCGGGCCCCGCCACCCCCTGTCCCCGCCCGTCCCGGGCCAGCGCGGTGCAGCCGGGGTCCTGAGCTGCCCCAGGCGGGGAGCAGCGCAATTATCCTAATTACAGCCCGG
>NW_012117365.1:1241660-1243317 GCF_000951035.1 Colobus angolensis palliatus
TGCGATGGGCGATAAGCCCGCCCCGCCGCTCACACCCGCGGCTAATGACCCGGCTGCGCTCGGCGCGCTCTGGCCCCTTTCATCTGCCCCCTCCCAGCTCCCCGCGCCCATCAACTCCGCATCCCCATACCGGGGTGGGGACAGCGGCGGGGCCCGCAGCCCGTACTGCCAGGAGCAGCGAGTGGCCAAGCGCGCGAGGAGGTTCCCACGCGCCCGGGGTGCGAAGGAGGAAGACTCCGGACGCCCAGCCCGCAGGGTCCACGCACACCCGCTCATTTATTCATCCATTCGTTCGTCCAAGCACCCACTCACTCAGTCACTCGTTCATTTATTCACGACACAAACGTTTTCTAAGTATCCGCTAGTGACTGTTTCCTTTTCTGTAAGTTGGGAATAAATAATACTATGTAGGCCAGTTGCGGTGGCTCATGCCTGTAATCCCAGCACTTTGAGAGGCCGAGGCGGGCGGATCACGAGGTCAAGAGTTCGAGACCAGCCCGGCCAACATAGTGAAACCCCGCCTCTACTAAAAATGCAAAAATTTAGCTGGGCGTGGTGGCGGGTGACTGTAATCCCAGATACTCAGGAGGCTGAGGCAGGAGAATCGCTTGAACCCATGAGGTGGAGGTTGCAGTGAGCCGAGATCATGCCATTGCACTCCAGCCCGGGCGACAGTGCAAGACTCTATCTCAAAAAATAAATACATACATACATACATAAAAATAATAATAATATGAACGTCACAGGATCGCTCTAAAGGTTAAGATGGGCATGGGGAGGAAAGAGATGGCTCATTTATTAAGTACTCGTTCTCTCCAAATACTCACTAGCTCACACTTCTCACAGCAGCCCTGAATTAGGTACAACCCCGTTTTACAGAGGTGGAGACTGAATCGCCAAATAACAGGAGTGTCAAATAACAGGAGTGTCAGACTTTTGTCCTCTGAAGCAGCTCCCACTACACCACAAAGTGAGTATGCAGTTAATGTCTGTTGCACCAAATAAGAAAAATAATTACTATAAAAAAGAAAAAACATAAAAAAAAGAAAAAGAACACTTGCATTTGACTATAAAAAAATTAGAGCCGCCGAGATGTTGATGCCTAAGAAGAACCGGATTGCCATTTATGAACTCCTTTTTAAGGAGGGAGTCATGGTGGCCAAGAAGGATGTCCACATGCCTAAGCACCCGGAGCTGGCAGATAAGAATGTGCGGAACCTTCATGTCATGAGGGCCATGCAGTCTCTCAAGTCCCGAGGCTACGTGAAGGAACAGTTTGCCTGGAGACATTTCTACTGGTACCTTACCAACGAGGGTATCCAGTATCTCCGTGATTACCTTCATCTGCCCCCGAAGACTGTGCCTGCCAGCCTACGCCGTAGCCGTCCAGAGACTGGCAGGCCTCAGCCTAAAGGTCTAGAGGGTGAGCGACCTGCGAGACTCACAAGAGGGGAAGCTGACAGAGATGCCTACAGACAGAGTGCTGTGTCACCTGGTGTCGACAAGAAAGCCGAGTCTGGGGCTGGGTCAGCAACCAAATTCCAGTTTAGAGGCGGATTTGGTCGTGGACGTGGTCAGCCACCTCAGTAAAATTGAAAAGGAATCTTTTGCCTTGAATAAACTGACAGCCAAAAAACCTTAAAAAAATTTAAAAAAA
>NW_012117365.1:1243589-1251716 GCF_000951035.1 Colobus angolensis palliatus
TTGATATTTCTGGAGCATTTATACTGTGCCAGGCACTGTGCTAATTACTTTCTATGCATTATCTCATTTAATACTTGCAAAAACCTCAAAAGCTGGGCATCATTATGGTATTCCCATTTTACAGATGAGGAAACTAAAGCTGAGAGAATATGTCACTTGCTCAAGGCCACACAGTTAGCAGTGGCTGAAGTCAGGTTTGCACCCACCAAGGCAAGCAGGGCCACCAAGGCTCTTCGCTATGCAGTTGAAATACAGCAGCCCCACTGTCGGGTGCTTTGGCTCACATCTGTAATCCAGCACTTTGGGAAGCTGAGATGGGCAGATCACGAGGTCAGGAGATTGAGACCATCCTGGTTAACACGGTGAAACCCCATCTCTACTAAAAATACAAAAAAAATTAGGCGGGTGTTGTGGCAGGCTCCTGTAGTCCCAGCTACTTGGGAGCTGAGGCGGGAGAATGGCGTGAACCAGGGAGGCAGAGGCTGCAGTGAGCTGAGATCATGCCACTGCACTCCAGCCTGGGTGACAGAGCGAGACTCTGTCTCAAAAAAAAAAATAGAGCAGCCCCCTCTCCTCCCCATCTCTCGGTGTCCCTTCTAGTCTAAGCTTAGGCACAGAGCCACTGAATGCCTTCTCTTTGGCCCAGCTGCTTCTCTCCCCAGGGACCAGCTCAAAATTCTCAGGGTGTTCCCTGAGATCTGGTTTTGTGATCTGGTGCAGAGGAAAGGCATGAGATAGAGATGGGTAGCCTGAACTTTTAAACTCTCCAGGCCTCCATTCCTCAGCTACAAAATGAGGTCAGCAGTCCTTGTTCTGTTTCCCTCACACACTGTGGCCCATTTGTTGTTCTTTAGTTTGCTAATTTCCTTCATTTACTGGGAACATTTCTTTTCCTTTCTTTTTTTTTTTTTTTAGACAGAGTCAATCTGTTGCCCAGGCTGGAGTGCAGTGGCGCAATCACAGCTTACTGCAGCCTCGATCTCTTGGGTTCAAATGATCCTTCTGGCTCAGTCTCCTGAATAGCTGGAACTATAGCCATGCGCTACCATACCCGGCTTATCTTTTTATTTTTTGTAGAGATGGGGTCTCCCTATGTTGCCCAGGCAGATCTCAAACTCCTGGGCTCAAACAATCCTCCCACCTCGGCCTCCCAAAGTGCTGGGATTACAGGCACGAGCTACCATAACGGTCCTACTTAGAACACTTCTTGAGTGCCAACTATGAATTTGGTGCAGGGCTAAGGAGACCAACCATCCAGGTTTGCCCAGGACTGAGGAGTTCCTAGGACACAGGATGTGCTGAAACTGAGACAGTCCTCAGCATACCAGCATGGTGGGTGTGTACTGGGTACTGGGGATTTGTGCTGGGTACTGGGGATTTGAGGAGCATCATGGCCTGGGCCTGGCCTGGTCCCTCTGGCAACTGGAAAGCCTCTTGCCCACAAGGAGGGATGCCCCATGCAAGCTGTTGGCACTGGGACCAGGGAGAGGGTGAGGTACCCTGGCAATGTGCTGTGCTCAGCTTTTTCCCAGTTCCCTGGCTCCAGGCCCAGGCAGATTCGGCAAAGCAATCCTACCCATTGCCTGGCTGGGAAAGCCAAGGCTGGAAGTGGCTTTCCCATAGCAGCTGCCATGAGTCAGTGCCCAGGGGCAGGGTGGTCAATCCCACCTCCAGTCACCCACTGCCCATGTGAGCAAGCCACTTTACCTCTCAGAACTGCCTCCCATCCTTACCTGGGGGTGGAGAGGAATGGGACTGGGTGATCACCAAGCCTGTAGTGACCTTCTGTTTCAGAAGGCCTTTCCAGGAACCCTCCACTTCACCAGGAATTCAAAGGCACGGGTGCCTACCAAGAACTTGGTCACTGCTGAGTTTTTGGCAATAACCAGGTGAGGCCATGTCAGAAAGCACCTAGAAAGATGGGCTTTTGAAATCAGACAGAACGAGCCATAACCCCAAATTGTCACTGAACCTCTCTGAGCCTCATTTTCCTCCCCTGTAGAATGCGAGCAGTACCACCTACCTCTCACTCTTGGGGGCGTGAATGAGATCCTGAAGATGAGGAGACAAACCAGATGCTCAGGACACACCAGTCCCCTTCCTGCTCCTCCACCCTCTTGTACTCGGTGCCCCAGCTGGCCTGGTCTCAGCCTGATAGCCCCTTCGTCTGCTCTCTGCCTTCTCTATTCACTAACAAGCCTCCATTGGCTGCCTACCATGTGCTTGTCTTTTTAGGAACTCAGGTGAAGCAGACAGATTTTTTTTTAAACAGATTTTCTGGCCGGGCACAGTGGCTCAAGCCTATAGTCCCAGCACTTTGGGAGACAGAGGCAGGAGGATCTCTTGAAGCCAGGAGTTCGACACCAGCCTGCACAACAAAGGGAGACCTTGTCTCTGTTAAAAAAAAAAAAAAAAAAAGGAATCTCCTTTCCCTTTGTCATAGGGGAAGTCAAGGCAACTTCTGGGAGGAGAAAAAGCAGCAGTGGCTATGGCCCCTGGGAAAACAGGAGACCAGCTCCCTCATACTGCCCCTTTCTTGGACTGTCACCCTCTTCCTGGATGCCCTTTCCCTTCAGCTGCTGTCCCTCATCATCAACATCCCCCACCTCCAGCCTCCCCACCCCACTGCTCCTTCTGTTCAGACATCTCCTCCCCCATGGAGGCCTGCCCTGGGTCCCCAGGCAAAATTAACTATTTCTTCCCCCATGAAGTCTCAGCAAAGTTTCTCCTTCCCAGGGCCTCTGCCTCTTATGTTTGTAGCTTGCAGGGTCTAGCTCATTGTTGGCAGCCATGAGTACGGAGAGAGGAGAATCAGAAGGGAAGGGGTGGGCCTGAGTCTACGTTGCAGTTTGGAAAGTTAACAAAAGAATTCCTGCCCGCTCTGTGCCCAGGCTGTGACATTCCCTCCAGAAAGGGAGAAGGTGACAGAGGAGAGGAAGTCGCCAGGGTAGGGTCCATTCTACGTCCTTCCAGTGTCTTCCTGTGTAAAAGGAAGGTGTAAAACCCCTTGCCCCTGTTTTACACCCTGAGGCTGGCTGTCAGCAGCCCATCTCCACTGGCGGGAGGCTGCTGGAATGGGGGAGTTTCCCAGACTGGGATGCGCACATGAGGACATCAACTTTGCTAGGAGCAGTGGGTGTCCTCGAGGAAAGTCATTTCCTTGTGTATGAGGGGCTTGACCAGATGACCTGAGAGTCCTTCCAAAGGCAATCTTAGGATGCAGAATGCTGAGATTTCTGCATCTTCGTTTCCAGAATCTGTGGTCTGAAATGGTTCTGTCCAATGAGTCACATGTGGCTATTGAGCTGTTGGTATGTGGCTAATAAAAATTGTGGTGTAAGGCCGGGTGCAGTGGCTCACGCCTATAATTCCAGAACTTTGGGAGGCTGAGGCAGACAGATCACCTGAGGTCAGGAGTTCGAGACCAGCCTGGCCAACATGGTGAAACCCCATCTCTACTAAAAAATACAAAAGTAGCCAGGCATGGTGGCACATGCCTGTAATCCCACTACTTGGGAGGCTGAGGCAGGAGAATCGCTTGAACTCAGGAGGCAGAGGTGCAGTGAGCCAAGATCACACCACTGCACTCCAGCCAGGGCAACAAGAGCGAAACTCCATCTAAAAAAAAAAAAAAAACAAACAAACAAATGTGATGTAAGTAAAAAATACACATTGAATTTCAAAGATCTAGTACAAAAACTGTGAAATGTCTCATTAATCATTTGTATATTAATTACAGGTTGCAATGATATTGTTTTGGACATACTGGGTTAAATAAAATTTGTTATTAAAATTATTTCACTTGTTTCTCTTTACTTTCTTAAGCGTGGCTACTAGAACATTTCCAATTTCATATGTGACTCACATTTATACTTCTTTCTTCTTTTTTTTTTTTTTGGGACAGAGTCCAGGTTGGAGTGCAATGGTGTCATTTTGACGCACTGCAACCTCCACCTCCCAGGTTCAAACGATTCTCATCCCTCAGTGATATGAGTAGCTGGGATTACCGGCATGTACCACCACACCCAACTAATTTTTGTTTTGTTTTGTTTTGTTTGTTTTTTTAGTAGAGATAGGGTTTCGCCATAGTGTCCAGGTTGTTTTCAAACTCCTGGGCTTAAGATTTGCCTGTCTCAGCATCGGAAAGTGCTAGAATTATAAGCGTGAGCCACTGCACCTGGCCCACATTTATATTTCTATTTCACAGCATGGTCACCCAACTAAGCCAAGACTTCCCTGGGCTCCTATTAGCTTTGGGGGTGTGAGAGTATTATTCCTTTCCTAGGAGAGAAGCACCAAACCCTGATACCTTATAAGAAAGTGCTGTTTCCTCCTCCCAAATGAAGACTACCCCAATTCTCCTCTTCTGCCTTAAGGCTAGTTGCTGGGGAGGTGAGGAACAGGACCCATCTTCTCACGCTATTCTCCCTCCCTCCACAAAGAAAACAGAATTCAGGCCAGGCACAGTGGCTCAGGTCTGTCTCTAATCCCAGGACTTTGGGAGGCTATGGTGGAGGGATCACTTGAGGCCAGGAGTTTGAGTCCAGCCTGGGCAACAAAGTGAGACCCTCACTGCCACAAAAAAATATAAAAATAAAAATAATAATTAGCGGGGCATGGGGTCACTCTTCTGTAGTCCCAGCCACTCTTGAGACTAAGGAGAGAGGATCACTTGAGCCCAAAATTTCGAGGTTACAGTGAGCTATGACTGCATCACTGCACTCCAGCCTGAGTGACAGAGGGAGACTCTGTCTCTAGAAAAAAAATAAAAAGAGAAAACAGAATTCAGACAGGACTGGGAAATTCCTTCCCAGGCTTGGCTTCCAGCCCAGCAAGAGCCAAGCTGTCGCACCCAGAGGAAACCCCCAGCTGCCCCTTCCTGCCTGGCCCAACCCTGCCCCCAAAGTCTAAGCCATACTGGGAGGCCCCTGAGGAACTACAGGAAGCGTCCTCCCAGCTCCCCCATCCCATAGGCCCCAGCCAGGACAGTACAAGGCTGGGCATTTAAGAGGGCACATGACTCTACCCCCAGGGAATTTACACACCAGCCAAGGGGGTAGGGCCAACCCACAGAGTAACTGGAGATGATCACACAGTAGCCTCCATCTGCTGGGAAACAGCAGGCCTTTAATGAAATGTGGGTAGATGCAGGCACTGTGTCTCCCTGCTCCACCTCCACCAATATTTTTTTTTTTTTTTTTTTTTTTGAGACGGAGTCTTGCTCTGTCGCCCAGGCTGGAGTGCAGTGGCCCAATCTCAGCTCACTGCAAGCTCCGCCTCCCAGGTTTACGCCATTCTCCTGCCTCAGCCTCCCGAGTAGCTGGGACTACAGACGCCCGCCACCTCGCCCGGCTAGCTTTTTGTATTTTTTAGTAGAGACGGGGTTTCACTGTGTTAGCCAGGATGGTCTCGATCTCCTGACCTCGTGATCCGCCTGTCTCGGCCTCCCAAAGTGCTGGGATTACAGGCTTGAGCCACCGCGCCCGGCCTCCACCAATATTCTTTTCCTCATTTTGAGAAGAAAATGAAGATAGGGCACAGTGGTTAATAGCAAAGCCTTAGCACTCAGTCAGGCATAAGTTTAAACCCCAGTTCAGCCGTTGCTTGTTGTGTGACTTTGAGCACTAACATCCCTAACTCTGAAGAAATTCCTACCATTGAACTGAAACCCACTTTCCAGTGGTGTCCACCCACTGATCCCAGATTTGTTTTCTGAGGTGACCCAGAACCTTCCACTACCATTGCCTAGTGAGAGTCATTTAGAGGCCTGAAGACAGTGAGATCAAGGGCCCCCAGAGGCTTTCCTTCTCTGGGTTAGCATTCCAGATATTTCCTTGGAGTGCCTCTATCCTGCCCACCCCTCACTCTACTGGAACCTCCCCAGGAACTCAGTATGAGAGGCAGACCATTGTGGTCATTAAGTGGGTGGATTCTGGAGTCAGACAGCTGTGGTGTAAGTCCTGGTTGCACCTCTTTTTAGCTGTGTAGTCTTGGGCAAGTTACTTCACCTCTCTGTGGCTTGTTTTCAGTTTCCTCACTTCAAAACAGAGAAAATAATAGCTCTGATGGGATTGTTGTATTATGAGGATGAAGTCAGTTAACACGTTAAGCTTTAAAACAGTGCTTGGGATATAGTTTTGCTCATATGTCATCTAGCATGTGTGTTGTGATGGAGTGCCCTCCCCACTCCATTACAGTTGATTGGTCCAAGGGGAGGCTTGACCTAAGCTGGGCCAATGAGTCTTTTCCCAGTGAATTTTAGACCTGAGATGCAGAAAACGGAATCAGTTTTTCGCCATTATCTTGAAGATGCAAGCTATAAAACTCAACCTTTTTCTCTGCACCATGAAGAAAATCAATGTGCTATGAAAGAGAAGGAAGCTAATGTGCAGAAAAAAGGAAAGACATGAGACAGAACAAGAGAGTCCTGGTTTCAGTTGCTCCTAAATACCAGCTCGATCCCAGCTCTTCTTAAAACATCATCGTTTGCAACAGTGTTTGCTGTATAACAAGAACTTCAAATTGTTAGGGCTTAGGGCTTAAAGCAGGAATTGTTTATTAGCTCATGATACTATATGCTGCAGTTTGGCTGGGCTCAGTTGGGTGATTCTTCTGCTCTTATCTCCTGGGCTCATTCATGCAGTTGTAGTCAGCTGATGGCTTAGCTACAGCTGGATGGTCCGGGGTGGCCTGAAGGTGACCTAGCATTTACCCCATGTTCTAGGTCCTATGGGGATACCAGAGTAGAGAAAATTAATATTTACCAAGCTCCTACTTTGTGTTAGGTCAATGATGGAAATTTTAGTTGCATTATCTCATTTAATCCTCCTAATTGCCTGGTCACATAACTCTGGTTAATATCACCCCCATTTTACAGATGAGGAAACTGAGGTTCCCAGAGAAATAATTTGCCTAAAATTTCAGGACCCAGAGGCACGGAGTTGGAATTCAAGCACAGGACTCCTGAGTGTCTGCAGAGCTCATGCTCTTGCACTGCACCATCCTGCTCTTCCCACACCAAAGAGTAAAACTTAGCTCTACCTATTTGCATAGTGTCTCGAAAAAAAAAAAAAAAACCTAAAACAAAAAAACTTGGCTCTACCCTCATGCTGCTTAAAGTGTGGCCAAGTGGACTGAGTGGATCCAACATCCAATGGTGTCAGATTCAATGACATTCATTCAGTAAAGGTTCCCCCATACCTATTTTGTACTGGGCATCATGTTAGCTATTAAGGATGAGGAAATGACTCAGACACAGGATGCAGCAGCAGCAGCAGCGTGGAGGAGGAAATGATTAATCCTGCCTGGTTTGGGCTCAGCATTGACTCGTTTATCAGCCTGACTCTTAAGGAATGGGTGATGCTGGTGAGGAAATGCAGTTCAGAGCAAACTCCCCTTTCCACAGATGTGCAAGAAGGTCTCTGAGTCCCAGTTATGTGGCAATCAGAGGTCAAGTTCATCATCTGGCCAGATGCAGTGGCTCATGCCTGTAATCCCAGCACTTTGGGAGGTTGAAGCATGAGGATTGCTTGAGGTCAGGAGTTCAAAACCAGCCTGGTCAATATAGTGAGATCCTGTATCTAAAAATAATAATAATAATAATAATTTTTAAAAGAGAGAGAGAAAGGAAGGAGGAAAGATGAATTGGTCCCAGCCAATTACTCCACAGAGTCAGTCTCACATTGAGGCAAGGGGATCAGCCTTTTATACCCCTCACTAGTCTGTCCCCAGGACTGGCAAGGACTAAGGTGGGAGAGATGGGAAACTTCTATTTGGCTGAGGACAATTCTCAAGAGAAGGGGGCAGCTGTGATTGTTAGTAGTCTACATCATGACAGCTGGAAAAGGGGATCTGGACAGGGCAGCAATAGCATCCATTCTGGGGAGTCTCGGTGTACTTACATTGTAATTCACACAAACAACTTTACAGGCACAAGCCAACTCACTTTTCTCTCTTTTATGTATTTAAATGCAATATTAGGGGGCCAAAGCAGGAAAGTTGCTTGAGCTCGGGAATTTGAGATCAGCCTGGACAACATAGCAAGACCTCATCTCTACTACAAAAAAAAGAAAAAGAAAAAGAAAGGATAAGAAGAAAGAAAGAGAGAGAGAGAAAGAAAGAAAGAAA
>NW_012117365.1:1251797-1265246 GCF_000951035.1 Colobus angolensis palliatus
AGAAAGAAAGAAAGAAAGAAAGAAAGAAAGAAAGAAAGAAAGAAAGAAAGGAAGAAAGAAGGGAGGGAGAGAGGGAGAGGGGGGGAAAAAGGCTGGATGTGATGGATGGTACATGCCTATAGTCCCAGGTACTCCAGAGGCTGAGGCAGGAGGATGGCTTAAGCCCGGAAGTTCAAGACTGCAACGTGTGCCATTGGCATATGATTTTTCCACTTGGCATATGATTGTGTCATTACTCCAGCCTGGGTGACAGAGTAAGACCCTGTCTCAAAAAAAAAGAAAAGCAATATTAAATTATACGTTTTGTATATACTGTAAATATATGCTTTTTCCATATACTGCATATATGCTTTTTCATATACTGCATATTACTATGTAGCATATATAAAAACATGCCTACTACTATAAGGATTGAACTCACAAAAATATAATATGCTCCTTACTGAATTTTTTGGTTTTTTTGAGACAGACTCTTGCTCTGTCACCCAGTGGCATGATCTGGGCTCACTGCAGCCTCTGCCTCCTGGGTTCAAGCAATTCTCCTGCCTCAGCCTCCCAAGTAGCTGGGACTCCCAAGTAGCATGCCACTACACCTGGCTAATTTTTCTATTTTTATTTTTAGTAGAAATGGGGTTTCTCCATGTTGGCCAGGCTGGTCTTGAACTCCTGACCTCAAGTGAGCCACCCACCTCAGCCTCCTAAAGTGCTGAGATTATAGGCATGAGCCACTGTGCCCAGCCTCCTTACTGAATTCTTAAGGACCGCATATGACTTTGCCTTACCTGCTGATTTTAGAACTTAATGCCCTTGCCTCCTTTACATGTGACTCCACTACAGCTGGTTGAGCCCCTCCTGACTTCCCTAATCTCCCTCTTCCACAAGGTCACAGGGTTTTGGTCCTGATAGGCCGTGCAGGGTGACCTCCTGACTCCAGTGGCTTACCATCCCACTTGAGACACAACCCAAACTCTTGATTTGGTGCCCCAGTGATCTGACCCTTGCCTACCTGCCTGATGGTCGATGCTCAGCTCACCACCCTCCAGCCTCAGGGCTTTCATTCAGTTCTTCAAACCTAACAGGTTTTCCTATCTGGGCACTTGCACACACTGCCTTCTTTGCCCCAAACATCTTCCTTCTCTTCTTGGCAGAGTTGGCTCCTCCTCCCCGTCAGATTTCAATCTATTGTCACCGCTCTCAGAGGCCTTCCCTGACCCTTCTTTCTAACATAAGTTCACATCACCTTGCTTGTTTCCTTCCCAGCTCTTGACGGTTTGTAATTGTTTGGGTTTTTTTCCACTCAGTTCTTGACTGTCTTGTCATTAAATCGTAAGCTTCATGATATCAGAGAGTGCCTGGCACACAGTAGGAGCTCAGCAACTGTTCTTTTGAAGGAAAGAATGAATGAATGAATGAATGAATGGATTCACTGCCATGCCCCAGCAAGTCACCTCAAATCCATTCCATACTTTCCACTGGCAAAAGAGAAAGTTCCGATAGAAGGAGCATCCCTTTCCCGCTCAGAATGCTTCCATTGTCCCTCCCGACCCACACAGGAAAGCTGACAATCACTTGCCTGAGCAGGCAAGTGTAGGGCATGAGGTTAAAAGACCCCAGTTCAAGTCCCACTCTTGTCACTTGCTAGCGAGGCAACAATAGCCAAACCAAGCCTCTCTGAACGTCAGTTCCTTTCTGTAAAATGGGGGAAACACCTCCTGCCATTTCTCCCTGGGTTGCAGTGAGATGACACAGAAAGCTCTGCACAGATGATTTTCAATGTTCTGAGTCCTGATTTTCAAAGGTCTTCACCCTTCACGACTGATCTCTCCCTCTCTCAACACCCATTTTTCCTGCCTCACCCAACTACTGGTACTTCCTGAACGTCACTCTGTACATTCACACCGTGGTGCGTTCCCTCAAAAGTTGTGCTGTTTGTTTGGAGAGCCCATTTCCTGCCTTCTTCATCTGTCCAGATCCTGACCATCGCGAAGTTCCCCTGCCTCTGGGCTCACTTTATCTTTGATGTCTGCTTTACACCAGTGAATGTCTTCCTCACTGCATTCTGAGCCCCTTCTCTGGGTCCTAACTGCTAATCCCAACACCACACTGCACTGCTCCATCTGGACTACGACCTGTGCTCAACGATGGGACTTCACAGTGGAGGAAGACCTCCCTCCACCTTCAAGAGGGCCACTATCTATTGGGATCAGAGAGGCTGAAAAGCACTTGACCACTTATCTGCAGGCTAGGAGAGCTGAGTGGTTAGGTACACTTGCACTGATGTCAGACATACCTGACTTTGAATCTCAGGATGTGTGGAACAGAAACCTAACTAAAATGGCTTAATTAAATAGGGGGTGATTTTTTCAAATAGTTAAGAAGACCAAGGTAGGAATCCAGGGCTGCTACAGAGTTTCCATGGCACATGGAGGGTTCAGGCTTCAACTAGATTTCCCTCTGCCTTCCTTAGCATGGGCCATCATTTTTCTTCTCCATACCTGTTTTCTCATTTAAACATGGGAATAATAGTATCTTCCTTGTAGAGTTTTTGTAAATATTAAATGAGTCGATGTATGCAAAGAACTTAAAATAGTACCTGGCTCTATATTAAGTACTCTATAAGTATTAGCTGTTATTGTTACTATTATTCTGTCCTTATGCAGAAAAAACAGCTGCTGCCTTTCTAGGTATCACATCCTCATCCCTGGCAGACAGAGGAAAGGCAAAGCACAAAAAGTTAGTGCTGGCTGAAACCATCTGTTTATTTTTCCCTTCAATTGAGGGGAAATCTATGTAATATAAAATTAGCCATTTAAAAATGAACAATTCGGTGGCATTTAATACATTCAACATATGTGTGCAACCACCAACTCTATCAAGTTTCAAAACATTTTTTATCACCCCTAAAGGAACCCTTGTATGCATTAAGCACTTGCTCCCCATTCTCCCTTCCTCCCAGCACCTGGTAACCACCGGTCTGCATTCTGTTTCTGTGAGTTTAGTTGTTCTGGATAGTCCCATTTGTTTTCAAAGAGCTTTCCAGGAAGCCCCACCCAGCCTTTTCTGCTCAGACCTCATTGGCCAGGAATGTGTCTGATTTTTAGCTGGGCAAATTGATGCCCTAGACAAAATCAGCATCTGTCATCCTACTTTTTTTTTTTTTTCTCCTGAGACAGAGTCTTGCTCTGTCACCCAATCTGGGGTGCAGTGGCACGATCATGGCTCACCGTAGCCTCAACCTCTTGGGCACAAGCAATCCTCCCGCCTCAGCCTCTCAAAGCACTGGAATTACAAGTGTGATTCACTGGGCCCAGCCTAATTTACTTATTTATTATGTTTAATTGTTTATCTTTCCACCATCAGAATATCAGCTCTACGCAGGCAGGGAACTTTGCCTATTTCATTTAGACACCTAGACCAGTGCCTGATTCATACTGTATCTCATTAATATGAAATGTTGTCAATTTTAAAAGATTATTTATTTTGAGACAAGGTCTGTCTGTGTTGCCCAGGCTAGAGTGCAGTGGCACAATCTCATCTCACTGCAACCTCTACCTCCTGGGCTCAAGCCATCCTCCCACTTCAGCCTCCCAAGTAGCTGGGACTACAGGCAGATGCCACCACGCCCAGCTTATTTTTTAATTTTTTGTAGAGACAGTATTTTGCCATGTTGCCCAGACTGGTCTCCAACTTTTGAGCTAAAACAATCCACTCACCTTGGCCTCCCAAAATACTGGAATTGCATGGATAAGCCACCATACCTGGCCTAAAAGATTTTTATTTTGGAAAAGTTAAAGTGTGAAAAAAGATTTTTGTGTCTTAGAATCAATAAAATATGGTTGTGGCTTCTCTAAGTATTAAAATGTGGAATGAGGCAAAGCACAACGGCTTACGCCTATAATCCTAGTGCTTTGGGAGGCTGAGGCTGAAAGATTGCTTGAGCCCAGGAGGTCAAGGCTACACTGTGCCACTGTACCCCAGCCTGGTTGACACAGTGAGACCCTGCCTCTAAAACAAAACAAAACAAAACAAAAAGTTACTTAGTGTGTTAGTCAATGATAAATGCTGAGAAAAAATAGAAAGTAGAGCAAGGTAAGGCTCATTTGGGGGATGGAACAGAGACAGGTTGCTATATTAATATACAGTCGACCAGTATCTGTGGGTTTTGCATCTGTGAATTCAACCAATCTCAAATTGAAAAAAAAAAAATTGTTTTAAATTGTGTCTATGCCAGGTGCAGAGGCTCATGCCTGTAATTCCAGAACTTTGGGAAGCCAAGATGGGAGGATCACTTGAGCCCAGGAGTTCAAGACCAGCCTGGGCAACATAGCAAGGCCACATCTCTACAGAAAAGAAAAAGAATTAGTCAAGCATGGTGGTGCATGCCTGTAGCCCCAGCTACTCGGAAGCCTGAGGTGGGAGGATCACTTAAGCCTGGAAGGTTGAGGCTGTAGTGAGCCATGCTCATACCAGTGCACTTTAAGACCCTGTTAGAAAAAATATATATATATATCTGCACTGAACATGTACAGACTTTTTCCTCTTGCCATTATTCCCTAAGCAATAGAGTATAACAGCTACTTACATAGCATTTACATTGTATTCAATATTACAAGTACTCTAGGGATGATTTAAGGAATACCAAAGGATAATGCACAGGTTATATGCAAACACTATGTTATTTTATATTGAGAACTTGAGCAAATGAGGATTTTTTTTATCCATGGGGAGTCTAAAACCAACCCCCCATGTATACCAAGGGACAACTATCTATTGCTGTGTAACAAATTACCCCAACACTGAGCAGTTTAAAACAATATACATTTAGTATATCAGTTTCTGTGGGTCAGGAATCCAGGAGTAGCTTAGCTAGGTCATTCTGGTTCAGGGTTTCTCATGAGTTTGCAAACAAGATGTTGGCTGGAGCTGCAGTCATCTGAAAGCTTGACTAGGGCTGGAGGAGCTGCTTCCAAGATGGCTCACACATACAGCCATTGGCAAAAGGCCTTAATTCCTCTCTGACTGAGGGCAAGAAGCCTCAGTTCCTTGTCACGTGGGCCTCCCCACGGGCTGCTTGAGTATCTTCACAACATGTCAGCTAACTTTCTCCAGGACAAGTGATTCCAGTGTGAGAGCAAGGAGGAACCCACAATATCTTTTATGACCTAGTCTTGGAAATGACACCATCACTTCCACTGTATTCTCTTAGCTGGAAATGAGTCACTGTGTCTATCCCACATTCAAGGAGAGGGAAATTTAAGGGAGAAGTATCAGAGAATTTGCAGACATATTTGAAAACCACTACAATTAAATAGGGTGCTCAACATAAAAGAAAGGCAATATTGGCCAAGCAGATATGGAAGGCTCTTTCCTCTATCTAGCATGCTTTCCTACTCACCTCCATGTCTGCTTGGCCAATTCCCTCACCTCCTTTAGGTTTTTGCTCAAATGTCACCTTTCTCTTATGCTGGTATTGTTGGGGCAGGAATGCATGCAGGTAAAGGGGAAGAGGAAAGTGCCCCCTGAGAGGCAACTAGCAGAGCTGCCACATGCCTGCCCTCCATCACTAGCTGTGTGGCTCTGTGGTCACTTTCCATTCTGAGTTCCAGTTTCCTCCTCTGTGTAATGGGAATGACAGTAGTAACTATTTACAGGTTTATTATGAGGATTAAATAAGACAGTATCTGTAAAGCATCCAGGCCATGTCTGGTATACTATATTCAGTAAACATTAACTAATGTTATTCTTGTTACAATCAGGTGCTGTAGCCTCAATCTTTTTAAATTTTTTTTATTATTTATTTGAGACCGGATCTCACTTTGTCAGCCAGGCTGGAGTGCAGTGGTGTAATCATGGTTCAATCCTGGGCTCAAGTGATCCTCCTGCCCCAGCCTCTCCAGTAGCTGGGACTACAGGCATGAGCCACTGCGTCCAACCCGTAGCCTCATTCTTCTCATCTGAACCTCAGGTACAATGGTGCAGATCATCAGCTGGGGTCTCTTAGAGGACATGGCCCTTGGGGGATGTGGTAGAAATATCTCCCCTCCTCTGCAACATAGAGAACAAGTGGCAGAGGAGACAAACTCTGCCTGCCATCAACCCAGACCTCAGCGTCAGAGAAGCCACCAGGTTTGAGTGTAAGTCTGCTAAGCTGCCTGGGGGTGTTGGGAGCCTGGTCAGCTATGGACCAGGAAATCAATTCAAAAGTTCAAGAATGAAATCCTCCCTACACCCTCTCCTGAGCCCTCCAGTCTCAGTCAATCTCTGGGCAGTATTTGCTGAGGCCTGTCTGAGTCCCTTGCTGAGTGCCGGAAATGTGGCAGTCAGCAAGCGCAAAACCCAAGGGGTATCAAATCAAGTGTCCACGCCAGTCAGGACCTGAGGTCTTTGAGGGAGGTAGAAGCCACCTAGGGTGGATCCTCCAGTGTATCCTCAGAAGGGGGACTGGACACAGGGAGGGAGAGGAAGGGACTGCATCCTCGCCCCGCGGCACAAGACAGAGCTCAGGGCCCAGTGCCTTTCACTGGGTCAGTACTCACCTGGGCCAAGGTCTACCATGGTCCTGTCTACTCATGTTTGTAAAGGCGTGGTTTACAGTAAAAGCAGCTTAGGTCAGTGTGAAAGGCTCTGCTCCAAGGGCTACAAACGTTGCTTCCACTCCTGATTCCACCGCACACACACCACACATATATACCTCAGCAATTCCAACCATTTTCTGGGTCTCAGTTTCCTTCTCTGTCAAAAAGTCTTTGCTCAAATATAAGGACAGTAAGGATAAGGATACTTACTGTGAGTCTTGGGATTACAGTCATGAGCCACAAGGATAGTAAGTTTTTCTGTGCCTAATTTATTCATTCAGTAAATACTTACTAAGTCCCTACTATGTGTCAAGCACTGTTCTGATGCCTTGGAAAGACAGTGCAGAGCAAGATATTCAATGTCTGTGCTCGCTGGGAGCTGACCCAGTGGTGGGGAATCATTCTGTGAAATACAGTCACGAGTCACTTAACAATGTGCATATGTTGTGAGAAACATGTTGTCAGGTGATCTTATCATTGTGCAAACATCATGGAGTGTACTTACACAAACCCAGATGGCACACTCTACCATGCACCTAGGCTATACGGTATAACCTATTGCTTCCAGGCTACGAACCTGTATGGCACACTATGGGCTGAACCTTGTAGGCAGTTCTAATACAATGGTAAGCATTCATGTACCTAAACATAGAAAAGGTACAGTAAACATATGGTATAAAAATACAGTAGGCCAGGTGCGGTGGCTCACGCCAGCACTTTGGGAGTCCGAGGCGGGTAGATCACGAGGTCAGGAGATCGAGACTATCCTGGCTAACATGGTGAAACCCCATCTCTACTAAAAATACAAAAAATTAGCCGGGCGCGGTGGTGAGTGCCTGTAGTCCCAGCTACTTGGGAGGCTGAGGCAGAAGAATGGCATGAACCTGGGAGGTGGAGCTTGCCGTGAGCTTAGATTGCACTGCACTCTGGCCTGGGCGACAGAGCAAGACTCAGTCTCAAAAAAATAAATAAAATCAAATGAAATAAATAAAAATACGGTATAGGACAGGCATAGTGGCTCATGCCTGTAATCCTAACACTTTGGGAGGCCAAGGCTGGTGGATCACTTGAGGTCAGGAGTTTAAGACCAGCCTGGCCAACATGGTGAAACCCCGTCTCTACAAAAAATACAAAAATTAGCCAGGCGTGGTGGCAGGTGCCTGTAATCCCAGCTCCTTCAGAGGCTGAGGCTTTAGAATCTCTTGAATCCAGGAGTTGGAGGTTGCAGCAAGCCAGGTTCACGCCGTTACACTCCAGCCTGGGCAACAGAGCGAGATTGTGACTCAAAAAAAAAAAAAGAAAAAAAAAACAGTACAAAAGGTTTTTAAAAACTGGTACACTTACCACAAATGGAGCTTGCAGGACTGGAGGTTGCTCTGGGTAAGAGAATGAGTGGTAAGTGAATGTGAAGGCCTAGGACATCACTGTACACAACTGTAGACTTTTTAAGCTACACTAAATTTATAAAAAAGATTTATTTCTTTAATAATAAATTAACCTTAGCTTACTGTAATGTTATATACTTTTAAAAAACTTTTAAACTCTTTTGTAACAGCACTTAAAACACAAGCACATCGTATAGCTGTTCTTTCTTTCTCTTTATTTATTTATTTTTTTGAGACAGAGTCTTGCTCTGTTGCCCAGGCTGGAGTGCAGTGGCGTGATCTTGGCTCACTGCAACCTCTCCCTCCTGGGTTCAAGTGATTCTCCTGTCTCAGCCTCCCAAGTAGCTGGAATTATAGGCACGTGCCAACATGCCTGGCTAATTTTTGTATTTTTAGTAGACGAGGTTTTGCCATGTTCACCAGGCTGGTCTCGAACTCCTCAGCTCAGGTGATCCGCCCTCCTGGGCCTCCTAAAGTGCTGGCACTACAGGCATGAGCCACTATGACCAGCTTTTTTTTTTTTTTTTAAAGACAGGGAGGGTCTCACTCTGTCACCCAGGCTGCAGTGCTGTGGCACAGTCCTGGCTCACTACAGCCTCAACCTCCTAGACTCAGGCGATCTTCCCACCTCAGCTTCCCAAGTAGCTAGGACTACAGGTGCATGCCATCATGCCTGACTAATTTTTTTTATTATTGGTAGACACAAGGATCTTGCTATGTTGCCCAGGCTAGTTTCGAACACCCCTGGGCTCAAGTGATCCTCCTGCCTCAGCCTCTCAAAGTTGTGATTACAGGCGTAAGCCACCACACGCAGCCCACTTTTGTTCTTTATATCTTTATCCTATAAGCTTTTCTCTATTTTCAATTTTTTTAAAATTTTTTTTTGTTAAAAACTAAGACACAAACACACACATTAGCCTGGGGTCAGGATCGTCAATATCACTGTCTTCCACCTCCACACCTTGGCGCACTGGAAGGTCCTCAGAGGCCATAACATGCAGCTATCATTTCCTGTGATAACGGTGCCTTCTTCTGCAATACATCCTGAAGGACCTGCCTGAGGCTACTTTATAGTTAGCTTTTTTTTGAAGTAGAAGGAGTACACTCTAAAATAACAATAAAACATATCGTAAGTACATAAACCAGTAACATAGTTGTTTATCATCATTATCAAGTATACTGTACATAACTGTATGTGCTATACTTTTATATGACTGGGGGTGCAGTAGGTTTGTTTACACCAGCATCACCGCAAACTCGTGAGGAATGTGTTGCGTTATGATGTTAGGGTGGCTACAAGGTCACTAGGTGATAGGAATTTGTCAGCTCCATTGTAATCTTATAGGACCATCGTCTTGACCCAAATGTAATGCAGTGCATGACTGTATGGTGGTAGGTGCTAAGGACAGAAGCAAAACAGAGGAAGGGGACAGAGAGGATAGAGGGTGGTCAGGGAAGGTCTTGTGGCTGTTTGAGGGAAGGGCATTCCAGGCAGAGGGCACAGCAAGAGTCCTGAGAAGCGAATGTGCTTGGGGCATCCAAGGAGCCTGGAGGAAGCAGTTTATGGAAACTCTAGAAACAAATGAGGTCCGACCACAGCGACTCTTTTCAGAGCAAAAGCCAGATCACGTCACTCCTCTGCCAAAGTCCTTGCAAGGCCTCAATGCAGTTGGCCTCCCTCCTACCCTCCCGGCCCCACTTCGCTCTGTCCACACTCCCTCAGGGCTGCCGCTCACCCCTGCCTAAGGCTTCCCCCTAACTCAGAGGTCCTTAACCAGAATCACCCGCAGGGCTTATTAAAACACAGATGCTGAGTTCCAGCCCAGTTTCTGATCCAGAAACTGATTTGTGGCTGGGATACGGCCCTAGAATGTGCATTTCTAATGGGGTCCCTGGCAAGGCTGACACTTCAGAACTTATTGCTTCAGTTTTAGAAGTGCTGCTCCAGCGTTCTCTTGCTGATATCGCTTTTTTTTTTCTTTTTTTTTTTTTTTTTTTTAGATAGAGTCTTGCTTTGTTGCCCAGGCTGGAGTGCAGTGGCGCCATCTCGGCTCACTGCAACCTCTGCCTCCTGGGTTCTGGCAATTCTCCTGCCTCAGCTTCCTGAGTAGCTGGGACTACAGGTGTGCACCACCACACCCAGCTAATTTTTGTACTTTTTGTAGAGATGCGTTTTCACCATGTTAGACAGGCTGATCTCAAATTCCTGACCTCAAGTGACCTGCCCACCTCAGCCTCCCAAAATGCTGGGATTACAAGCATGAGCCACCACACCCAGCCCGCTTTTGCCCCAGATAACCCACTTAATACTACAACTTGTTCCCCTCCTCCCCTGCACCCCAACCTCCTTCCTACTCTATTTTTCCTTTTTTTCTTGTCTTTTCTTTCTTCCTTTTTTGTTTTGTTTTGTTTTGTTTTGAGATGGAGTCTCACTCTGTCACCCAGGCTGGAGTGCAGTGGCACTATCTCAGCTTACTGCAACCTCTGCCTCCCGGGTTCAAGCAATTCTCCTGCCTCAGCTTCTCAAGTAGCTGAGATTACAGTGGTGTGCCATCACAACCAGTTAATTTTTGTATTTTTAGAGACGGGGTTTCCCCATGTTGGCCAGGCTGGTCTCAAACTCCTGACCTCAGGTGATCTGCCTACCTTGGCCTCCCAAAGTGCTGGGATTACAGGCATGAGCCACCGTGCCTGGCTTAAAGAACTTCTTAAACATTAGTCATACACACTTTTTTTTTTTAAATGGAAAATCATCTGGTGGTGCAATGGCTCCCAAATGCTGGTGTCCTAAGACCAATGATGGCAGAATAATTTTGTTTTGTTTTGTTTTGTTTTTCTGTTTTTTGAGAGAGGATCTCGCTACATCGCCCAGGCTGGAGTGCAATGGGGTGATCACAGCTCACTGTAGCCTCGACTCCCCAGGCTCAAGTGATCCTCCCACCTCAACCTCCTGAGTAGCAAGGACTACAAGTACACACCACCATGCCAAGCCAATTTTTTATTTTTTATTTTTGCAGAGACAGGGGTCTCAAATTCCTGAGCTCAAGGGATCCACTTGCCTCGGCCTCCCAAAGTGCTGGGATTACAAGCGTGAGCCACTCCCCTGGCCTGTTTGTTGATTTTTTGAGACAAGATCTCTGTCACCCAGGCTGGAGTGCAGTAGCACCATCATGGCTCACTGCAGCCTCCACCTCCAGGGCTCAGCTAATCCTCCCACCTCAGCCTCCTGGGTAGCTCAGAATACAGACAGGTGCCACCATGACCAACTAATTATTTAATTTTTTGTAGAGACAGGGTCTCACTATGTTTCCCAGGCTGGTCTTGGACTCCTGGGCTCAAGCAATCCTCTCACTTTCACCTCCCAAATTGCTGGGATTACAGGTATGAGCCACCGTGCCCAGCCCAGAGTGATTTTTTAAAATACAGATTCTTGTGGTTTAAAAACACCCTCGGAGAGTCTGTGTCAGGAAGTTAGGGTTGATCAGAGATTTTTTGTCTTTCTCAAAGCACCCACTCACCCACCTCTTACCCCCTACATCTCCAGATAAGTGTGAGGTATGGCCAGGTGTAGGAATTCCTGTGAGAAGCCTTACCTGTAGAGAAAGATTCGGGGGACTAAATTCCAGGGTGTAGCTTTTTACACTTTGCAAAAATGTGACCACACCCATGGTCATTTATCACTTCCCACAAGCTCCCCGGTTGGCCAGGCAAGATCACCATCTCCCTTTCACAGAGCAGAAAGCTGAGGCCCTGGGGAATCAAGTGATACTCCCTGCTCAACACTCAACAGTCACAGCTGGTTGGTGGTGGAGGTCACACACCTGAGGGTGGCAGAGACATGATTAGAGCTTGGGCCTCTGGCTGGGCACAGTGGCTCATGCCTGTAATCCCAGCACTTTGGAAAGATGAGGTGGGAGGATCACTTGAAGCCAGGGATTCAAGATCAGCCTGAGGCCCTCCTTACTCCCCCATGCCGCCCCCACTCTCTCCTCTATTTTAAAAAACAAGAAGAAGAAAGAGGGGAAAAAAAGACCTTAGGCCTCTGAATTCTCACTCTAGGGCTCTCCCCTCTCCATCACCTGGATAAACCCAAGTTCCAGGAAGTTCCGAGGACGCCACTGGGGGAGGAAGGTCAGAGAAGGGAGAGAGAGTGTCAAATGCGTGGAGGGCAAGGTTCTGGGAGGCTGTTTCCTGGCCACGGGAAAGACTCCAGTTGCCCTAAGGACTTGGAAAACACATGGCATTCACGAGGTAACTCTGACTGCCTGTGACCTCAGGACATCCACTTTCTCTTTGTGTGCTTCTCCTCATTACCAAAATGGAGCTGATCATCCATGTTCTGTCCCCAACAAAATACTTGTAGAATGTAAAGCACTCCAAAAATCCAAGTTATTATTGCTGTTATCAAGGGAAGGCCCTTTGGGACAGAACTTAAACAGCCTTTCTTTCATCTGAGGGACACTTTTGAGCATCTACCACGTGCCAGGCACTGTGCGGGTCACTGTACACACATGCCCTCACTTACCCCTCACAAAGGGCCAGTGCTGCTGTTCTTTACCTTTTACAGATGAAGAAACTGAGGCTCGCTGAGAGTTGCAATTCATTCCATCATTAGTTCATTCACTCAGCTTTTACTAAAAGCCTGCTCGAGGCCAGGCTCTGGGCCAAGTGCTGAGAATAAGAAGATGAACAAGTCCTTCAAGAGACGTGCCCATAAATTACTTTAATAACAACTAAGTACATGCTTCAACAGACAAGGTGTAGTGGGAACTAGAAGGGGAAAAACAGGTTCTCCTGGGGGTTATGGGGATGGACAGCTGACCTCCTGCGAGGACCCTGCACCGCTAAGGTGCATGCGCCCTCTGTAGCTGTGCAATCACAAAGGCTGGGCTCGAGTCTCACTTGGATCAAGGCTTTGCTGTGTATTTCCAGAAAGTCTCTTCCGCCACTGAGCCTCGGTCTCAATCTGGAAAGTTAAAAGGTTGCGTAGGCCTAACATCCTGCAGCTCTCGAGGGGCCAAAAACTCTGGCCCTCCCACCCCACCTTCTGGTCAGTTCAAGCTCGACCCCAGCCAAGCCTCATTCCGAAGCCCTGAAGGCCAGACCGAATCCCTCGGAAAGTGCCAAATACCCCGCCCCAGGGTGGTGTTCAGAGCCTGGGGCGGGGCCGGGGTACCAAGGGAGGCGGGGCTCCAGCGGGGGCGGGGCCAAGACCTAGATGCAGACGTGCGCGGCCCGCCCAGAAGCGTCTCGCCCAGCCAATGAGCGTCCGAGGGCGGGGAAGCCCCGCCTCTGGGTATAAGACTACGCCGAGCCCCGGTACGCGGCGCGGAGGTTTCGGAGCCCTAAACCGTGCGGGCCTTTGTGACCTGGATCTGCGGCCGCAAGGTGCGCAGTAGTGGGCTGGACCGGGGCACCAGTTGGGTTTGGTTTTGCTCCGCCCGGTCGACCTGCAGGGACCGCACGGTGCCCGGGTCTCCCGCTGCTGA
>NW_012117365.1:1265786-1272765 GCF_000951035.1 Colobus angolensis palliatus
GCCCTGGGCGGCATGGACGCCGAACTTATCGACGAGGAGGCGCTGACGTCGCTGGAGCTGGAGCTCGGGCTGCACCGCGTGCGCGAGCTGCCCGAGCTCTTCCTGGGCCAGAGCGAGTTCGACTGCTTCTCGGACTTGGGGTCCGCGCCTCCCGCCGGCTCCGTTAGCTGCTGAGCGCTGCCGGCGCCCGCCCGGCGTGCCCGAGAGGAGAAGGGGCCCGACTGCCCGCCGGACCCCGCACGCGGCGACTGGGCCCCGCGCGCGCCCTCCGCGAGGGTGGAGTCGGCGGCTGTGTGCGCGGGGCCCGGCACCGGGCTGGGACCCTGGCGTCCCTCCAGGCACTGCCTCCTGCCGGAGGACAGTTTGGCTTCACTTCTCTGACTCCAGCCTCAGCGGTAAAGTGAAGGAGACTGGACCAGCTTCAGCTTTCGGACTTCGGTTCTTGGATCGTGTCCTCTCCCCCTCGCCTCCCTCTCCCCCCAATCTGAGCCATTGCAGGCCTCTGCCTGCTGCCCTCTCTCTCCTCGGGATCGGGTCCCCAGAGCCACCATCTCCCGAGCCTCCCACCCCGCTGCCTGGGCCCAGCGGTTGCTGGGCCTCCCACCTCAAGGAGGGGAAGATTGTACAGCCCGAACCCGTGGAGCAATGCCCTATCTGGCCAACAAAACCAAAATAAAACTGGGTCACTTTACAGTCTTGCCGTTTTCATTTCCTTATCACCCCGAGCCCTGACTATATTTAGCTTCCAAAGTCCCAAGGCTGCTGAAGACACTGGATGGCATGGGGGCCACAGTCCCCAGCAGTGCCCAGGAGAGGAAACTGACAGTTTCTTTCAAAAATATCTTGTGGGTTGTGCAATTGTTATGTCACAACCTGGAGGGCAGAGGCTGCCACTGGGTGGTGGGGCAACCCACTGGACTTCCCAGCTCCTAGGGTGGGGGGAGCTTGGTGCTCTGCCAGAGAGGAGCTGGGTGGCACCGGGTTCAGACAGCCTAGCTTTGGACCCTGGCTCTCTCCCTTGCCCAAGACACCATCCTTTCTGATTTCTGAGGCTGTTTCCTAGAGGGAGATGGTCCCATAAGGCAGCATAACTCCTCAGGTAGTTATGCTGCCTTTAGCACAGTGCCAAACACCTGGGCAGTTCTCAGTAAGTGACAGCAATTATTATTCTACAAATTGGTGCTGATTTTATTCCAGGCCCTGTGTCAACTTGGTGCATGCTCTCATGGAATCACAGTCCAGGTGGGAGGAGGCGGGTAACAGGCCTGGAAATAAACTAATCTTGCTGCAAGGAAGACTGTGATGAGTTCTAGAAAACAGTGCTTAGGCAGCACTTTGGGAGGCCGAGGTGGGCAGATCACAAGGTCAAGAGATTGAGACCATCCTGGCTAACATGATGAAACCCTGTCTCTACTAAAAATACAAAAATCAGCTGGGCGTGGTGGTGCGCACCTGTAGTCCCAGCTACTCGGGAGGCTGAGGCAGGAGAATCACTTGAACCCAGGAGGCAGAAGTTGCAGTGAGCCAAGATCATGCCACAGCACTCCAGCCTGGTGACAGAGTGACAGTCCTCAAAAAAAAAAAAAAAAAACAGTTTGGAGGGGGTGGGGGAGGGGGATTGTACAGCCAGGACAATAGACTGGCCAAGCAGGCACACCCAGAGGAGGGAGCAGTTTCAGCTATTAATAGTTGAGGTTGGGGTCAGTTCAGGCTTCAGGGAAGCAGTGACATTTGATGTGATGAACAGAGCCTTGAGTGATGAATATGTTTTTAGGAGAGAAGAGCCTGTTTCAAGGCAGGAAGGCACACAAGTACAACGAATGTTTGGGGAAGGTGTGGAGTGTCTAGAAGGTACAAGAAAGGTCAGATGACTTTACGACAACTTTGTGAGGCAAGCACAGTCCTCATTCTACAGATGAGGGATGTGGAGTGTGCCCAGGCCTGGCAGGATTTGGCCTCAGAGTCCTGAGCACCAGCGTGAGTTCCTAGCCACCCTCTGCCGTTCACTTTGGAAAAATCCCTAGGTGCTTCTGAGATGTGGGGAGAAAAGCTGGGAAAGAGATTGAAGGCAGGGAGGAGGCTGGGTCAGAGATGCTGCGGACAGTGCTAGGACGGGTGGTGGGGCATCCTCTAGGAGAGCGTGGATTCCAGGGACACTGGAGAGGAACACCAGGCCGAGACCTTCTGTCCCCAGCAGCTGGGCTTGGTTCTCAAGCCAGGCTTTTTTGTGGATGTGACCCTCCACCAGCTTGTGAGTTCTCCCAGGACCTACTGTGCTCTGAAGCTACGAGGATGGGCATGTGGCTGGTGACAGGAAGTGTTTGGCAAATGAGTAAAGGTCTCCTTAAGATCATGGGATTTCTGGGACAGGATGAAGAGAGAAAGGAAGAGAGGCTTCTGGGAAGGGACTGGCCTGATCTCTGGGCTCAGAGAGGCTGGCGTTTGCTACCCCGCCGCCCCGCTGCTTTGCCCAGAACCCCAGGCCAGAGACAGAAACCACGGGGCTGAATTAGGACAGGAGGGTTTGGCCCTGAGCTGGACACTTCCCTGATTCCCTTCTCTCTGGTCCTCAGTTTCCACACCAGTAAAATGGGGCTAATATCCCTGCCCTGCTACATTACAAACCAATAAGCCTCACAATTAGTAAGGAACAAATTCAGAGATGGGTTGACAAGCAGTTGGTAAACTTTGAAGTGCTCTCCATATGGAAAGGATTACAACGAAAACCCCAACACCTGCCTCTTTGCAGAGTTAAAGGGGAAGCGGAGGAGGGAGTCCAGCTGCTAAGCTCTTCCCTCCCCCATCCCTCCAAAAGAGACTGCTGACAAGTTGGACAGCAGACAGATGGACACGGGAGAAGGTGAGGCTGGGGCAGCCCACCGCCTGGATCCCCAAATCCCTGACACTGTTTGGAGACTTCCCTACCAGGGGAAGAGAGAGTATGTATAGAGGCAGTGAGGAGAGCAATGGGCTTGTTGCCTGACAGCCTCAGGGTCCAGTTCCAGAAGCGACTCTTACTAGCTGACTGACCTCAAGCAAGCCACTGCACCTCCTGAGTCTTGGCTCTCCTAAGATAATCACACAAGCTTCCATGGTGCCGACAGGGTGATGCTCATGTCTCCCCCAGGGCTGCCTCCTAGAGCAACCTGTTGCCTCTTTGGTGCTGTGGATTTCACTCTTAAACCTAAGCTGGATCTTTGGGGTCAGAAATCAGGCTTCCTCAGGGTTGGGAACTGAGTCATGACACAGATAAGTCATTTTCCCATCGTTTTGTTTTGTTTTGTTTTGTTTTCCTGTTCATATGAAAGTTTCCAGGCTGATGTTCTTTATTTTGAATTATCTTTTGATTGACTGGATTTTATCAACAAGCTGCCATTTGTGGGTTTTTGTTGTTTTTTTTTTGTCCTTCAAGAAAAGTGCAACTTCCCTTGAACTCATCTTTACAATGGGGATGCTAATAGTACCACCCTGTAGAACTGCTGTGGAGATTAAACAAGTTAGTGCAGGTAAAGTATTGAGAGCAGTGTGGTTTATACTAAGTGCTGTTGTTATCCCTGATAACAGCACTTTTTGGAGATACCTTTGTATTAGAATCTCAGGAAGGCTGTGTTTTAACCAGCTAGAAGAGGTTACTCCAACAGCGACACTGTTGCAGTTTGGGTTCCCCAGGAAGCAGACTCTGAGATGACATTCAGCTAGCAAGAGGTGTGTTAGGGAGTGCCTTCAGGATCAGCACCTGCAGAAGGGAGGGGACAGAAGCCGGAACCAGCTAAGAGGCTACAAAGCAGGCCCAGCAGAAGCCTCAGCCAGCCCCACTGGGAGCTCTGGAGCTAGAAGGGCCCTTCAGAGTTGGCCTGAGTTGGACCATTTTAATCCTTTATACTCCTGCCTCCATCAGTCACTGGATGTGAGCCACCCAGCGAAGCGGTGTGACTGTGGGCAAGGCAGCTGCCCCCAGCTAAGCCCATCCCTGGAGGAGCTGCCAGGGAATGGCTGTCTACCAACAGCACTCCTGGGGGCTAGAGCAATAATTCCTTTTTTTTTTTTTTTTTTGTGAGACAGAGTTGTCTCACTTTGTCACCCAGGCTGGAGTGCAGTGGTGCAATCTCTGCTCACTGCAACTTCTGCCTCCCGGGTTCAAGTGATTCTCCTGTCTCAGCCTCCTGAGTAGTTGGGGTTACAGGTATGTGCCACCAGGCCCGGTTACCTTTTGTATTTTTAGTAGAGATGGAGTTTCACCATGTTGTCCAGCCTGATCTCCAGCTCCTGACCTCAAGTAATCCGCCTGACTTGGCCTCCCAAAGTGCTGGGATTACAGGATGCGCCACTGTGTCCAGACTAGGGCAATGGTTTCATAGAAGGCGGCTCTGGGCAGCACATCACAGTGTTCACCACAGGCACTGGGGTGGGGACTCTGGTCCCCAACAGCAAGGGTCTCCTTAAATTTATGCCCTGGGTATCTCTTTTGCCTCACCTTAGTCTCAGATCTGACCAGCACCTTCCCTATTACAGAACAACAACAAAATTTAAGCATATCAACCTTATAGGTTTGATGTGATGAGTCTCTATACAAAATACCCCGCTCAATAACTGAGCGCTGCCATCACTATCATCATCGTCATTGTCATCATTATCATCATCACTCCAGGTCAGATAAGTGTTCAACAGTCATTTATCAAATAAATTAATGAACAGTCTGATCCTAGCCTTTTCCCAGGCAGCTTAAGTGGTTTAGCTGATTACTAAGTAATCCTCTTGAATTCCTTAATCCATCCTGGCCTAACTGTTCATGCCACCCTGTTGTTAGAAGTGCTGGGACAAGATTAGTGCCAACTATAAGACCAAATAAGTGCTTAGTGAGTGCCTGCTGTGTGCAGGCATGGTGGGAACTGACAGGGAGTACCCAGTGGGCGCTCTTTCTTTTCCAGTCTCTTTAATCACTGCCCAACCCTGTAAATAGCACTGCTAGGTAGTTTATCCCCATTCCAGAGATCAGAAAACTGGGACACGCACAGAATTACTCCAAGTCACACCCCAGTAAGAGGTGAGGTGAGCATGTCCACCTCACCATATCTGGGGCCCGTCCCCTCCCCAGGCTGGATCTGGCCAAGGACCTGAGCCCGGGTGGGTTAAGAGCAGAGTCTCAGAGCTGATCTGCCACTCTGAGGCTGTGAGATGCAGAGGAAGTTACTGAGCCTCCTTAGGCCTTGATTCCTTCTTCCATCCAATGAGGAAAATAATTCCAACATCTGAAGAATGTGTATGCAAAGATTCACGTGAGGCTGGGTTTCTGAGAGCACACTGCAAGTGGTGCAGTGCTGCTTGGCCAAAGTGGGTTTGTGGGTGAACAACCATGGCTCTTACCCTGTAGCTGGTCTGGGAAGAGGACACCTGCATATACTCTGGGGCTTTAGATCTGGCCAGCCTGGAGCGTGCAAAGTAGAGTCTCATGTTGAGGGTTCCAAGGAGGCACTGCTGAGCAGCTCAGGGTCTGGATGCCCCTGAGGGCTGGTGCTGATAAAAGAGGGAGATGTGGGTCAGCTTGGGGAGGACGCACAGGTTGGGAGATTGGGCATGAGTAAAGGCCCAGGGCCCAAAGTGTGCCTTGATGGATAGAAGAAATAAAGGAAGCTACTCTGAGTGCAGTCCCCTCATCTGTCAAATGGAGACATGACAAGCTTCTTGTCAAAATGAACCAAGGTGATGTTAAGTTCCTGACCTGTGAACTGCTCAGGTGGAGCTGTGGCTGGGAAATATGACCACAGGGACGAGGAGGACAGAGCCCTGCCCCACCCAGCCTCCAAGTGCCTTCCCATCCTCAACTCCATCCACCCCAGGCTCCTCATGCACAATGTTCCTCGTGCCACCAAGCCTCTGTTCCTTTGCCTGTGCCATTTCCTCAGCCTGAAATGCCCTCCACAGGGCCTTTTCCACATCCAAAGGCCCATTACCTTGTGTCTCAGAGTTGCTGACGGGTCTTTCTCCACCAGACTGTAAGGCTTATCATCGCCCCGCCTCCACCCACTGTGTGGCTCAGAGGGCGTTAGGAAGTGCTGGGCCAGGCACGGTGGCTCACACCTAGAATCCCAGTCCTGTGGGAGGCTGAGGTGGGAGGATCACTTGAATCCAGGAAAATTTTAATACATTTTAAATTTAAAATTTCATTTTTTTTTATAAGGTGTAGTTAACTCTAAGGTTGGCAAAACAAATTTTCAAAATAATTTTTAAAAAATAAAAATAGTCTGGGCAGGTTGCAGTGAGCTGAGATTGCACCATTGCACTCCAGCCTGGGCAACAAGAGTGAAACTCTGTCTTAAAATAATAAAAAAATAATAATAAAATAAAATAAAATACTATAATCCCATTTATATAAAAAAGAGATGTGTATTATGTATATGTATGTAACATACATGTAATATAATAGAATCGTGTGTGTTTGAAAAATCTTTTGAGGGCGGTCTCTGACTTTTTGCACTGTCTACATTGTTTGAAAATTATTTTGTCTTAAGCGTATATTTATTTTGACCAAAAACATGTGTTTGTTTAAAACAAAATGATTGGCTCACACCCTGTCTTGAGCTAGGGCAGTCAGCTGTCTCACGTGCCCATTTCATGGCAAAGCCCTAAGCCTGAGCTCCTCTGTGGGAAGAGGCATACAATTGAGCCCCGCTGGAGACCACCCTCTATTGGGCTGTGGAGGACTCCCTGCTCTGTCCCTGGCCACACTTCTGCTTCACGGAGATACCTGGACTTGATGTTCGTGCATGTCTACCCTCCCCAACTCTACAAATGAGAACAACCCCCGGCCAAGTGTGGGGCTCACGCCTGTAATCCCAGAACTTTGGGAGGCTAAAGCGGATGGATTACTTGAGGTTAGGAGTTTGTGACCAGCCTAGCCAACGTGGTGAAACCCCGTCTCTACTAAAAATACAAAAATTGGCCGGGCGCGGTGGCTCAAGCCTGTAATCCCAGCACTTTG
>NW_012117365.1:1273095-1324992 GCF_000951035.1 Colobus angolensis palliatus
AAAAAAAAAAAAAATACAAAAATTATCCAGGCATGGTGGCAGGTACCTGTAATCCCAGCTACTCGGGAGGCTGAGGCAGTAGAATCGCTTGAACCCAGAAGGCAGAGGTTGCAGTGAGCCACGATCACACCATTGCACTCCAGACTGGGCAACAAGAGTGAAACTCTATCTCAAAAAAAAAAAAAACCTTAGAATCTTGAGTCTCACACAGACTTCAAGGGGCCCTGTGCTCAGCTCCCTATTTTAATGCGTGGAGGGGCGGGGGGGTGGTGGTGGGGTTGCCATGTTGCCCAGACTGGTCTCAAACTCCTGGGCTCAAGTGATCTGCTCACCTCAGCCTCCCAAAGTGCTGGGATTACCGGCAGGAGCCACCGCACCCGGCTGAGCTTCTGGATTTAAACGAAGGACAGGGGTGGTCCGGCTCTCCTCAGAGACGTCTGTAGAGTGGTGCTTCTGCCCTTAATGAGACAGCAACACAGACAGACTAGCAGCAGGGTCTGAGAGACTTGGCATCAGACCTGGGCTTGTCTCTCAGGCCCTGCTGCTAGTTTCAATCTTTCAGGCCCTTCTGGGTTTGAATCTGGCTCCAAACTACATACGTGACATTTGGCAAAGCCACTTTACCACTGTTAGCCTCTGTTTTTGTTTCTAAGCTAAAATATGTTCCAATACTTACACACTCAACAGATGGGATTAAACGAGCTATTGGCTGATGTACTTAGCACAGTGCCTGGCATGCAGTAAGTTCCCAACAGCAATAGCTGTTTCCAACTTGGCACAGCAGTGCTGAGTCAGCAGTAGCTGTGAACATGTCCAGAGAAGAGGTCCAGGGTGGGGAGGGAGGACTTCAAACCATGTCCCACGCAAATGACTGAAGGACGGGCTTTTCAGCCAGCAGAGAAAGACCCAAAGGCAGAAGTAGGCAGTCTACTCTTTATGCCTTCCAGGATTTAGTCACCCTTCTCCTGATAAAAGGTTTCCCCAAAATTCCTTTGGGAAACCACCTCTCCCTCATTTATAGCCCATGTAGCCTGGGTAAGTTTGCCTGTTCCCCTGTATCTGATTCAAAATAAAATACTTCAAAGCTGTAAAATCAGTGTAAGGAAGCCCCAAAGCTTTCCATGACTATTTTGCAATAGCAGTACTTTATCTCCTTCTCCTCCTCTTCCTCCTCCTCCTCCCCTTTTTCTTCTTCACATCAAAGTCTTTCAAATTTGCAGCTAATACCTTAAACACATGAGCTGTCTCTTGTTAGGTCATTCAGTACTGACTCATAATATCTCACCTGACTCGCAGTAATCTAAGTTAGTGCATTATCATTCCAGGTTATATAGAGATGAGGGAACTGTGGCTTATAGAGATGAAATGACTTGCCTGCTTCCACACAGCTAGTAATTTATTGAGTCAAAATATTTAACATAATTGGGATGATGCCTCGCACATAGTAAGAAATATTTAAGTGTTAGCTGCTATAACAAAGAGAACAAGAAAAATGGATTTCATTTTATTTTGTTTTGTTTTGTTTGAGACAGAGCCTCACTCTGGAGTGCCGTGGCACAAACACAGCTCACTGCAGCCTTGAATTTCTTGGGCTCACGCAATCCTCCTGCTCCCAAGTAGCTGGGACTACAGGCGCACGCCATCACATCCAGCTAATTTTTTAATTTTTGTAAAGATGGAGTCTCACTATGTTACCCAGGCCGATCTCAAACTCTTGGGCTCAAATGATCCCCCTGCCTGGGCCTCCCAAAGTGCTGGGATTATAGACATGAGCCACCGTACTCGACCCAGAAAAATGTTAAAGTGGCTTGCAGAGCAGAAAAGACTTCTTTCTGCTTCCACTCAGTCATCCAGACCCAGACTGCTTGCTTCTTGTTGCTCTGCCTTTCATGACTCCAGCCTCGTGGGCCAAGATGTCTCCTCAAAGTCCAAGCTGGCTGTCTTTGTTTGTCTATCTTTTTCTGCAGAGCAGAATCTGGGTCATGGACATCTTTATGTCTGGCTCTCAGGAAGATGAGACTGAGGAGGTGAGCACACCCAGTGTTCTAAGGCACGGGGATGCACGTCACTTCTCAGATTTTCTTGACAAGAATGTAACTACATGACCACACGTTGCTGTAAGGAAGGCTGGGAAATACAGTGTCTAGCTGGCGACCACGTGTTTATCAGTAACTTACTTACTCTGGAAGAGGGGAAATGAATTTTGCTAGACAATCAGCAGCCTCCACCACAGCCAAGCGACAGTAATAAGTGGCTCAGTTGAGATTAGAACTCAAGTCTCCTATGCCCCAGAGTACTTGGTGCAGGTGGGGAAGATATCAGAGGCCTGAGTCCTACATCAAGAGAATTGTTGGCTGGGCACAGTGGCTCATGCCTGTAATCCCAGCACTTTGGGAGGCAGAGGAAGGCAGATCACCTAAGGTCAGGAGGTCGAGACCAGCCTGGCCAACATGGTGAAACCCTGTCTTTACTAGAAATACAAAAATTAGCCAGAATGGTGGCACGTAGTCCCAGTTATTCGGGAGGCTGAGACTCAAGAATCGCTTGAACCCGGGAGGCAAAGGTTGCAGTAAGCCAAGATCGTACCACTGCACTCCAATCTGGGTGACAGAGCAAGACTCTGTCTCAAAGAAAAAAAAAAAGAACTGTTTGGATTTAGTAGACCTGGAAGTAGTCAGTCATCACTATGAATACTCATCTGTGGCAACTCACATCCCTTCTTTGAGTCTCAGTTTCCTTGTCTGTAAAATGAGGATAGTAAGGGGCCTTACCTGTGAGTTGCTGCTGTGAAAACACTGATCACAACTCATGACACATACTAGGTACTTACATAGTGGGAAGGATGGGGTAGAATTTGAACATGAGCACATGAAAGAAGGAAATTCCAAGGGAGGTGACAATGTGTGCAAATGCTGAGTGACATGAATGAATAAGGCTTTACTAGGAAAGGCAACAAGTCTAGAGTGGTTAGTGTGTAGGGTGGATGGTCAGTCAGGGAAGGGGTGTGGTTGGAGTAGGCAAGGGTCCAAAAGGGGTGACCCTTAGTGGCAGGCTGAGGATCTTGAACTTGATGCTGTTAGTAATGGGGAGTCATGGACAACATGAGCCAAGTGGAAATAGTTGGGTTTGTGTTTTGGAAAGGTCACTCTGGCTGTGGTGAGTAGAATGGATTTGAGAGGGACACGTGGGAGAAATGGAGAGCCCTGAGAAAGCATAAAATGCAATGTCTAGCATAAGTGAATATTCTTTTGCTGAATGAATGACTCTATCTTGATTACTTAGCATTAGGCACGTGGCTTTGAGTGACAGAAAAACAGTAGCTTAAATAAAAAGAACCAGGTAGGTGGTCCAGAATGGGTAGTTATCCATAGTGTCAGCATCCAGACTCCACAATCTTGTTGCTTTGTCATTTGTGGGTTAGACCTCATGATCCGAAAGAGCTGATGAGCTACCATATCAACATTCCAGCTAGAAAAAAGGAGAAAAGAGGAGATGCGCACTTTCTGGAAGTTATCCTCTGCTAACTACAAAAGAGGCTCAGAAATATAGTCTTTATTCTGGGTGGCCATGTGAGTAAGTAGAATTCAGAGGTTCTGCTACTGAGGAAGAAGATGGAAATGGATCCTGCAGTCACAATAATGATCCCCTGACGTGGAGGCTACAGGAAAGGAGGCGAAAGTGATTCCCAGGGGTGTGGCTTGGGGCACAGAGTGACTCTTCCATGAGGTGAGTCCTAGCAAGAAGAGCAGGCTGTAGGGAGCAGGACAGATCAGGATGGACACATTGGGCCATCTAAGGTGGACGTCTAGGAGGAAGAGGGCCAGATAAGTGGATCCGGAGCTCAGGAATTAGGTCCAGACTGACAGTAAGTTTGTTTGGGGGGATATTAGCACATCCATTGTTGCCTTAGGAATGATGATGCCTAGTGATAAAAGAAGGTGGCCAAGGACAGAACCTTGGATAGAAGCTGAGAAGGAGCAGCTGGGGGGGTGGGAGAGAAACAGCAGAAAGGTGTCCTGAAAGCCCAGGGAGATGTTTCGCAAAGGAGGGTGTGGTCAGGGGTTCCTAATGCTGCTGAAGAGTCAGGTAAAGTGAGGACTAAAAAGAGGCTGTTCAACTGGGCAATCAGGAAGTCAAAATGACTTTGCCAGAGCAATTCCAGGGGAGTGGAGAGGCAGGAGCCAGGATGCCAAGGTCAGTGGGAAATGGGAAAAGAGGAAGTCAGGTCAACAAAGGTAGATGAATTGTTTAAAGGATCTTTTTGGACCTCAGTGTTTCCATGGGTCCAGTGACCCACGTCTGGGGCTTCTTTGCTATGCTTTTTAGTGGACTTAAAAGCGTTGAAAAGGCCTCTACACTTGGGTTCGGCCTGGACGGCGCCTGCTTGAGATGGGATGCAACACCCATCTTTGCTCGGCAGGTGGCAGCACCACACCAAAGGGACACCACCTGGACCAACACATGACCAACACCAAATCCACATTGCACATCAATGTATTTTCAGGGAAATGAAGCTTAGATCCCCAAACACCAAAGCTTTGGGTGGTTGTTGCTGTTGTTGTTGTCTGTTGTTGTTGTCATTTTGGATGGAAGCCTTGAGTAGAGAAAACTGAATGAACTTTCTGTTCAAATCCTGGCTCTGTCGCTTACTGGCTGTGCAACCTTCAGCAAGCCCTCTCACACAGGCAAGCCTGCTTCCTGGTTGGCAAATCAGGGATGAGAACAAACCCAAAACCACCTCATGGTGTCACAGTGAGTCTGTAACAAGTGCACTTGCTTGTGTCGGATGTTCCTGTGGACAGACTCAGGGCTGGGGCGGGCAAGCGGGGATGGGCTCAGAAGCAGAGGGAGGGGACCAGACCCACACAGTCATGGGGAGGGGGTGCCTGTGGTCTTTACAAAGACTGCACACAACAGTGCTGTTGGAGTCAGGAAAGTTGGGTTCAGATTTTGCAGGTGAGGGAACCAAGGCTCCCATATGCCTCTCCCAGGGTCATTCCCCTCAAATAGGCAAAGCAGAGGCACCAAAACCAAACTTCAGAAGAATAATTTGATGTATAATATTCTTGAAAAAAAAAAAGACTCAGAATTGTAGCATGGGAAAAATCTGAATTTCATGAAACTTCTTTCCCATAGCAAGATGGGTGTTGCATCCCATCTCAATAACCACACAGCAGTGTGGTTTTGTGTTGTTTGCTGCACTTCACTCCACTAGTCCCTGTTTAATGCCCACATTCTGAGAGCACCCCTGTATCTGCTCCTTCCCCCTAAGATAACATGGGGGAGGTTAAGGATGTGAGGGGAGGAGAGGAGGAAGCCATCCAGCCATCTGGAGGTCGAGAGACTCGGGCTCAGCTCTGGGCTCTGCCTTGGCTTATTAGGCCTCAGTTTTCCCATCTGCAAAATGAGGCTATGGGACCAGTGGTCCCTTAGGAGCTTTGGCAGCTCTGACTTTTTACGAAGCCTTTTGGTTTCCCCTTGAGCTTCCCTGACCATCTCCCTGGAAGACACTCCCTGCAACACGGTCACTATTCCATTTCCATTTTATTTTCTTCACGGCACTTATCACCCCATGAAATTACTTGTTTTTTGTTTGTTTTCTGTCTAGACAGTAATCTACTGTCTACTCCATGTGAGCAGGGACTTTGTGAGTGAGCTGCTATGACCTTGGCACCTAAAATAGTGCTTGGCATGTACTAGAAATGAACAAACAATTGTCGAATAAGTGAATGAAGGGCAGAGAACACAGGCCCTTACTCTCTGAGACAAGTCCTGGAGTCCCCTTCTGTCAACTGCTCAGTTCTGCCACCCCTGTTTCTCTCTCTCTTTCAGACGTGCTGAACCTAACTAAAGCACCTTCAGGTGAGGTGTCCTGGCCTCAAAAGTCCAGCCTGTTTCTTGGCTCCAGACAACTCCAAGCCAAGGCCTTTACTGACGCCTTGTGGCCATGGGGACACATAACAGGGACTGGGAGTATTCTCAGTGGGACATGATCAGTCCCAGGTGACCCTGCTTCCCTCCCTTCCAGCCAGCATATATGAATCACCTGTGTGCCCAGCCTTGCTCTGGGGACAGTGATGACCCCAGCAGATGTGTATCTTTTCTTTTTTAGAGACAGGGTCTCACCCTGTCACCTAGGCTGGAGTACAGTGGCACGATCATAGCTCACTACAACCTTGAACTCCTGGTGTCAAGTGATTCACCCTCCTCTGCCTCCCAAAGTGTTGAGGTTTACAGGTGTGGGCCACCGTGAACTGGCTGCAGATGTGTTTCTTGCCCTCCAGAAGCTGAAGTCACACCAGGGGAAGGAGAGAGATCGTGGGGTCCAGGAGAGGATTTAGGGGAAGTCTGGCAGGGGTGAGTGGGAAGTAAGGGCAGACCCTATCCGAGTTCTGGGCAGGCAGGGCAGCTTAGGCCTCAGGCCTCAGATCCTCCTGCCAGGGTATCTGTTTGACAGCAGTCTTCCCACCTCTTCCAGGAAATCCTTCACGTCTCCCACTCATTTTAGAGCCTGTTTGGGGAAATAAGAAAGAGAAGAGGACGTGCCTGGTGCTCAGAGAAGCCATTTGGGACAAATACAAAGTTGTTGAAGGAATATTTTTAAAATCCTCTGTGATGCATAATCTAAATCTTCTACGATATTGCTTCCAGTAAAATCCACCTTACTAGCTGTCTTCACCAGGTCTTGCTGTGATAATGCCATGAAGAAAACAAACCCCCAATCTCAGTGGCCTACAAAATCAATGATTATTTCACACTCCTAAGTCTCCAAGTCAACTGCAGTTCAGCTGATGCTGGCTGGGCCAGGCTGGACTCTCGAATTCAGTCTAGGTCGGGTCTGCTCCACATGCCTGCCTCTGGACCCAGGATGAAGAAACAACGGCTATCCAAGGCTTTTGAGGTGGAAGAACTTGCCATGACTCTATGGCCTCCACTTGAAAAAAGCATACGGTCCTTCCTACCTATGTTCGCTTGGCCAAAATAAATCCCATGACCAAGCCCAAAATCAGGGGGTTGGTAGAGTGGATGTTATGGGGCTCCACCCAGATCCACCCTCTGCTGGCTCACAACTGTGTTTCGCATTTGGAATTGCCCTTGGCCACAGGGAACTGCCTCACCCAAAGTCATGGCCATGATTGGCTGATGATTGGCTGACGGTTTCCTTTGAAGGAAAACAAAGGCCTGCCTTCTTCCTTCAGTTTAGCACAACTCTTGAGGGACAGATGAGCTCCAGGGCTCCTGAGGATCAGCAACTACCTCAGTTGCCATCGCATAGTAGATCATCCTTTCCTCCCGCCTTCCTTATAGATGAATCTCCTGAGCACACTCCCCTAAAAGCCTGCGTACTACTCTCTGTCTCGGAATTGGTTTCCAGGAAACCTACTGTAAGACAGATAGGCAAGTACACACCATGCAAGGGTAACCATGGCAATGGCAAGGAAGGCAGGAAGGTAGACTTTCAGACAAAGAATACAATCGACTACAATAGTTACTAAAGGATGCATCACGGAGACAGATCTCTTTTGCCTGCAGCAAAATGCTAGGCACATGCTCAATGTGTATGTAAGGGGAGAATTGAGGCCATCTCTGGGAGGTCCCCATTTTTGATTGCACTGATTATATTGTATATATTAGGATTCCAAATAGGTTATGCTGTAGCAAAGGTTCCTGGGCCTTCAAAAAAGGGTTTTCAAATCACTTGGTTCCATGATGTCTACACCTCTGTTCAGCTCTGCCAGTTGGGATGGGGCTGAGTAATTCTCAGATCCTGTGCATTTACAGCAGAAAATGGGTCCTGTCGGTGGGTGAAACCCCCACTGCAGGTGTCATTGGCTGAATTGCATCCCTCTAAAGTTTATATACTGAAGCCCTAACCCTCAGTACCTCAAAATGTGACTGCATTTGGAGACAGGGCCTTTCAAGAGGTGATCGAGTCAAAATGGGTTTGTTAGGGTGAGCTCTAATCCAATATTACTTGTATCCTTATAAGAAGAGGCGATAGATACATCGACAAGCAAAAATCAACCCCATTAAAAAGCAAGCAAAGGATAGGAACAGACACTTCTCAAAAGAAGATATACAAGTGGCCAGAAAACATAAAAAATGCTCAGCATCAATCATCACTAATGATCAGAGAAATGCAAATGTAAACTACAATGAGGTACCATCTCACACTAGTCAGAATGGCTATTATTAAAAAGTCAAAACATAACAGATGTTGGCGGGGCTACAGAGGAAAGGGAATGCTTATACATTCTGGGTGAGAATGTAAATTAGTTAAGCAATTTAGAGAGTTCTCAGAGAACTAAATATAGAACTACCATTCCACTCAGCAATCTCATTACTAGGTATATACCCAAAGGAAAACAAATCATTCTACCAAAAAAAACACATGCACCTGTATGTTCATTCAGCACTCTTCGCAATAGCAAAGACATGAAATCAACCTAGGTGCCCATCAATGGTGGACTGGATAAAGAAAATGTGGTGCGTGTATCATGGAATACTATGCAGCCATAAAAAGAATGAAATCATATCCTTTGCAGCAACTGGAGCAGCTGGAGGTCATTATCCTAAGCAAACTAATGCAGAAACAGAAAGCCAAATACCGCATGTTCTCACTTATAAATGGGAACCAAACATCAGTTACACATGGACATACAGATGGCAACAATTGACACTGCAGACCACAAGAAGGGAGAGGGAGGGAGGGGATCAAGGGTTGAAAAACTACCTGTTGGGTACTGTGCTCACTACCTGGGTGACAGTTTCCGTCGTATCCCAAACCTCAGCATCATGCACATCATACAATATACCTTAGTAACAAATCAGCACATATATCCCCAAATCTAAAATAAAACTTGAAAAAAGAAAAGAAAAAGAAAATTAGGAACACAAAGAAGAAGAAGAGGAAGAGGAGGAGGAGGAGGAAGAGGAAGAGGAGATTATTAGGACATGGAGAGAGACCTCAGACCTGTGTACATAGAGAACAAGAGATAATCATGCAAAGATACCAGAAGGCAGCCTCTACAATCAAAGGAGAGAGGCCTCAGAATGAAACCAACCCTGCTGATAACTTGGTCTTGAATTTCCAGCCTCCAGAACTTTGACTCTGTGATCATGCATTTCTGTTGTTTAGACGTCCCAGTCCATGATATTTGCTATGCCAGCCCGCACAGACCAACATACCATGGTAGCAGCTATCACGGTCCTGCTATACACAGAGGTGAGTGGTAGGGAAAGATGTGCCCCTCAACTTCTCAGAGAGAAAAATGAAACTGTTTTAACAATTGGACTTGTCAAAAATACTTGAAATATGGCCCGGGGCAATGGCCACTGCACTCTGCACTCTCAAAAAAACAAAAGTACATGAAATAAATTATCTAAATAGAGAAATAACTGCATGGGATTTCTTAGATCTGTAAGAGTGTAAACATCGCAACATACTCAGAGCTGAGGCCCTCGGTGGGCTTCTGAGAAGTGAGCTTCTGAGCCTGGGCCTCCAGAGGCCTAATAGCTTCTGCTTTTGCCCTCTTGGCGTATGAAGAAGCCCAGTCTAATCTACTGGAGGATGAGAAGCTCCATAGAACAGAGACAAGCCTACTTGCCTGCAGACCAACTCACACCAGATTGCAGACACATGGGGAAGGCCCTCATGGGCCATCTAGCCCCTGTCAATGCCAGATGATTGCAAGCACATTAGTGACCCCAGGTGAGACCAGCAGAGCTGTTCAGCTGAATTCACCCCCAAATTGCTGACCTGCAGAATCAAGAGTAAATAAAATAAAATAGTTGTTATTTTAAGCCATTAAGGTTTTTTGTTGGTGGTTGTTTGTTTGTTTGTTTTGGAGACAGAATCTTGCTCTGTTGCCCAGGCTGGAATGCAGTGGCATGATCTTGGCTCACTGCAACCTCCACCTCACGGGATCAAGCAGTTCTCTGCCTCAGCCTCCTGAGTGGCTGGAACTACAGGCGCACACCACCACGCCCAGCTAATTTTTGTATTTTTTAGGAGATGGGATTTCATCATGTTGGCCAGGCTGGTCTTAAACTCCTGGCCTCAAGCGATCCGCCCACCTCGGCCTCCCAAAGTGCTGGGATTACAGGCATGAGCTACCACATCTGGCCTAAACCATTAAGTTTTAAAATAAGTTGTTACAAAGCAATAGATAAATGACACACCAAGCTAAAATTGTATCTGCTGTCAAGGCCGTATTTGATGACAGTTTGGGGACTCCCAGAGCCACCTGCAAACTCTCCTTGCTGAGCCAGGCAAATTTAGAAGATAAACAGTAGCTGTGCATTGGTTCATTGTGCATCTGTCTCCCCCAGGGGCTGGATGACCTCAGGGCTGTAACTTGTTCTCCCGTGTCTGTTCATCCTGTATATTGTGCTGAGCCAGGGTCTGGCATACAGCAGGTGCTCAATAGATGTTTAATTCAATTAGTGAAATGTCATGGGACTTGTTTGGGTTACCAGTACCCCCTGTTCAGATGACTACAGCAGTCTCCTACCCGCTCTCCCCACACCCACACTTGCTCCCTCAAATATATCTTCCATCCCAGGAAAAAAAATTCTAAAATGTGACTCTTCCCCAGTGTGCTGCCTGAGAAAAATATTTTGTCTCCCCACTGCTGTCATGGTTAAGCCCTATCTCTTTCGAATGATTCATGAAATCCTGCAAACTTTGACCCCTAATTCTAAAGTCCCATCTTGCACCCCTCTCTCCCTTGCTGTCTGGGCCCAGCCACGGGATTTCTTTCTGTTCCTTTCATCCACTACACTCCCTGGTGCCTCTGGACTCTTTCACATGCTGTGCCTTTTCCTGGAACATTACCACCACTGCCATCACCCCAGTTCCCAGGTCTGGCTCCATCCTACCCGTCCTTCAGTACATTTGGTTGTCCATTTTGTCTGATTGAGAGATGACAAGAAGTATGGATCTACACTGATTTATGGGCAGTGGCTAATGGTTTGGCTGGATGGTCAGGGGCTCAGAAAGCACAGAACTGGAGGACTGGCCGTAAGAAAAACTGGGAGAGACTAGTAGATGGACTTTCAGAAATGACACAGAATATGAAGATATTTGTATTCCAAGTAAAATCTCACCCAAAGTCATCCATGGCAGAGGCAGCTCTTGATAATTAGATGGACAAGATGGCACATTGGATGGATGTCAGCCAGCCTCTCTCCCCAGTCTCTCCAGCCCGTTATCCGTATGTTCATGTACGATGTGGTGATGGTGGCCAGAATGGAGACTATTTATGGGTTCAACAACATGAACTGAACTCGTCAAGGCTGATCTTACTAATGCCACTGTATGTCCAACCTACCACCAGCCAAGACAAATGCTAAATACTTAATATGTCATCCCTCTGCAGGGGTCCACCTAGCCACTTGGTGCTTGATCCCACTGGACCCTTTCCATCATGAAGCAGGCATAGTTTATCCTTTTTGACATAGCCAGGATATAAGGTTCCAGGAACCCAAGGGAGCTGGTGAAAGTGGCTTCTCTCACTATGACACCAAATAACCCGCCATATTAGTTTCCTGTAGTTACCATAACAAATTACTGCAAACCTGGTTGCTTAAAACAACAGAAATTTATTCTCTCACAGTTCTGGAGGCCAGAAGTTCAACCTCAGTTTCACTGAGCCCAAATCAAGGTGTGTGCAGGGCTGTGCTCCCTTCAGAGCTCCAGGCAAGAATCCATTCCTAGATTCTTCCAGTTTCTTGTGGCTGCTGGTATTCCTTGGCTTGCAGCAGCATCAGCCCAGTCCCTGCTTTCATCTTCATATCACCTTCTCCTCTTTTGTGTGATTTGATCTCCCTCTGCCTCTCTCTTAAAAATACATTTGTCACTGGATTTAGGCCCACCTAATAATCTCCCCATATCATGATCCTTAATTTAATCACATCTGCAAAGGCCCCTTTTCCTTATAATGTAACATTTGCAGGTCCCAGAGATTAGAACTTGCTATATTTGGATGGCTATTATTTTGCCTACTCCACCCACTCACAAAACTTCTGCCTCTGGTCCCTGTACCATTGAGCTCTGCTAGTTTGAAGGTCTTAGTTTTCAAGGGAAGGGAGGCAACACAGTTTTCATTACTTTGGACGTTTAAACTGGGCCATTGTGGGCTCCTCATGCCACCAAGCCAGCAGGCATATAAAGAGTTAATACACTGGCTGCATGACTGATCTTCATTACTTGGGGGGAAATTGGTTGCTGCCACACAACAAGGCAAGGAGGACTAAGTCTGGAACCCAAGGGATTCTCTAAGGCCTTTCTATAATAAGTACTTCCGTGTGTGATAGCAAAAGTCAATGAAAAGCCGTGGCACCCACCCATGCAGGACCACTGAGGATTCAGACCCTTCAGGAATGATTATTTGGGTCACTCCACCATATAAAGATCCTTGGCCAGGCACGGTGGCTCACGCCTGTAATCCTAGCACTTTTGGAGGCCGAGGCAGGTGGATCACGAGGTCAAGAGATCGAGACCATCCTGGCCAACATGGTGAAACCCCATCTCTAGTAAAAATACAAAAATTAGCTGGGTGTGGTGGCATGCGCCTGTAGTCCCAGCTGCTTGGGAGGCTGAGGCAGGAAAATCGCTTGAACCCAGGAGGTGGAAGCTGCAGTGAGCCAAGATCATGCCACCACACTCCAGCCTGGCAACAGGGCGAGACTGCCTAAAAAAAAAAAGAAAGAAAAAAAAATCCCTAAAAGGCTGAGGTGTTGGCTGAGGGCAGAGGAAACACGGAAGGGCAGTGGAAGAAGGAAATTATTCACACCCACCATGGCACTGTGACCAGAGATACCAGAAAGAGGTCGATTGGAGCTATGCATATTTCCTTCCTTGCTTGGGATGTGTGTGCATGTGTGTGTGTGCACTGTACATATTATTTTTTTCCTCCCTCCTCTTTTCTCCCATATTTTATACAAACATTGTATGTCTAGATCAACTTTAGTGTTTAGTTGTAGGTGGAATTGTGCCTGAGTAAGAGGAATACTTAACCCAAATATGGATTCAGTGACTAAACCCTGGAGATGGATGCATCTGTTGGACCGTGGGACATTGTGTTTTTCCCATTTGGGGGAGGGGACTAGAGTGTCTTCACTTGTATAAAGGACAGTTTCATCTTACTAGGTGGAAGTTACTGTCATTATATGGCGGTTCAAGTATGTGTGGATTGATGCTTGTGGAAACTGTGTGTCCAAGGGGGTGGCCCGTGCCCATGTTATTGTCTTTCAGTTCCAAGTGCAACCTTCTAACTCTGTGATACTGGGGCTGGGACTCTGCAAACCACATCACTCCTTTGTTCCCTAGCTTTGACAATAAGGGGCACTAGGGGAAGATTGGAAGGCAGGAAAAGTGGAGACTTCTCTCTTCCTTTGCTTCCTATCCTTATCAGCGACAGCCAGGTTGCAACAGTTGATCCCAGACTTCGGCTTTTCTCCCGTACTCCCAGACAAGTCTCATTGTATCCCCTGAGAGGTACTAGCACCAGCCAGGGAGTACCTCTTTTTCAGATCTCTGAGCCCCAACACTACCAGGCTCCCTCTCCGCAAGCTTGTGGGTTCTGATAACCCCAACCTGTTTCCTATACTCCTGCAGCTCTAGGAGTGGTAACTGCTTTCTGCAGTTATTTTCTCTAGCTATCTCAGAATCACCTAGAGAAAATTCTCTTTTGTTCTTTCAGCCCTCCTGCATCAGTGCAACCTATCACCTATAATAAATTCTTTTGCTGAAAAACTTAGTGTTGTTTCTGCCTTCCTGACTTGATCTTGACTGATGCAAACTATTAGGAAAGTGGGGCCCACTTTTTACTGGGCACCGTGAGAGGTCAGCCTGCCTGAAAGGAAGGCTTACAGGAAACAGAGTCCCGACATGTTTAAGCACCTAGATCTCACTGTGCATGAAACCAAATCTATCCCCTGGACTTCTTAGTTATCTGTGCCAATAAGTTTCTTTGTGTTTGTTTAAACCATATGGGGTTGGGTTTTTGTTGTATACAACAAAGAGTCCTGACTAATCCAAATCTCCTTGTCCCCATCCCCAAACCAGGAGCCTCACCTCACAGCCGCTGAACAAAACCAAGAACAATCACCTCCTATTGAAAACTTTAATGAAACCAATAAGTTAATAAGTTAACAAAGTGAGGTACTTGCATATCTGAGAACCGAGTTGATGGAGGAACCTCGATCATGGAAGGAAGGAGGGCTTCTTCCCATGTCTCCTTGGTCACAGGGTAATCCCATTCTCCTGGCCTTCTCCACAGCTGTCTCTGAATGGGTGGAGGGGTGGCTTTCTGGGGACAGTGCAGTGCAGGTGGGGTGAGCCAGGAGAGGCTCCATCCAGGGTATGATGGTCACGTGCAGAGGGCAGGTTGGGGCAGAGGCTGGGCACCATGGACTGAGCAAGATCCAGTCCAAACCCTGGCGCTGGCGCATGCAGGTCCCCAGCATGAGATGCAGGCAGCGTGGCCTCGGCCCCTTGTTCCCACAGAGGCTTGCCATTGGTCCACTACCCCTCACCTTCCTGCCACCTGCATTGGCTTTGCAGAAGAGGAGCAAAGGGGTGGGGATAAGAAAGTGTTCCTGGGGTGAAGGGGGGCTTATGCCCGGATGTGGGGCTGCCAATTGAAGAGAAGTGGGGTAGGGAGGGAGGGGAGACAGTGCATGTGAAGCCGGATGCATGGTTGGTATAGCTATTAGATGCATTCTTATTCTCTCTGGGAGTGAGAGTGACTAGGAAGGCACAGGCCTGGCTAGAAGCGGGCCTGGGGTCTCTCCAGTGGTGTCAGGCCTGGGCTCGAGTTGTGCTGTGGAGACAGGGAGGTGGGCCCTTGGGGACAGGCAGAGGCAGTGGGTTAGGGCTCCTGGACCAGAGAGATCTTCTCGAAGAAGGAGAGCAGGTAAAGGTCTGGGTGGGGCCTGGAGAGCTCTCGGGTTACTTCAAAGCTCCTTCCCCTGCTCAGATGGAGTTGGGGGGTCTTCCTCTTAGTGGACATCACCCTGCAAGGCCAGTCTGCTGGCATCTGCTGCAGAGGCCCAGGAGCGGCTGAGTGGCTCTGCGCTCATGTCTCCAAGTGTGTCACGTCACTGCATGTTTGAGAGTGAGAGGCTTTCTCCCTGTCTGGAGAAACTAAAAGGCTATGTTTGTGTGATCATCCACGAAGCACTCTCTGGGAGTTTTGGGGAGGATACAGAAACTTGTGTTGACTATGAGTGGTGTCTGGAGGGCCAAGGAGGGGAGTGGCCACCCAGCAGGAGGAGGGAGCCCCCTGGGAGCTGACACTTGCAAATGGGAAGAAAGGCCCAGGCACTGCCCTTAGGAGAGGGCAGGGGAGAACAGGCCCCATGCTAGGAGGGGAAGGAGTGATAAGCCAAAGAATAGGGACAGGGTGGTAGCCAAGCAGCCTGAGACCAGCTACTGCTGGGGGCCCAGCTCCCAACGAGGGAGGGGCAGAGAGACCCCATGGGGGTCCCCAAAGTTGCATATTTAACATGGTTTGCATATATGGTGCCCACCTGCCTTGTGGCAGGGTCCTGTGCTTTGTGGGTACCTGTGGGGGCACCTTGGCCCACCCCCAAGTGGGGCGGGGACTTGGCCGGAGGGCTTCCCTGCTGTGTCCAAAGGGTGGGCCAGAGACCTCACCTTGCATAGCTGGAAGCTGGGTCAGGGCCCAGGGCCCCAGCGCCCGCTCCCACTCCCGGGGCTGTGCCCCTGCCAGGCGGGCCACATCGGGCCTTGATGGAGTGGGCAGGGCACTGGGGGGCCCAGAGGCCTCGGGACAGCCGCTGCTGCCGCCCTCTGGGCGACCTGGCATCTCACGCTCCTGAGGTGGGGAAGGGGCGCTGGCACCCACAGCAGGTACCACGCCCACCCAGGCAGCTCAATACTGCGTGTGGCCTTTCTCCCCGAGAGGGAGTGAGTTCAAGTACGAGAGGAGTCCGGAAGCCTCAGAGGGCGGTCGGAGCGCCAGGCCGCGGGGCTGGCCGTGTGCTGCTCTGCCCCTGAGAAGTCCCTTAGTCCATGTTGGTGCTGACCGAGCGGGAGATGCTGAGCGTCTGTGCGGAGACGGAGATGTCCTCGTGGTCCACAGGGCTGTGGTAGTCGGAGGTGATGTCGGGGTCGAACAGCGGCACTTGCACGGTGCCCAGGCTGGCCGAGGTGCCAGAGCGCAGGCAGCGCGAATAGAAGCCCAACAGCAGATCCAGCTTGTGCTCGATGGACTGCACCTGAGGATGGGGCGCAGCTGGGAAGCGGCGCCTGGGACTCGAGGGGACGCGGCCGGGGGCGGGGCTTGGGTCTCCGCGCAGAGCCTAGCTGGCGGAGTGGGCGGGGCTTATCTGGGAAGCACTAATCCCGCTTGGAAAGGTGGAGCTTGGCTAGAGAGAGGAACGAAGCTGGGCACTGGCGCATAACCTGGGGAGTAGTTAGGTGTGATCGATGGGGATAGTCCGCGAGCTACAGCGACAACTGAGAGGCGGGGTCAAATAGAGTAGGAGGATCTGAGGTAGGCTTATCTGAAGCTTATGGGCGGGCTTATGCAACCTGGGGGGCGGGGCTTAGCAGGAGAGGGCGGGTTTATGGGCATGTCTGGCGGCGGCGACTGGGGCTTCGGCCGGGGAGGGGCTCTCAGGCCTTCTCCTGGACGCTTGGGCTGCGGCTGTGGGAAACACACCCTCCCCGTGTCCAGTCACCGCGGCCCCCAGAGCTTCTTGGTATGGCCAGCTCCGCCACCCCATCCTACACTCACCTGCTTCTCCACCTTGACGACGCGTCCCATCATGCTGATTTCATCCACCATCTCCGCGTCGGTGGGCCCCTTGTCGCCCTTCTCCCGGGCCTTCCGGTCCCCGGGCCCCCGACCCACAATTTGGTCCACCCTATGGGTAAGGGAACCATCAGAGGGCCCGGACACACGCCGCCCCTCCCTTCCACAAGAATTCTAGGTTGCCTGATGAAGGAGAAGGCACGACGGCGTGGGGGGGAAGGGGGGAACAGGCAGTCTGAGGGAGGGGCCATTGCCCTGCCAGATGGAGGCTGAGTTGGGGGTGGAGGGACTAGTCCCTGCTCTGGGGGTTCCCCATTGGTCAAGCAAAGGCACCACACACAAACCTGACAAGTAAAACAACCGCCTGGTGAAAGGAATGGAAATGGTGGACTGGGAGGCCCAGTGCAGTGGCGCATGCCTGTAATCCCAGCATTTGGGGAGGATAGGGAGGGAGGTATCACTTGAGTCCAGGAATTCGAGACAGACTTGGCAACATAGCAAGCCCTCCTCTCTACAAAAATAATTGTTTTTTAATTAGCTGGTCATGGTAGCTCATGCCTGTGGTCCCAGCTACTCAGGAGGCTGAGGCTGGAAGATGACTTGAGCCGGGGAGGTCGAGGCTGCAGTGTGCTGTGATTGCACCACTGCACTCCAGCCTGGAAGACAGAGCGAGACACTATCTCAAAAAAAAAAAAAAAAAAAAAAAAAAAAAAAAAAAAAAGATGGACTGGGGGAAAGGGGAAAGAGAATGGGAGGAGTGGCCACATGTGGGAACGTGAGTTTTAAAGTGGGTGGACAAGGCTAGAACTGATCTCACCTTATTTTTCTGCTCTCCTTTGCAGCAAAATTCTTGAAAGTGTTATCTCTATCCTTTACCTCCAATTCCTTTCCTCCCCCTCTCTCTTAAACCTACTCCAATCAGGCTTTTACCCATGCCATTTCACCAAAATTACTGTTGTCAGGCTCCCAAATAACCCCATGTTGCTAAATCCACTGATCAATTTCTGTCCTCATTTTACTTGACTTACTAGCAGCACTCCACACATCGGCTCACCCCTTCTTCCAGCAAACCCTTTCTTCACTTGAAACACCACCCTCTCTCAGTTATCTTCCTACTTCCCTGACCTCTCCTTCACCATCTCCTTTGTTAGTTCCTCCTTTATCTCTGCAACCTGGAAACACTGCACGATCTAAGGCTCACTCCTGGGACCTCTATTCTCTATTTACTCCACTCACTAAGTGATGTCTTCAGATCCATAATTTTCAATTCCTCTACACTTCTGACACCAAATTTTCTTTTTTTTTTTTTTTTGAGACGGAGTCTCGCTCTATGGCCCAGGCTGGAGTGCAGTGGCCGGATCTCAGCTTACTGCAAGCTCTGCCTCCCAGGTTTACACCATTCTCCTGCCTCAGCCTCCCGAGTAGCTGGGACTACAGGTGCCCCGGCTAGTTTTTTGTATTTTTTAGTAGAGACGGGGTTTCACAGTGTTAGCCAGGATGGTCTCGATCTCCTGACCTCGTGATCTGCCTGTCTCGGCCTCCCAAAGTGCTGGGATTACAGGCTTGAGCCACCGCGCCCGGCCTGACACCAAGTTTTCATCTCCATCCTGTACTTCTGCTCTGCACTCCACACTTCTTTATCTAACTGCCACATCAACACTCTGCTTGAATGTCTGGTAGGCATCACAAATCCAGCACCTCCCAAATCTCCTGACCCTAAACTTTCTCCATTCATTGCCTTCTCCATGTCAACGAATGGCAACTCGATTTTTCCTCTTGCTGAAGCCAAAAACCTTAGCTTCATCCTTGACTGTCTTCTTTCTCTTAACACTGCATCAGAAAACCCTGTCAACTTTGCCTAGAAAATGTATCTAGAATCTGACCACTTGTCCTGCCTCTGCAGCTGCCACTCTGTTCCAAGTCTCCCCACAGTCTCATGAGTGGAAGTCTGAAGCAGGTTCCTCATTGGTCTACCTGTGTCCACCCTCACTCCACTAAGTCCATCCTCAACACAGCACCCAGGTTGATCCTTTTAAAAGACAATTCAGATCCTATCAGTCCTTTGCACAAAACCCTCCAATGCTCGCAGCTCATCCTGGATGAACACCAGCATTTTGCAGGGGCCCACAGGGCTTTACACTCTCTGAGTGCTGTTAGCCCTCTGACCTCACCTCTTACCTCTCACTCCAGTGCAGCCACACCAGGCTCCCTGCTGTGCTGAAGCCAACACTCCAGCCACTTGCCCCTCTCAAGTCCTTGGCACTTGCTGTTCCTTCTAGAACCTTCTCACCTATTTAAAATTGCAAACCGTAACAGCCTGACCCTTATTTTCCTCCTTAGTATTTATCGTCATCTGATATATTCTAATTTTACTTATTTATCACTTCTTCTCCTTCCACTAGAATGAAGGCTCCATGAGGGTGGGAACTCTGCTGAGCTTTCTGCCATATTCCCACAGGCTGGCAAGTAGTAAATGCCCACTGACTATTTCTCGAGTGAATAAATGAATGAGTGGGCAGTGAAAACGCAGGCCAGAAGAGGAGAAGGGCAAGGTGCAGGTGATATGGGTCTTGGGGTGAGGATTCTTCCTAATGCTGGGTCTACCGGAGGGATGTGGGAGGATTCCAGAGGCAAGAGGTGGGCAGTGAGGACAATTTGCCTATTCTCTTGGGAGATGGGAGGTCAGTAATTATTTTAGGCTGATTATTTTAGGACCAGGAAACAGTTATTCTTTTTTTTTTTTTTTTTTTTGAGGTGGAGTCTCGCTCTGTCGCCCGGACTGGAGTGCAGTGGCCGGATCTCAGCTCACTGCAAGCTCCGCCTCCCGGGTTTACGCCATTCTCCTGCCTCAGCCTCCCGAGTAGCTGGGACTACTACAGGCGCCCGCCACCTCGCCCGGCTAGTTTTTGTATTTTTAGTAGAGACGGGGTTTCACTGTGTTAGCCAGGATGGTCTCGATCTCCTGACCTCGTGATCCGCCCGTCTCGGCCTCCCAAAGTGCTGGGATTACAGGCTTGAGCCACCGCGCCCGGCCAAAACAGTTATTCTAAACAAAGCCCCCAAGGCATATGAGTCAATAGGGTTTGCACAGAGGACCCACCACACAAAGAAACTATGGTTAGGTTGTTTTTCAGCCTTGGGACGGGTGCTGTGTCTGGCATCAGGCTGGCACTGCAAGCCAGGGACCTCCTCAGTTTAGAAACTCAGCTGCACCAGTGAGCCCTTGTGGGTGCTCTGGAGCTGGCCTCAGACTTCATGCAGGGCTGGGGTCGCTGCCTCCCTGCCCCTGCCTCCCATCAGGCCTGGTGCACCCACCGAGTTTGCAGGCTCTTGATCCGGCCCAGCATGTCCAGGTGGCCTGCTGAGTACTGCTCAATGACGTCCTTCACGTCGTATGGTCGCAGTGTCTCCTTGAATTTCCTTTTGGCCACCAGGAACTTGAGAATCCTGTTGGGGGAGGGGGCTCAGGGGGAGTGTCCTGTTCGAGCAGGGATTCCTTCACAGCCCCATCTCCATCTATTTGCTATCCCCTTGTCCAGCACCAGGGCACCTCCTGCTGCGTCTCCCAACCTCCCCTACCTCCAAGTAGCAGAAACACGGATGAGGTGGAATGGGGTTAATCCACCAGCAGGGCGGGGGAGGATGGGCTTCAGAGCATCATGGTATGAGAAGACAGAGAGGAGATTAGCCTCGAGAAGGAGGCTGGGGTGTTCTTTGAAGAGCCCTGAATCCCTGGCAGAGATTGGGCACTGGGACATTGTGGGGCAGGTACATCAATTACTCCGTTGTTGTTTTTTTAAAGAGATGGGCAGTCTCACTATGTTGCCCAAGTTGGTCTCGAACTCCTGGATTCAAGCAATCTGCCTGCCCTGGCCTCCCAAAGTGCTGGGACTACAGGCGTGACCCACTGTTCCTGGCCCAATTACTCTGTTTTAGCATGCTGGCTCTGCCAGCCTATGTGGAGAATACCCTGGATGGGCAAAGGCATGGGTAGGGAAACTAGCTTTAGGGGATGGGGAAGCAGATATGGAACAGCTTGGAGCAGTTCAGGAGGTGGGGCTGAAAGCCTCCCTGGTCTGAGTCCAGGATGATTCCCATGGCTTGGGTGACCGAGTAGATGGTGGTGCCACTGCCTGAAATGGGTACCGACCCAGGAAGAGGAGCAGGTTTGGGGCATGCTGGCTGAGAGGTCAGTGGGGTGTCCAAGGAGAGCTGGCTTGGGTGAGGGAGCAGGTCAGGTACTATGTTCTCAACACTGGGCACATAGAGGGGAAAGAATGGATGGGTGAAAAGGGGCAGAGGCCTCAGACTCTGGGGGGGTAGTGGGGAAAGGTCCAGCTGACTTTGATTTTATATATTTATCTGTTTAGAGACAAGGTGTCACTCTGTCACCCAGGCTGGAGTGCAGTAGTTTAATCACGGCTCACTACAGCCTCAAACTCCTGCACTCGAGCCATTCTTCCACCTTAGCCTCTCAAGTAGCTGGAACTACAGGGGCACACTAACATGCCTGGCTAATTTTTTTATTTTTTGATTTTTAATTTTTTTGCAAAGACAAGGTCTCACTATGCTGCCCAGGCTGGTCTCAAACTTCTGGCCTCAAGTAATGCTCTTGCCTCAGCTTCCCAAAGTGCTGAGATTACAGGCATGAGCCACCATGCCCAGCCTGACTCTATTTTTAAAAGGAATACAAAGAAAAGAGGCTTGTGGGCAGGTGTACAGCCAGGGAAGAGAATGGGGAGCCCAGAAAACTAGGAAGTTGAGGGGGTTTCTGGAGCTAGAGATGCAGGCTGGAGATGGAGACTAGGCCAGGACTGCACACCAAGGAGCATGGAGGCCAGATCCATGCCTAGGCTGTGGCCCAAGGGCTCAAGAGACCCTGGTCCCTGCTTAATTTCTGAGGCAGGGGGACAGTCAGTAGAGCAGGGGCTTTCAAACTTTTTTGATCAAGACCCACCATAAAAAATACTTTTTTTTTTTTTTTTTTTTGATACAGAGTTTCACTCTTGTTGCTCAGGCTGGAGTGCAATGACACTATCTTGGCTTAATGCAACCTCTGCCTCCCAGGTTCAAGTCATTCTCCTGCCTCAGCCTTCTAAGTAGCTGAGATTACAGGCGTCCGCCACCATGTCCGGCTAATTTTTTGTATTTTTAGTAGGGATGGGGTTTCACCATGTTGGCCAGGCTGGTCTCAAACTCCTGACCTCAAGTGATCCGCCCACCCAGATGGGGAACAGCAGTGGGTGGCACACGGAGGGGGTGCTCACCTCAGGCCTCAGTCTTACCTGACGGAGCGGATGACTGTCTTCACAGCAGGCATGACGTCGTCCACCGTGAGCTCACACTGGTAGCCCTTCTCCTCTGCTACTTCCTCTGAGGGGGCCTCTGAAAAGGCAGGGATGGGGCAAGTGGCCCACAGAAGGGGCCACTCCCAACCTCCCATCCAACCCCTGTATGCCAAACCAGCAATAGAGTGTCCAATAGGAAGACAGAGGCCCAGAAAGGGTCCAGAACCTTCCTGGAGGCTCTTGTGTCTCATACCCCGCCCCCCCCAGGGTAGAAAGCCCCAGTGTGTTGCATGCCCATCTGCCCTGGTGGCCAGTCAGAATGAACATCTGCCTGGTGGCTAGGTGGGAGCTGCTTTAGGGCACAGCTGGTCTAGTCCAGGGCAAGTTTGTTGTACAAAGCCCTGGAGGAAGCCCCACTGGTCCCACCTTGCAGAACAGTGAGCCCCAGAGATAAGGGGTTTGATGGCACTGCACGTAATCATGCACACAGTCTTCTCCTTCAGCTAAGACGGAAGGACACCCAAGCCGCTGGCTCCCTGGCCCAGCTCTGCTACTACGGAAGGCCCTTAAAACAAAACATTCTTCCCCGAATGGAGAGAAGCTTCTCTGAGGCTAGTGCCCGTGTTGCACAGAGAGGTGATGTTCTCTTCACCCCACAGGAGCAGCGGTAAGAGCCTGGACAGCTTCCAGGACAGGGAAGGGAGGTCCTGGGCACGAGCCATGCCCAGGCTTCTATGGGCAGCACCTCTCAAAGACTGGTCTATGGGGTTCTGTAAACTCTGAGGTGTCAGCCAGGCAGCATCTTGAGGGCTGACACAGCACAGGCAGAAACAACATGGCTGGGTCTCCTCCCTGCCAGGCCAAAGGGGGAGCTGTCCCCATTCCCCATCCTCGTGCACTCACCCCACCTGTCCCCACCCAGGGGCCTAAAGTATGTCGAAGCTGGGAGAAGTCTTCCAGGGGGCTTGGTCCAACCCTCTCATTTTCCTGAAGACGACACTGAGGTAGTGTCCTGCCTAAATCACAGTGCAAGTCTCCAGCAGAGCCAAAACTCAAAAAAGTGACATCACCAGGTCCACAGTCTCATATGTGCAGCCTGGGCTGCGGTGAAGAGGGGTAGGCAGAGGGCATGGGCTCTGGCGCTGCATAGGCCTGCTTGAGGAGAGCAGCTCTGCCACTCACGAGCCACAGTGCCCACGTCTGTAAAGTGGGGACAAAAACAGAACCCACTTTCCAGGTCGCTGGGAGAAGTAAACAAGATAAGCCAGTGTTGAGCAGTGCACAGTCAGGGCTCATCAAGGATGCATTCCTGCCCTTTCCAAAGTACGTTTGTGCTTAGCTATTTGTTGAGCACCTACTATATTCCCCAAAAGTCTTCTGTTCACCTTCCATGGATTATCTCATTTAATACTCACAATAATCCTAGGAAGTGGATGCTATTATTGTTCCCATTTTATGAATGAGAAGAATGAGGCCCAGAGAGATTACATCACTTGCCTAAGATAAGTGACAAAGCCAGGATTCAAATCCAGACAGCCTGGCTCCAAAGCCTATGCTGCTAACCACTATGAAATGCCACCCTCCACGTGATTCCCAGTCTGATGTCCATTTTATAGCAGAGCAAATATTATAATGTCCATTTTACAGATGAGAAGACCAGTGCCCAAACACGGTCAATCAGTTTCAGAGCTGAGACGCAAGCCAGATCTTTCTGCTCCCAGCCTGGACTGTCCCCGCCCTGCTGCCCTTAGCCGGCCCTCGATCAGTCTCAGCCCCCCGGGGGCTCACCCTCAGCAGAGGTGCGGGGTTTGAGTCTCAGAGATGCCCGGAAGCGGGTGCGGTCATTGAAGCTCCAGCTCTTCTGCACCTTGGTGGGGCTGCCGGCCTCACCAACCTGTTCACTGCTCGGGGAGGTGGGCATTGTTGGAGGCGCCAGATGCTGCTTGGAAGGACCCGTCCGCCGCTGGGAGCTGCCCATGCGGATGCGGTCTTTGATGCCCATCCGGCTGCTGGCAGGGCAGGCAGGTTGGGAGAGAGCCAAGTTAGCCAGAGCTGCGGGTGGGGGTGAGTGGGGACAGCTGACTTAGGACTTGGGGTGGCTGTTAGGTCTTGATTCCTCACCAAGCAGAGACTTCTTGGGATGGGACAAGAATGTGGTAAGGGAGGCCCTGACTCCTACAAGAAGCTGATTCAGGGTCAGTCGAAGCAAATCCTCTCCCCACCACCCACATCCCACCCCTCATCACCCCGACAGATAAGGGACGCACAGGAGACAGATGTCAGAGTGGAAGGAGTGGGAGAAATTTAAAAAAGAAGTCAGAGACACAGACAGGAGGATGTGGGAGCTGGGCCTGGCCCAGGTGAGTGGGCAGAGGGTGGGGGCGGTGACCTTTTTGGGCACAGACAGGCTGCTAAGGGTCGGAGGCTCACCGGGCCATGCACACGGAGGTAGGCCTCCAGTCCTCACTGTTCACAGGGGCAGGCTGTGTGGAGTCGAGGGTGCGTGTGTGTATGTGTGTGCGCATGCACACATACCTTGTACACACACATGTGAGAGTGTGGGTGTACAGGCACTGGTGTATATACATATGTTGGCACGTGTGTACATGTGTCAATACATATTTTCGTCCATTCCCCCACTGCTGTGGCTAGCTGATCCCACAATTGTCAGGTCAGGGTTTTAGGGCCTCGTACAGCTGTGCAGGCAGTGCACTGCAAAATAAGGACTCCATCACATAGACTTCCATGCAATGGTGCCCTGGAGGTGTGCAGCGTGATGGCCTACTGAAGGCCTCGGCCCCATGGGTCTAGCTGCTGGGCCCACGCATATGCCCAGGCCATGCCTGGTGCCTGCCCTCCCAGTGAGGGTCTCTATTTGATAACCTGTTCTTCTGTAGTCTCTCCCACCTAAGTTCAGCCCACCTTGATTGACATCCTACCTGTGTGGTCTTGGATCCCCACTAAAGACCCACCCCCGATACTGCCTACTGAGCTCCCTGTTCAACAGTATTTACACGGTCTGTGTGCATGTGAACACATATGTGCACGTCTACACATGCACTCAGACTTCCCTTCCTGCACCCAACTCCCCACCACATTCCCCGAAACATTGGAGGAAGACAAGTTAGCAGAGGCCTCATTCCCCAGGACAAGCCCTGATTAACCATGATCTGGTAGAGTAACTCTGTGTCCAAGAGGTTCAAGGACGATGTTATGGCTGTTTGGGTAGGACCTATGCAAACATCCTCCATCCCATGCCCTGTGACGTCACCGCTGCCTTCCCTGCTGTGGTTTGCCACTAGAGATTCTGACAGGTTCAAGTTCAGGTTCAGGGGGGCCCACCCCAAACGTCTGGGGCCCCAGATCAAGAGAGCACCAGCCAGCCTTAGAGGAGACCTGAAGTGGGGCAGGAGTTGGGGGAGGACACTGTGTCACCTACTCTCAGAGGCTTTCAGATCAAGGGTTGAGCAGAGAAGAGATTCTGGTTTCGGTATTGGGTGGGCACTGGGGTCTCCCATGCCCAGGGCATGGGGTGGAGGGGGGAAAGCCAAGGTGCTGAAGTGAGGGAGACCTCGAAACCAGGGGCACCTTCTGGAAGGTGGCCAGGATGTAGGGCCATCCTTAGGGGTGGGGGCCTCTGCCCAGAGGGGAGAGGTTAATAGGTCAAGGATGGGGGCCCTGCGGATATCAGAAGGACAGGGACAGTTCCCACTATCCAGCATGCTCTCCACTGGCCCAGGATTCCATCGACACATCCCAAAGACTCCAAAGTTTGAGTTGGCTCTCCCAAACTTTCCTCTGCAGAGCCATTCCTGCAGGCTCCCTCATGCTGGCAAGCACCCTCCACCCTGCCTGGTCCGTGCAACCCCGTCTCCTGTCCTCCATTCCTCCAAGGGGGAGGGGAAGAGTGGAGGGTGGAGAAGGCCGTGACACTTTGGCCAAGGGCCTGGAACTCCACATCACTACGCCCAGCACATAAGGCACCAGTGGCGTTCTGGAGAAGAGGGTGATCTCCCGGTCACAAGAAGTAATGCAAGCAAGGCCGAGCTTGCACTCAGCAGGACTTATGGAGGAAGGAGTTGCACTAGAGGCCTTGAAAAGTTCCTTTCCAGCTCTGATTCTGTGATGGTTGAGGAAGCTTCCAGTCTGGTTTGTGGGGTTCTGAAAGTTTCCAGCCAGCCAGAGGCCCTGAGCTCCTTTTTAATGCAAGAAGGCACTGTTCTCCCAGGAGTGGGCCTGGATTCCAGTTCCTTGGGTAGGGCCCAGAAAATGGCTCATATCAGCTCCTCTGAGTCTGAAAGCTAAAAGAAAGTGGAAGGAAACCTGGCACACAGTGGGCACCAAAAAGCTCTTTCCCCTCTCAGGCTCTCAGAACGTGCAGGGACCCATCAGGCTGCCTTAGCTCTTTCAGCCCGCTCAGCCACTGTGTGTGGTGGGCTGTCTTTACCATCCCTATTTTATATACACGGAAAGAGGACAGAAGATTTGGCCAAGGTCACAGAGCTCCTACGAGATGGAGCAAGAACTGGAACCCAGCCTTCTCTGACTTCAGAGTCTGTATTCTTTTTCTGGGTCAAGCAATCAGGATAGGGTATACAGCAGTGGTTCTCAACTGGAGCAAGTTCCCCCACTCAGGGGACATGTGGCAATGTCTAGCAGGTAGACGTCTAGTAGGTAGAGGCCAAGGGTGCTGTTCCACATCCTGCCATGCATGTAATAGTCCCAAGCCACAAAGAATTATCTAATGTCAATGATGCCAAGGTCAAGAAACTCTGGCTAAGGATCTGTTGGTGCCCGGGGAGAAAGATGGGGTGGGCTTGACTGTGGCTGCTCTGCTGGCGATGCCGAGCTCTGCCCAGGCTGCCCTGCTGGACCCAACCCCTCGAACTCACTTCCACAAGGACTTTCTTTAGGGCCTCATGATTTGCCCTCCCAGGGCCACTCTCACTGGGGAAACAGAGGCAGCCTACCACTTCTGAAGCCACATACAGCTCCTCTTCAGGGACTATGGAAACAGCCTCGCCACTGGCCTCTGCCATGGCTGTGTCCTTCCTGTCCACACCCTCCGCCATCAAAGGAGGCTTGCAAAGTGGTGGGCCTGATCCAGAGACTCTTTAGCTCAACCCTTCAGCTCAAACCATTGCCCACAGCCATGGTTCCTAAGCTATGGGTTTTTGTTTTTTTTAATAGGTAAATAAGATCTTAACTGCTGAACATACCAAATCAAATAAGGCCAACATTTATTGGAGCCAGGTCCAGTTTTAGTGGAAGCAGACCCTATTTACATCTGCATTTTACATCTGAAGAAACTGAGGTGCAAAGGGGTCAGGTGATTTGCCCAAGGACACATGAATAGTGGGTAGTAGCTAGATTGTGGTCCAGAACCCACATTTCTAGGAAAAAACACCTCTCAGCAGAAGCACACATGGGCAGCCAGGAGCCCTGCCACTCATCTCCTAGCTCCGGGACCCCAGTCCACAGGGCCCCAGAGGCACCTTCAGAAACCCAGGACTCCATGAACTCAGGTTGCCAAGCATTCCAACAGGGCGACACTCACACTGGGCTTTTGGTTCTGCATGACCCAGCTCTGCTCCCAACCTTAGCTCTGATGTCCAGTCTCAGGGGGGCCAAACTGGGCTGCCAGCTTTTTTCCCCATGCTGCGCTCCCTCTCGCCTCCTTGCTTGGGTCCATGCTGCTTCGCTGGCCTGGAACACCCTCCCTGAAACCCACTGCTTTTAGGGCTTCCTCTGGGTTGTATGCCTGACCTGGGCTCCACAGCCCCTGTGCTTCCTCCCTTTGTTGCACTCATCACACTCAGCTGCAATTACTCTTTGCAACTCTCCAAGGATGATGTTTTATTCATCACCATGTCCCTAGTGCACAGAGCAAGGCCTGGCACAGGGCAGGTACCAAGGAATGCCATGGAGATGCAGCTAAAAGAGCTGGGGTCCTGGAGTTGGCAAAGGTGCCAAGCCCAGCTCCTTCAGGCATCTGCTAGGTCCCCAGGTGGGCAGCGGGGAGACAGAAAGCTAAGCCCAAGGCCTGGCAAAAGTCAGAGTGAGAAGGACCCTCAGAGGGCCTCTAGTTCAATCTGCCCATTCCACAGACAGAAAACTGAGGTCCAAGAAGGGAAGCAATTTGGCCAAGATCACAGAGGGCGTCAGCAGCAGAGCCAGCACACGTCCTTAAGGCTCCTGCACATGCCCCTCCTGGCACTCTGAGCCCATGCCCCTGACCTAGCAGAGGCATCCCAGAAAGGCGAGGGGTTCACCGGGGACCCAAGGCAGACGGCAGGCGGCAGGCACATGCACCTTGTCCTTGTTCCATCCTGTCTCCTCTCCAGCCCCCAAATTGGGTGGAGCAAGGAGGAGTGGGGATGGGAGGAGCAGGCGAGGGGGTACCTCGGTCTCCAGCTGGCGTGGATCCGAAAGAAACTCCGTTTATTATTAAACATCTGGCTGGAAGGTTGAGAACAAGACACGAACAGAGGTTAGTGGGAAAGGGCTGTGGGCAGAGTGTGGGGAGCTGCCGGGATGGGGCCGGCCTCCGGTGGCTGGTGGGAAAGAAGGACTCCCACCTAAATCATCCTCCAGCCCCATCGCCAGAACGTAGATGTTCTCAAACTTTGCATAAGGATCCCCTGGGGAGCGTGTTACATATGCAGAAGGCTGTGTCTCTTCTCCAGAGATTCTGATCCTGTGGGCTTGGAGACAGGTCCAGGTATCTGCATTTTGAGCAAACACCCCATGGGATGCTGATGCAGGAGGTCTGGAGACCATGGTTTGAGAAACTCATCACAAAACCCTAAAGAGGAGAGGTGCTGGCCCTGGCAATGCTATCCCACAGGAAGTTCTGCTCCTTTAGCACCACTTCCTGTGAGCACACTTGGCCCAGGTCCATCCCCAAGCACCACCAGAGGTGTGGCCAACTGAGTGTGTATATGTGTGTGTGTTTTTGGTGGAGGGGGGATGTCCTGGCTGGTAGTCTAGACAGCCATGATTAATGACACGGCCATTGGGCCTGAGCCTGGTGACTGATCTACAAATCATAGCTCAGCCTCCTGGGGTCCCTGGGAGAAAGGGCCACTTCACTACCATCACCATGTGTCCCAGACACACGCCGAATCCCCTTCCAGGCAGATGGATATGAGGCTGGGAGTTAGTGATAGCCAAGCCCTTAGCAGTAATCTGTTCCTGGGCCCCGGAGCTGGGGAGGTGTCAGGGACCAGAGGAGCCGTGAGGAGTGTACAGGTGCTAGGCCCCAGGCTAATGTCCATTCCTCTTGCCTTTCTATTCAGTCAAGATGAGACCAGAGTGAACTGGAAGCACAGAGAGCCCCGGTTCAGGTCCTGGACAGGATTGCTGGGATACAAAAAGTCTTGAGTTTCTGCCTGGAAACTATGTTTGGTAGGGATGAAGGTAACAATGAGCGACCTTCGGGCAGAGAATCTGAGAGGGGTCCTACTCTCCCAGGGAGCTCTCAGCCTGGCCTGGCGGTCACGCTTCCCCTCCCTCCAGCCCCAGACCTGGAGGGACTCTCCCTCTCCACCCACTTCCTGTTCAGCCCCGGCCCAGAAGTGCCCTCACTGAGAACAAGGAAGGGAGGCTGCTCCCTGCATCCTCTGCACCAAAACTCCTCTGGAGGCCTTTTCAGCCCAGAAACTCAAGAGCTCCCAGAGCCCTGATCAGCCTAAACACTGCTGATTTTCCGCCAGGACACACAGGTTCAGAATGACCTGAAGACTTCCTCCAGGACACACAGCATCGGGTGGCAGAGGCAAGCTTCTATCACGCCTCCCCAGCTGGTCACTGGGTGGCTCACCTCTTCTCCTATTCTTTGTTCTGGGCCTGGGGCTCAGAATGACACTGAAGCTCAAAGGCCAGATGTCCATTTGGCTGGTTCAGGGGTGATGTGTAAAGATGAGACAAAACAAAGAGATGGGTAAAGGACGGGGGAAAAAGAATGAGGGGGATTGAACCCCCAACCTCAAAGCTAAACCTCTACAAGAGCAGCCGCTTTCCCATGCTGTGAGTCGACAGGCTTCCCTCATCCAAACATGCCTGAAATTCTTCTCTTAAGGAACGTTTATGTGGGGGTAAGCATTGTTGGTTCTTTGTTCTTCTTTCGAGATTTTGTAAAAAGCTCCAGGAGAGACAGTTCAAGGGGAAAGAGATGGCTGGGAGCGCCAAAGTGTACCTCACTAAGGAGGGAAAAGAACCCCAAGAGGACCCTCTGGGATTAGCAAAGTTGCAGACACAGGCTGCAAAGTAAAGAACATTAGTCACTGGCTGAGTTTACGCAGGTCCTACAGAGGTCTTAGTCACAGAGCTCTCTTTCCAGCTGGCATCTCGTTCCCGAGAGGCGAGTTCAGTACCAAGTCCCTCCTAGAGCAACATGCCGGGGGAGGGGGTTCCCTGCCCTCACACCCCAGGATGGTGCCCACGATTACCTGAGCCGTAAGCACCTGTGGCCAGTGGCCTCCTCCTCTGTCCAGCTTCCCGGGAGGGATGGGGAGTGCAGGGATGGAAGAGTGAGGGGGACGTGGGAACAGAGAAAGAAAGAGGACAATGCCATGAACGGAGGAGATGATGGGAAAGGATGGCATGGACATCTCTCCCACTCAGACCCTTAGAGCCCCATGGGACAAAAAGGTGAGTCCAGCCTGGCCCCTCCAGAGAGGCCCTCAGTCTGTACCTGTCTGGCCCTCTGACGGCCTAGGAGTCCCCCAAACAGGCCCAGACACCCACGAAGTGGCTGGAGGCAGGTCTGAGAGAGGATGAGGACAGAGAATGGAAGAAGAGGAGGAGAAGCAAGAGGAGGTGGCAGCCGCACGGGGCCCCTACCTTTCCCCAGGGCAGAAGGAGGTGCTGCCCGGCCGGTGGCAGGTGGCAACGGGCGGGTAACGGGAGGGTGCTCCGTCGGGTACCGGCGCCCGCCGCACCTCCAGGGGCCGTAGGCCCCCATTGCGGGCCCGTTGCACGTGCTCAAACAAGAGGGCCAGCTCTCTGCAGGAGAGGGCGCCATCAGCGGTAGACAGGGCCCTGGCACCACCCCCCTCACCCAGTGGGCACAGAGCTCCTGAGCTCAGATATTGCCAGGTCCTGCCGCTCTAGAGGTGTTCACTGAGAGCCCGGCCAGAATAGGACAGGGTGGACAGTGGGAGACCGGCCTTCCCCACTCCCTTTCTACCCCCAGTTCCTGGGAAATCCCCAGGGATGCCAGGCCTGGATGTGAAGGCTGTCACATCTCAAGGGCAGTCACGCAAGGAGCTTACTCTCAGTCCATCAAGCTGACTGCCTGAACGTGCTGTGCCTGCTCAGAGGCCAGCAGCGGCCCTGACATCCTTTCCCTCCAGATCTGACTCTGGATTTTAAGGGGAGACGGAGGCTGAGGAGGGCAGTGTGACAGGGTGGCTAGCCCAGCTTCCTTCCCCTCCAGCACTCACTCCTGCAACTGGGTTTTTGGAGACTAGATTCAGGACTGTGGCTTCTTCCTAACTCTCCAGGTCATTTCCTGCTGCCATGAGCCAAGGAGGGTATCTTCCCTCTCTCCTGCCTGCCTTCCCATTGTATGGATGAGCAAACTGAGGTCCAGGGAGCAGACGCCCAGTGGATTCAGAATCTCCAGACTAGGCTCTGTTCCTCTGGGCAGAGGTCCTAGACCATCCTACCACCCCCACCCCCAGATCTCCCCTCATAGACATCGTATTTCTTACAAAGCAGCCCTGTCCCACTCTCGAATGCCTGACCTGGAAAAAAAGGCCTCTTCTAATCTAGTCACCTTCCCACTCTGAGGTAGGAGCTTGCCTCTGCTGGCTGGAGAGATGTAGGGGGGCACCAGTGTGATGGTGGGAACCCCTCTTCCCAGCCCCTCCTCTCCTGCTTCTCCCCTGGGAAGCCCCTAGGGCCGGGAGGGCATGGGGATGGGGAAGCCAGGTGCAGGGGCAAGTGGGATCGCGCAACAGCTGCTCCTGGAGAACTAATGAGGCAAAAAAGGCGCCCGCAGAAGCGCTGAGCACAGCATCCTGGCCCAGCCACATGCTTGATGCCCGCCTGCCCATGGGACTGAACTGGGCTCCATGGTTTTCATTCCTGCCTGAGGGCCTAGCCAGGCACCTGGCCACACGCACCTTCGTGATGCTATTAATAATCCCTCGCGTGGTACCACCCCCATGCAGTCTTAGCGTGGCCCTGGCCAGTGGGGCAGACCCACTTCTGGGCCCTGAGGCTGCTGACTGGCACAGTAAAAGTGGGCACACACTCCCACATGGGAGTTCAGGGTGGGAACATGTTCCTAAGTCTGGAACACATGTTTCTGCCCACCCCACACTTTCTCCAACCAGCTGCAATATCCACTAACTCTGTCCCCCACTCAGGACTGAGGGGAGACGAGCTGGCTGTATCACTGCCCTAGGTGGCCTCACCTATGGGTGAGCATGCACAGTGCCAGCACTCCAGGGGCTGGGGCTCAGCCATGGGCCGGGGCTTCACCAATGCCCTATGTCCAGTGCCCACCCCTTCCCTGGGCATAGCAGAGTGGAATAAAGGACATTCCAGGCTCTGAATTACATAAGATCTGCAGAGCCAGCCCAAGGTGCTCCCCTGGGAGCCATCTCCCCCTTTCCACCCTCCAGGGCTGCATCTCAGCCACTTGTCCTCAAAGGGCATTGCTGCCAGCCCCCCACCCACCCCCACCCCCAGCAGGACCTACCTGAAGGATGGGAGGATACTGTCATAGTAGTACCAGGTGGCTGTCAGGTAGGCCCGGCTCATATCAGTGGAGTACAGGCGCCATGCAGCCTGGTGGTATGGGGGACGTGGGGGATGGGGCATCAGTGAGGCCTCTCAGTCCCCACCAGCCCTCTCCCGTGAAAGAACCCAGTCCTTGGTCCAGTTGTGGGTTACCCAGAGCCAGAGGCCAGTTCCAATTCCACAGCCACCGACAGCGGCAGCCAAGAAAGTAAGGCCTAGGGAGAAACGACTTCCCCAAGGGGACAAAGCAGATCAATGTCAGAGCCAGGGACCATAGAGCAGAGAGGTTAAGAGCTGGAGCTTTGGTGTCAGGCAGACATGGGTTTCCAATCCCAGCTCTGCTCCTTATTAGTGAGGACATTAAGTAAAGCTTCAGAACCTCAGTTTCTTCACCTGTAAACACATGTAATACTACAGGGTGTTGTGAGGAATGAACAATTGTATATTAAATGCCAAGCTCAGTGCCTGGCATGTAGTAGGCACTTTGTGCCAGGTTCCTCTGTTAAACACTCCTCTTATTCTCTTTATCACGTTTGATAAATACCTATTCATTGTGTATTTGACTGATAACTTTCTCTCCCCCTAGACTGTAAGCTGTGTCTTGGTTACTGCTGCATCCTCAGTGCAAATATAGTGTCTGGCACATGTGGGTGCTTTGCGAATGTTTGCAGAATGCCATTATTATTACTAGCAATGCCACTCCATCTTTCCCAGCTGCCTGTCACTGCCCACGGGAACACTAAGGACTGAGAGGGGAGGAAAAGCATTACCTACCAACCCCTCAGCGTCCATGGACTTGCCCAGCTTCCTCTGCAGCAGGAGGGATGAAAGTCAGACAGGAGGAAAGACTCCCTCTCCCTCCACGTAGGAAGATCCAGGGAGGGACTGTGAGTGTGGCCATCAGCGAGAGCAGGGAGGCATGGAGGCTGCTAGGCAGGACAAGGCAGAGCTGGGCCCTGCATGCCTCCCTTCTTTGAATGCCTCTTGTCCTTAAGGGGCTGCCACCGCTGACCTCACCAGCCAGGCACCCTCCTAAGACAGGAATATTTTTACTTCCTGCTTGCCTAGGCCCCTGGCATGGGCTGGGGAGCAGCTGCCAGAGCTGTCTCATTAATTATGGGCACCACAATACCAGCTGTCTCTTGGCATGGACAGTGCCAGCCACCTGCCCCTACAATGCCCCTCAGAAGGCCAGCTCCCAGGGGACAGTAGCCATTGTGCCCCAAGAGACGCTAAGAAGAAAAGGCTGAGCTCGCGGCTGGAGATAACAGAGACCGGGAGGAGGGTTCTACCCTGGGGAGGACAGATAAGGAGGGGCTGAGTGAAGCTTGGGTTTGGGGCTCAGAGGGTGACACACTGGCGAGCAGGCAGAGGTGGGCTGGGCCAGTATTCCCTGAAGCATTTCCTGCAAGGAGTTCTCTTACACACACTCCTGACTAGCAAAAAGCCAAGGCTAGTCCCGGGGTCACAGAAAATCAGAGCCCTGGCCTCAGCCCACACACAGTCACAACACACCATGGCGCAGAGGGAAACTGAGACCACACACTCCTGACTTCCTACCCACCCCTCTGGCTGTTCCTTCTCTGTCTCCTTGCCCAGCTCAACTTTGCCAGTCCACCCACCTGCTAAATGTTGAGGTTCCTAAAAGTCCTGTCTGCACCATCTTCTTTTCATTTGTGTGAGTGCTTGTGGAATGAATGAATGAATGAATGAATGAATGAATGTGCTGGGAGTGGGGTGGGCTCACTGCTGCACAGCTGATGGGGTAAACAGTGGGTCTCTACCAGAGGCCTCAGGGCTCCTGTCTGGGCTCCGCCCCTTCCCAGGCCCTGTGAAGTTGGGCTGGAGTTGGGCAATAGGGTAGCTCTGGCTAGCCCTAAACCAGGCATTTGGTGCAGGGGGAAGTTTCTGGCACTGTCAGTGAGCATCCTGGCTCTGTATGTGACTTGGCAGGCATGTGGCCCCAGGAAAGTCACATAGCCCCTTTGAGCTTCAAAGTGGTGTCACAGTTGGGCTGGGGACATGGGTCAGCACACAGGGTTGACACACCAGTGCAGTCATACAGCCCTGCTCCTGGGGCTTCTTCCTGGGCATCTTGTACCTGGATGAGGTTGGCTGCCGGCATCCTCCGTTTCTCGAAGTGTTTCTGCCGGTGCTGCTCCTGGACCTTCAGGGCAAAGCCGGAGCCTAGGATGCCCTAGAGGGATAGGGCATGGTTGGGAGAATATGATGGCAGTGGTGGGGCAGTAAGAGGCTGCAAGGGTGTCCCCATCCGTGCCCCTCTGAGGTGTCCCAGGCTCCCCAGGCAGATTTGTGACAGGGGCTGAGCAGGTCCCACCCTCAGCCTCCCCGACCAACTGAGCAGGAGGCAACTCACGGCAGGCAGGGCAAAGAAAGAGATGCCCAGTAAGGCGAAGCCAGCAGCCAGGACCCTGCCCAGCCACGTGTGCGGTGTCTTGTCACCATAGCCGATGGTTGTCAATGTAATCTGGAGACACAGGTTACCAGCAGGACTGGTCAGGGGGGCCACCTATGGCTTGTTGGGGGTACAGGCAGGTAGGAGCCTGATCATGAGGGAAGGGGCCCGCGGTCACTCATGGGGGCTGGTTAAGGTCATAGATGGATTCTCCCTCTCCTGGGCTGGTCAGGGGAAAGGGGTACAGTCACAAGGGCTTGATGTTGGGGGCTAGCTGGGGACAGAGGAAGGTCCACCAGAGCAGGTTGGGGGGTTAGCATTGGGGCTCGTCTCAGGGAGGTTCCAGCTCTGGTGAGAGGGCAGGGACAGGCCCGCTCAACCCTGAGTCAGGAGTCACAATGGGCATACCTCGGGAAGTTCCCAGGGAGGGTCCCAGGGAGAAGGGCAGCCCTGCAAAGACTCACGCACCGTCCCCCACCAGAGGGAGTCGGCGTAGGAGGAGAAGTCGGAGTTGGCGTCCTTCTCGGCCAGGTAGACCAGGAAGGAGGCGAAGATGAGCACCAGGAACCCGATGTACCAGGCAGTGATCAGTTCCTGCAGGGCATGCGGAGGGGCGCGGTGAGGAGGGCTGCGCCTGCCTGGGAGATGTGGGGGACTTCCACACGGGAAGGGGATAAAGGTCCCCCATCTCCCGGAGTCCCTGGCTCACTTTTCTTTCTCAGCTCCTCCCATCAGGGCAACCCTGCCCTGGCCTTCGCGAAACCGCCAGCACTGCCCCTACCCCGAGCCCTATTCCCACCCTCACCCCCACCCCGCCTGCCTTGAGTCTCCAGGTTCCAAGCTCAGGACTCCAGCACCCTGCCCACCTTGCTCCGCCCCGTAAGTCCCACTTTCAGGCTTCCACGTGGGGCCCACCCTAGCCCCGCTCCAGCCCCACCCTCAGGTCCCACCTCAGCTGCCCACTTTGTGGTACGAGTGGTCCCTTCAAACCCAAAAGCATCTAGGGGAAACACTCAAGCCCCGCCTCTCCGGCCCTGCCCCCTGATCTGGTCCGGACTCCTAGGCCCGCCCCTACCTAACTCGGACTCCACTTCGCCCCACCCACTTAGACCTCGGGCTCCAATCCCCGCAGGCCCCAGCCCTTCCCAGCACCGAGACAGCCCCTCTGGCCTCGTCCTCTCCGCCCTGCCCGCTCTGCTCTTGCCCCAGACATGCCCTCGAGCCTCTGCGCGCGGTCCGCAGGCCTCACCTTGCTGTGAGCATAGACCACTGAGCCCAGCAGCTTCCAGGTGCCGCCGCGGCGGTCCATGCGCACCATGCGCAGGATCTGCAAGAAGCGCATGCTACGCAGCGCAGACGTAGCGAAGATGTTGCCCTGGGTGCCCGCGGCGATGACGGCCACCGAGGCCACGAACACGATGAAGTCTGCAAGGGCGGGAGCGGCGAGGTCGCAGCCAGCCCACCCCGCGCACGGACCCGGAGGCGGGGACTTCTGAGTCTGTGGCAGGGGACTGGGGAGCGAGGGGGAGGGTCCGTTGAATCTGTGCCAGTCTCCAGGGTCAGAGTCAGGATTGGGGTCAAGGCGTCACCCTGGCGCCTGGGGTCAGGGGTCAGATCGGGCGGGGCGCGCCTCATTACCGATGACACAGAAGGGCTTTCTGGCAAAGCGGAAGCGACCCTGCCATCCTCGGTAGCGGCAGCAGCATCCGGCGGACCAGACCCGGACGATGTACTCCAGGCCGAACACCACGATCATCACGAATTCCTGTGGGACCAGGAGCCTGAGTTCTGGTCCTCACTCTCCAGAACTGAGGCCCAGGTCACAGCTCGGACCCAGCCAAGAGTCCCTGGGTTAGGGGGACCAGGGCCTCCTCAGACCCCTCTCCTGGAGTTTCCTGGACTTGAGGATTCCGGAGAGCAGGAGACCCCCTCTGCCTCCTGCAAGAAGACTAAAAGCCCAAGCGTGTCCTCCCCTTCCGGCCCCCATGAGCTGATCGGATTTTTCTGCTCCTCAACATGCCCTCCCTGTCCCAGCTGTCTCAGACTCCCTAACTCTGACCGGGTGACAAAAGGGTGGCTGGCTGTCAGCTGTCTCCCTCTGTGGGGCTTCCGTTTGGTGTTTTGTGTTTAGGCAAAAACTGAACTAAAATCCACCACGCGTGGAGTTTGCAGATTTTGTCCTGAGAAGGGGTGGAGCCTACTCACTTCTATTCTGGACCCATCATAAGCCCTTGCATAGAGGCAGGAGGGCCCCCAACACTTGTTATAAAGTGGGGATGATGTCCAGAGAGGGGCAGCCACAGCTGAGGGAACACAGCACAGCAAGCTGCTTTCTGAGCCATGGTATGAGAGGCCTCTTTCTTCCTTCAGCCCTCAGCCCAGAGGTGCTACCTCACACAGCCCCCCTCAGTCCTGGACTCCCAGCACTTACCAAGATGAGGAGACACTCGTTGGCAAGTTCCTGGTGCTCCTGAATAGTGGACAGCACAGACAGCACCAGGCAACTGAAGACCAGCAAAAATCTACAATTGCAGCATGAAGGAGAGGGTTAGATTGTTGGAGGGACAGGGCGGCCAAGGGTGCCCCTGGCAGGGGGTTACAGAGCCAAGAGAGGAGAGCATTATTTTCAGAGAATTATGTGGCAATCAGAATCAGAATTTCCTGGAGTTACAGCTCTGTGCTGGGCACCAAAGGCAACAGCCCCCAAGCCCCAAGCTACTGGACCTCACAACTGTCTCAATTGCCCCCTACTGCAGGCTGCAGCTCAGAGAGGTAGTCACTCATCTGTGAGTAGCAGGTCTGTCTGGGCTGGCAGTGGAAATAGACTGACTCAAGGTTCCTCCAGGTCTAGCCACCCACAAGTGGTGGCCTCAGCCCCAACTTGGTTTTAAGATGTCTTGGGAGAAGTGCTCCAGAGGTCAGCCCAGGGCTCAGGAAAGGTCAGCAGATGAAGGAGGGACCTTCTTTCTTAGGCACTCTAAAGTGGCAGGAGCCTAGCCTCATCTGCAGAATTGGGACAACTGCCCCTGCCTTCGTGGAATTGAGTAACAAGATAGCTAGAAAAGGAAAGAGGATCATGGAGGACAGGTAGAGAAAGAAGGATGCAGGGAGGAGAGGATGTAGAGAGGGGAATTGGGCAGTGTGGAGCTGGGCCATCGAGGCCAGGAACTCCCCTGCAGACAGTGTGAAACTACAGAGTGGCCTAGAACCAGATGCTTAGAAATGGAAGGAACTTTAGACTTTAGCACATCTAATACTTCCCTCATCTCCCACTGCACCACGAGGAAATGGGCCCGAAGAGGAAGAAGGACTCACCCTTTGTCACCCAGTGTGCCCAGGACACAGCTGAGATTACAGCCAGGGTTCCCACCTTCCCAGTGGATGGGAAGAGGACAAAGGGCATGAGGAGAGGAGCTGGTGGCCTTGGCGGTACGTGGATGGGTGAAGGAGAGCAGGGTGAGAGGTCGCAGGCTGCAGACACAGCAAAGGCGAATGAGGCGGCCTCCAGGAGCACCCCTCTTTGGGATAGGGGTGTGCTGAACATGCACACACCCTGGAGGAGACTCCAGAGGGAATGGGCTTCTCTGGAAATACATTTCTGTGTACTGACCCGCCAGCCTTCCCAGACGTCCCCAGTCTCCCAACCTCTGCACCGTTACTGGCACGGGGCATGCTACGCAGAACACCTCTTGTCTGTGCCTGCAAGACTCTGCTCACCCTCCATGCCTACGGGAACACAAATGCTACATGCTCTGCAGAGCCTCTGATTCCTGCACCCCACTATCCCCACTTCAGAACTGCCAGCTCCCGATGCTTGCCTCCCTGTGTGTGGCCCAAGTCACTTTCTATGTGGCTTTATTTATATTCATGTTTCATGGTGACCTTAAGGACAGCAGCTCAAGGTCAGAGAGATCTGAGTTTGGATCCCAGTCCTGCTTGTGTGTGTGGTTTTGGGAGTGTCACCTGCCTTCTCCGAGCCATCTCCTTATCTATGAAGTGGAGGCTATGGCTCATTTACACCTCCTGGACAGGGGCTCCTGACCATTTTGGGGGGCAAGTGTATCCCAGCAAATGCCCCTGGTTTGAGAAGGTAGGTGGCAGATGTCGGTAAATTGTTTTGAGTGAATGAGTTCGAGAAGAGCTTATTCCTTGGCCAGTTCCAGACCAGAGCTGAGTCAGCAAAAACATGGGGCACTGGAGAACAGAAGAGAAGAGCACCAGCTCCTCGTGTTCAATAATTAATCACAAAAAAGGCAGCGGCCACATGCACCTGCATCGGGACTGCAGCTGAAGCAGGGTTTGGGACCAGAAGGGCCCTCCATGAGGTCATCTCATGCAGCCCCCTCCTCAGGGAATGGCCGCAGCCAGGACTTTATAAGCCTTTACCCTGGCCTTGATAGACACCCTCCAGTCCTGTTTCTCAGCTGACCTCAGAAGCTCAGGCAGCAGTGGGCCACTCTGGGGCCTTCTTCCTAAGTGTTTCATTAACGCTTTTGTTTTCTTTTATTTTTTCCTTTTTTTTTTTTTTTTTTTGAGATGGAGTCTCACTCTGTTGCCAGGCTGGAGTGCAGTAGCACCATCTCGGCTTACTGCAACCTCCACCTACCGGGTTCAAGCGAGTCTGCTGCCTCAGCCTCCTGAGTAGCTGGGGCTGCAGGCGCATGCCACCGACCCCAGCTAATTTTTGTATTTTTAGTAGAGACGGGGTTTCACCATGTTGGACAGAATGGGCTTGATCTCCTGACCTCATGATCTGCCTGCCTCAGCCTCCCAAAGTGCTGGGATTACAGGTGTGAGCCACCGCGCCCGGCCATCATTAACACTTTTCTTGCCATGTCAGTAGTTACACATCTATAAAATTTCCACTTCACAATTGTAAAAAAAAAGCAGATTATAAAACCTTAATGGCAATGTGATCCCAATGTTTGAAATAGAGATGGTTTTTATACACGTACCCAGAGTCGGCAAGGCTATCTATAGGTGGCAAAATTAAGTGATTTGGCTTTTGTTTTGCTTTCTGCTTATCTGCATTTTCTTTTTTTTTTTTTTTTGAGACAAGGTCTCACTCTGTCACCCAAGCTGGAGTGCAGTAGCATGATCACGACTCACTGCAGCCTTGACCTCCTGAGTACAAGCCATCCTCCTACCTCAGCCTCCTGAGTAGCTGAGACCACAGGCACATGACACCACACCCCGCTAATTTTTTAATTTTTTGTGGAGATGGGGTTGAACTATGTTGCCCAGGCTGGTCTCAAACTCCTGGGCTCAAGTGATCCTCCTGCTTCTGCCTCCCAGAGCTGGCAGTGTGAGCCACTCACCCAGCCTGTATTTCCTAATTTTTTTTTAGAACAAACATGGGTTGTTTGGGTAATAACAAACTAATATAAAATTTAAAATGCAGGCCAGGCGTGGTGGTTCATGCCTGTAATCCCAGCACTTTCGGAGGCCGAGGTGGGTGGAGAGCCTGAGGTCAAGAGTTACAGACCTGCCTGGCCAACATCGTGAAACCCCGTCTCTACTAAAAATACAAAAATTAGCCAAGCGTAATGGCAGGTGCCTATAATTCCAGCTACTCCGGAGGCTGAGGGAGGAGAATCGCTTGAACCCGGGAGGTGGAGGTTGCAGTGAGCCGAGATGGCGCCATTGCACTCCAGTCTGGGCGACAAGAGCAAGACTTCGTCTCAAAAAAAAAAAAAAAAAAAAATTAAAATGCATTTTCTTAACAATACAAACAGGAAAAGCCCACTTTGGATCCTGCCCCACCCCTTGACCACAGTCGCCTCTGCCATTCAGCAGGTGTGAGGATGCGGCAGCCTCTCCCAGGTGTCCAGCTCGTGTGTCCAAACAAATGCCTGCTCAGTGACTCTTCTTGGATGTCTGGTGGCCTCTCAAACCCAACACTTCCAAATACCAGTTCTCAATTTGTCCTCAAGTCCTCCTCACCTCCTGCCTACCCATCTCAGTAACGCCACCAGGGCTCCTCCAGGGCTCAGGCTCCTTGATTCTTCCCTTCCCTCCCCCTGCACATCCCCTTCTGAGCAAATTCCATTGGCTCTACCTTCAGAATCTATCCCTGGGCAGGCCAGGTCGCACCATCCCAACCAAGCCGCCACCATCTGGCACCTACCTGGCCTCCCTGCCTCCACTACGCCTGAATGTGACCACTCTCTTCAAAGCAGCCAGAGTCATCTTCCCACAATGCACAGCTGGAAACCATCGCTCTCCACAAAACTCTCCTCAGACTTCACCCATCGCACTTAGAGAGGGAGAGTCCAACTCCTTGGCACTGCCAGCAAGGCGCTGTGAGGTCTGTGCCTCCACCCCCGCCTCCAAATTTGACCTTCTGCACTCTCCCGCTGGCTTACTGCACCCCACTTATTCTGGCCTCCTTGCCAGTCCTGGAACACACCTAACATATTTCCACCTCCGGGCTTTGAACCTGCTTTACTGTTTCCTCTGCCTTACCCAGGTCTGTTCCAATGCCACTTCCTTGGAGGGGCCTCCCCAGCCATTCCCTCTCTGAAAGAATGGCCTCGTCTCCACTCTCTTGCCCCTTATTCTGACTGACTGATTGATAGATTTCACAGCACTATTGAAAGACTAAGTAAATGAATAGCAGGAGTTCACTGTAACCAAACATCAAAACACCGTGTCACCAAGCCAAAGCCTCCAGTTTGCACCCACTGAAGAGGTCCCCAAAGCACATCCATCCCTGACTCCTCTGGCTGCCTCATGTCTTTCCTAAAAAGGCACACCTCTGACCTTGACCATCTCCATTTGGCAGACACTGCTTAAAAAGCCCCCGAACTTCACTTCTCCCTGCTTTAACCCACTGGCTAAGAGTTTCTATACCCTTGATACTCTCACTACATTTGACGGGATGTACTTGGACTAATAGAAAACACCCTGGGAAGAGGCGTGGTGGCTCACGCCTATAATCCCAACATTTGGGAGGCCAAGGTGGGAGGATTGTTTGAGTCCAGGAGATCAAGACTAGCCTGGGCAACATTGTGAGATGCTATCTCTACAAAAAAATCAAAACAAAAATTACCCGGGCATGGGGGTGTGCACCTGTGGTCCCAGCTACTCAGGAGGCTGAGGTGGGAGGATCGTTTGAGCCAGGGAGGTTGAGGCTACAGTGAGCTGTGATCTCGCCACTGCATTCCAGTTTGGGGGACAGAGCCAGACTCTGTCTTGCAAAAAAAGAAAAGATCCTGTGTTCCAGGCACCTGAATAATTATCCGTATCTTCCAGATGAGGAAATAGGGCTCAGGGAGGGACAGGCTTGTTCAGGATCACACAGTGGATCTGTGACAGAGCTGCAGCTCAGGCTGACCCTCAAGCTGCCTTGGGCTTCCTGGAGGGGGTTCCTTGCACAGGGACAGCAGAAGAGAGATCAGTATCTGGAGGTCAGGGGTAGAGGAGACAAGGTGAAGGAGCCCCTCAGCTGGGATTTCATGCCTGCCACAACTAGGGTGTGGCTTCATTCATCCAACAAAGGACTATCTTTCTCTCTGGCGCCCCCTGGGATCTCAGTTTCTCCATCTATACAAATATAGATGAAACATGGGTACTGGCTGGCCTCAGGCCTCTCTAATCTCCCCACCAGACAGGCCAGACTAGAGGCCACTTTCTAGGACATCTTTGCCTATCATGTCTGACTGCAATTTGTGGCCCATGTTCTTTCTCCGTTGCCCAGCCCAGGAGGCAGAATGGGACAGGTGGGTGTTGCCTGGCTGGCTCTCCCCAGCTGGGCTGATCACAAGGCTTATACAACCTTTCCTCTCCATATCCCCCGTCTCCCGATCCCATGACTAGCCCACTCGTTCAGGAGGGAGGAAGAGGATAGACATGAAAAAGTGAATGGTTTGCTTAGATTTGTGGTTTTCAAACTACGGTGGATGTCAGAGTTGCCTGGAGGGCTTGTTAAAATACTGATTTCTGGGACCTATTCTTACAGTGTCTGATTCAGTAAGTTTGAAGTGGAAAATTTGCATTTCTACAAAGGTCCCTGGTGATACCATTGCTGCTACTATGGGGACCACACTTTGAGAATCACTAGCTTAGCTGATGGGAGCAATTGCAGCTGACTCAATTATTAGCCAGCTCAGGGCTTCTTAAACAACTGCAATCACCGCCTTCTCCCCATTTATACCTCCTCAAGTCACTGTCCAGAAGCAGCCACAGGGCAGGAGGAGGAGGAAAGCTCTCCTGGGGAGGTGGCTCTCGTGCTGTGCCCTGAAGTAATAACCATAACTGCTCCTGCTGGCCAAAGGCTTCCTATTGGCCAGGTACTGTGCCAAGCCCTCTACATGCATGCTCTTAATCGGTTCTCAGGATAACCCCATGGAACCGTACCATAATCACCCCGATAAGGAGAGGGCAGCTCAGAGGCGTATACTATGGTGACTGCAGAGCTCTGTGAATGTACTAAAATCCTCTGAATCGAATACTTTAAAAAGAGGAACTTTACAGTGTATGAATTATATCTCAATAAAGCTGTTATTCAAATGAGAAAAGAAAGGTATATTAACTTGTCCAAAGTCATAAGAGCAGAACCTGAGCCCAAGACCACCTGGACCACCAGGCCGTGCTAATGCTCTGGGCCTCAGTTTCCCTCTCTGAAACACACACAAAAGGTCGGGGACAACTCAATGATGGTTAAGGTCCCTGCAGCTTGGTAACTCTCCAGCAGTGGGGTGGAGAGGATCGGCCATCAGTTTAGCTCCAGATTCTCTGGGGATGTCCCTGGATCAAGCTCAGGTCTCTCTCTTCATACCCACTGGGCATTTGCCCAGTATCCACAGCTCTCTCTCTCTCTCTGTCTCTCTCTCTCGACATGTCCAACATGTCCCTGGAAGGACAGCTGCTGGGAGGCCAGGCCAGAGAGATGGGGACATGATGGGGGTAGGGGAGATGGCAGGGCATCTCACAGCAGAAAAGAGGTTGTCACCTGATCCCTCTGGGCTATATTCACTTCAGACACATTAATTATCACCTACATTCATCCAGGCTTATTGTAAAACCAGAAATGAATAATCCAGGTCCCAAGAAATTAACAACACAGAACATAACACAGGGGTGACGGGATGGACGAGGCCATGACAGTGTACTCAAGGGGTTGAGGAGAGTCCCAAGAAGCCTTCTACGCAACCAAAGTGGAGGGATCAGTGAAGACTTCTTGGAGGAGGTAACTGGACAGGGGTGGGGCTGCCCCAGGCAGAGGAAGCAGGATGTGCAAGCAGTGGGAATGTGGCCATCAAGGCAGAGCCCAGAATGGCCAGCAGTTCTGGATGACGTGGCCTAAAGTGAAGTGAGCAGTGGAAAAACCAGAGAGGGCCAGTTCCAGGGGCCTTGAGTGGCACTCGCAGGCACTGTGAACATGATCCCAAAGGCAATGGGGAGTCATTGTGGAGTTCTTGTTTTTTGTTTTTTTTTTTTTGAGACGGAGTCTTGCTCTGTCACCCAGGCTGGAGTGCAATGGTGTTGGCTCACTGCAACCTCTGCCTCCTGGGTTCAAGAGATTCTCGTGCCTCAGCCTCCCGAGTAGCTGGGATTACAGGCACCCACCACCATGCCCAGCTAAGTTTTGTATTTTTAGTAGAGACGGGCTTTCACCATGTTGGCCAGGCTGGTCTTGAACTCCTGACCTCCAGTGATCCACCTGCCTCGGCCTCCCAAAGTGCTGGGATTACAGGCGTGAGCCACCACACCTGGACAATTGTGGAGTTCTACGAGAGGAAATAACACAGTCCTATTTGCATCTCAGGACCACTCAGGGGAGTACACAGAATAGATCAAAGGAGATAAGACCCAGCAGAAAGACCAAGAAGGCTCCACAATAGCTCAGACGAGAGATGACTGTGGCCTGGCCCGGGGTGGTGGCAGCAGGGAAGAGAGGTGGATGGATTGGACAATACTGCAGGAATAGGGCTTACTGATTAACTGGAAACAGGAACTATGAAGGAGAATAACCTCTATTTCTGGTTTGGGCATTGGATGGATGAAGGTGCCATGAGTGCCTTCAAGGGACGGGGGAGACTCTGGTGGAGAAGCAAGTGTCGGGTGCCGGACATGTTGAGAGAGAGAGGGCTATGGGCACTGGGCAAACACTCCATGGGTGTGAAGAGAGAGATCTGGCTGGAAATGCATTTGGGGGACATCAGGGGAGAGGTGGTGACTGAGGTCACGGGAGCAGCTGAGACAGTCCAGAGAGCATGTGGCAAAGTTAGAAAAGGACCCAATGGAGCCCCAGCGGTGCAGCAGGAACAGAGGCCCTCTACGCAGACTGGGAGGGATAGCCAGAGAACTGGGAGGGAAAGCAGAAGAGAGAAGTGTCAGAGAGGCCACATGAAGAACACATTTCAAAGCAGGAGTGGACAACAGTGTCAAATGCTGCCAAGAGGTCAAGTGAGATAAGGCGTGAAAAATGTCCCCTGGATTTGGTGACACATTGGTCACTGGGTTCCTTGGCAAGGGCAGCCTTCTCTCAGAAGGAGAGGAAGACTAGAACAGGCCAAGATAAAGTGAGGAAGGGGAGGGGCGGTGAGGAGGTAAAGACAGTGAGTGTAGGTTTAACTATTTGAAGATGTTTGACTGCAAAGAAGAGATCAGAGATTGTAGCTGGAGAAGGGTGCAGGGCACAGGGAATCTTTTTCTTTTCTTTTAAGATGAGAGAGCCAGGGCAGAAGGAGCCAGGAGATCAAGAAGGAGAAGTTGAAGATGCAGGGAGACAGAGGGAGTGATCAATGGAATGAAGTCTCCAGGGAAGTTGGGAGGCTGGGATCCACAGCCAGGGAGGAGCTGGTGTAGAGCAGGAAGGACCCCTCCAGCTTCCACAGGGACAGGCAGGCATGTAGGTGGGAGGAGGCTGTGGGAAGGGAGGAGGCCAACAGCCCCTACTCACTGGGGGCTGCTCTGGGAAGAAGAGGCAAGGCCCAACTCTCAGAAGTGGGCAGGAGGGTGGGGTGGGGGGTCTGAAGAGATGGAGGAGGTATGGAACTGGGAAAGGAAAGTGGGAGAAAAGACCAGGCCTGGAGAGGAGTCCCATGGGAGCACAGGACCATTATCCTCAGCAACAAGGATGACTCTACAGACCTGGAACATCACAGGCACTCCACACATGCATTTCAGGGTTTCATTTATGTTTTGTGTTGCTGTTTGCTTTTAAGGTTTGATTATCCAGTAGGAAGCAGCCTGTGTGAGAAGAGGACCCCTCCCCACCCCCAACTATACACCAAGGCCAAGGTAAATACAGATCCAGGCCTTGCCCCCTCCTTCCTCCAGAGCCTCCTTCCTTCTCTCGTCTTTTCAGTGTCCCTTCTAGACTGAGCCCTGCTAGTGTCTGGGGACTGCCCAGCAACCAGCAGGTTCCCCGATTTGTTTTCATTTGAGACAGGGTCTTGCTCTTTTGCCCATGTTGGAATGCAGTGCTGCAACCATAGCTCACTGCAGTATCACTCTCCCAGGCTCAAGAGATCCACCTGCCTCAGCCTCCTGAGTAGCTGGGACCACCACACCTGGCTAATTTTTTTGATTTTTTTTTAGTAGAGACAAGTCTTGCTATTTTTCCAGACTGGTCTCCAACTACCAAGTTCACGTGATTTGTGCATCTGGCCTGGGGAGTGTGTGACTCTTTGCTTGCCCCCCAGACCACAGCCAAAGGCAGGGCTCTGTCTTCCCTCAGCTGGGGGACCCTGAGGCCAGTCTGTCCTCATTCAGCCAAGGTCCCTAGAGGGCAGAAGGTATGGCCACCACCACCTTCTGGAAGAAAGGGGTTCCTTAAACCCCAAACCAGAGCTGATACTGAAGAAGGGACTTCAGCTAGACTTGACAGGCACTTCCTGACAAGGGGGTGCAGCCTAGAGAGCCCCAGACTCTTCTAGGGAGAGCAGGCACTTACTTTCTCCTGCAGGGGAATAAGGGGAGGGGCAGTAAGCCAGGCCTGAGAGCGAGGCTCTTTCCAAGAATCCTCAGGGGCTGGGAGGAGAAGTTTCCCCTGATCCAGCGATTCTAAATATGGCAAAGGGAGCAAGAGCACGTGACCCAGGGCCCCACACCAGGGCCGCCGCCACTGCCGCGGCTGCTTCTCTGGGCCAGAGGCTTGCGCTGGGGCTTAGAGATTGCAATGGGGTCCTGATGGAGCCTCAGTTTCCCTGTCTGCAACATGTAGGTGGAGCACTACTCAGTAATGGTCAAAGTCCCTTCTGCCTTATGACTCTCCAGCAGTGGAGTAGAAAGGAGAGAGTTGGCCCTCAGCTCAGTTTCTCTGAGGCTGTCCCTGGAGGGACAGCAGCCGCCAGCACATAGAACAAACTATGAAAAAAATGCCCCCTCTTGGAGGATGGATTAGAAAAAAAGCATTCCCGTTAGCCTGACAAGTTATAAAAACTTGACCCCTCTAGATGGACCCATTAGAACAGGCATCCGTTCCTCTGGGCTGCCCCACCCCTGGGCACAGGCTGGATTCCAGCACCCCTCAGCCCTCTCAGCCGGCCCCTTTGTGTCGCCCAGACTGCTGAGTGACACATGACAGCCCTGTGGTTGGCTCCACGGCACTCTCCTGGCCACCACAGATTCATGGAGAGCTGGAGACTGACCCAAGAAGGGCCCACCCACAGTTGGGCTGAGCCAGTCGGATTGTCTTTCGCAGGAAGGGAACTAAGAACCACAGAGGAAAGTTGGCAGAGGAGAGAGATGGGCCACGAGACTGCACTACGCTGGAACCTCATCCCCCTGCTCTCTATCCCATGATTCCAAAATGTGCTTTCCGCCTTGAAGCCTCTCAGAATTCTTCTCTTTCCTTACCATATCTGTCCTCTACCTCCAGAAGTCAATTTTTCTTTTTCTTAATCCCAAATGTGAGTACAGAAGCCAGTTTTTATTGAGACAGCTTAAATAGTCTCTGTCCCATGGGACATGAAAGACAGTGTCTTCTAGACAAGGTGTTTGATGAGGAATAGCTTCCTCCTCTCCCACCTGGACCAGCCCCAAACCTTCTGACCTGTTCTGTCTGCTTCCTTCTACCATGCCAGCCAGCCTACCTGTTGTACCAGGTCAGTGGGCTGAGCGATGTGTTGACAAGAGCCAGAGTGGAACAAAGAGGACACAGGGCCATCCGTCTGTGGGGACTGGCCAGGCAGAGCTGACTTCTCAAACAGGGAGGCGTGGGCCCTCCCAAGCAGGATGCCATTGAAAGGAAGGGGAACCATGGGGTGGAATTTAGGCAGCTGGGATTTGAGAAACTCAAGCAAGATGGCCAGTGGAAACCTTCCCTCGGTTCCGCTGAGCAGCTCCATGCAGATTTGGGTGGCTCACTTTTACATGCAGACTTTGGCATAAAATTTCATGTGAACAAAGAGCTTTGCTGCTTTTTTAAAAAGTGTGAAATCCACCGACTTGTGGGCCCAGGCCCAAACCCCTTAGCTTGATTGCAAGGAAAGCCCCACCCACCAGGCCAACTTGCTCTTCACCAGCTGGTGCCCAACCTGACACTTGGCATTGCATTATCATAGCTCTGTCCCTGACAATGGCAAATGGGCTCTTTTCCCCTCCCCACCTTTACTCATGCTGTGTCTGAGTATGAGCTCAGACTGGCAGGGTTAGGTCAGAGCCCCCACCTCAGGCTCCCTTAACCCCCAATCCACCTCCAGAGGGAAAAGCAAATCCAAGACACCTGAGCCAGAAGGGTGCCTGCTGTGTTCCAGAACCACCAGGAAAGGAGTGGTCCCAGAGTGGAGTGAGCAAGGGGAGAGTGGTGGGGGGTGAGGGCAGAGAGGCAGGGGAGGTGGTAAGCAGACCATCTACTGGCTGTGGTGAGGATCTTGGCTTTCACTCTGAGTGAGATGGGGAGTTCTGAGCAGGGAGTAGCTCAATCTGCCTTATGTTTAAAAAGATCACACAGGCTGCTGAATGAACAGACTACGGTGGGGGAGCGGGGAGGAGGGAGCAGTGACGTTTGCCCTATTGTGAGTTGGAAAGTATAATCCTGGCACGAGATGCCAGTGACTTTTTGTTTGTTTGTTTGTTTGTTTTTATTTTTAAGAGATGGAGTCTTGTTATGTTGCCAGGCTGGAGTGTAGTGGCTATTCACAGGTGCGATCCCACTACTGGTCAACACGGGAGTTTTGACCTGCTCCATTTCTGACCTGGGCCAGTTCACCCCTCCCTAGACAACCTGACGGCCCTCTGCTCCCAGAAGGTCACCATATTGATGCCAAACTTAGTGCGGACACATAATTGGCATAGCTCACCATAGCCCAGAACTCCTGGACTCAAATGATCCTCCCACCTCAGCCGCCTGAGTAGCTGGGACTACAGGCACATGCTACTTCACCCTGTGTGTTTTTTGTTTTGTTTTGTTTTGTTTTTGTTTTTCAGACAGGGTCTCACTTTGTTACCCAGGCTGGAGTACAGTGGTGCAATCACGGTTCACTGCAGCCTCAACCTCCTGGACTCAAGCAACCCTCCAGCCTCAGCCCCCTGAGTAGCTGGGGCCACAGGTGGGTGCCACCATGCCTGACTAATTTATATTTATTTTTTGTAGAGACGGGGTCTCCCTATGTTGCCCGGCTGGTCTTGAACTCCTGGGCTCAAGCGATACTCCTGCCTCCATCTCCCAAAGTGCTGGGATTACAGGCATAAGCCACTACCAGCCGATGATGGTGACTTGTATGAGGGGAAGCGGAGGTGGCAAGACATGACCCAATACTGGCTATATCTGGGCACTGAAAGGTCCCTTAGAGATTAACTAACCTTCTCATTTATAGATAGGGAAACTGAGTCCCAGAGAGGGGCCTGGCTTACCTGTGATCATACAGTAGATCAGAGACAGAGTTGGGCCTGGCACCCAGATTTCCTGATTCCTAAGGCAATATTCTTTGGATTTCTCCTCTTTCTGTAGAAGGACTCAGACACCTGCCCCTCACTCCCACCTCAAAAATTCCCTCATCCTGGGGCCAGGATGGGACCTGCCCCTGCCCTTCCTGCTGCATGTGACCTTGTGGCACTGGGTTCAAGCATTGCCCAGTTTTCCAGCTACTTGAACCTGGCAGGGGTCAGGGTAACCTCTAAGGAGCCTTCTGTCCTCTGAGTCAGCAGAAACTGTGCACTATATTGGAGGGGGGAGAAGGAGGGAAGAGTCCAAATCAAGGGAAGGAGTTAGTCCCTGCCGCTGGTTTCTCAGCACTTCCAGGGCAGAGAGAGCACCAAAAGCTGACGGGGTCAAAGAGGAGCACTGTGGAGGGCAGAGTCCCCTGGGGAGCTCAGGTGCCAAGACTGAGCCCAGCCCAGAAGTTCTGTAGACTCAGCCATTGAGGACCCCACCCAGTGGGTGGTTTGGGGACACAATGAGGAAGAGGGGTTTCAATGCCTTTGTCACTAATAAGCAAAGCAGCATGCAAACTCACAGGCCACACCTGGGGCATCTGGTTACAGCTGCCCTGAAAGCCATGCTCCCAGTGGGAACCCCAAATCCAGGACCAGCCAGACTGAATCCAGCGGGCTTTGCAAGCTGGAAAAGGCTTGCTGTGTGACTCGAGGCCAGGAACGCAGCTTCTCTGGGCCTGTCCTACAGCTAAGGTGGAAGGGTGGTTGGGAGGTTCTTTAACTGGAAGCTGGGAGGACATCTGCAGATACTCTTCTTAGTCTCCTCCGCCTGTAAAAAGAAAGGCTGTCCAGCCTGCAGGCCCAGCTGATGGAGCAGGATCCTGTGTGGTGGCTCTGAGAGAGGTGTCAGGATTGGGTGCAGCAGACGGAGAAGCAGAAGGGCGTGGACAGAGCTAGAAAGCTGGGTCGGTGGGTTCTCTCTCCTGACTCCGCCACCAGTCAGCTGAAGACTTGGCAAACTGTGTCTGAGTCTCAGCTTATTCCTCAGTGGGAGGAAGGGATTGGGTGGGAGTCTCTCAGGGTCCTATTTTTTGCTGATCCATCTGGGACTGGCAATTCCAGCTTCCCTAATGGGAAGTAAGGCCGTGGACGGCTCCTGAAGCTGCCAGTCCACAGGGACTTCCACGTTCTGGGAGTCTCCAGAAGAGGGTCTTTTACATTTCATTTACATGGAAAGTTTAGAGGACCTCCTTCTACCTCCAAAACCCTCCCATAATTGAATAATGATAGCAAGGAGGGGTCAGGGAGCACCAAAGCAGAACTTCCAGTAACTTACTAACCACAGAAACGGTGCTGGATATAGGGGGAAGGGACAAATTGTATCTCTGGTCCTGATGCCTCCTCCTCTTCTACATGAGGCAGACAGTCCCTAAAAGTATCTCCGTCAAAAGAATGGGCTTGAACTCAGCTCAGCTCTGCCTTGGCTGTGTGACCTTGAGCAAGTTAACTGTCCCTCTCGGGACTCAGTTTCTTCGACTTTCTAATGAGACCAATGATCCCCGGTCCGGCAGTCTGGAGGCAGGGGTCTCCCCCGGGTGAACCCGCAGAGGGGTTGCAGAAAGGCTTGGGTTCAGGCAGGGACACGGGAAGCAGACACCCGGCGCGGCTTCTCGGGAGAGGTACGGGTTCCTGTGGGGAGGGCTCCTGGGGGACTCCTCCCCCAGCAAAGACTTCTGCCCACTTCCCCGCCCCGGGCCCCTTCTCCTCAGCAGGGGCGCCCCTGCTCTGCACTCCCTGGTGCCCCCGGCCCGCCTCGGCGGGGGCGGGG
>NW_012117365.1:1325158-1344020 GCF_000951035.1 Colobus angolensis palliatus
ACCTCCCCGCGGCCTCCCCCGCCCGGCCGGCTACTTTTTCCGTTTCCAAATTAACAATTGAAAACGCGGCGGCCTGAAAGGCGAGCAGCGGGCCAAGCGGAAAGTGTGAAGGTGCCGCCGCGTCCCCGAGGCCGGGGGCGGAGAGGGGGTCGCCGCCCCGACCTCGCCCACCCACCGACGCCAAGTGCGGGGACTGCGCGCCCCAGGACCCAGAGGAGCCCAGGCTCCTGAGCTGAGTCCTGGTCTGATCCGGCCCCTGGTACCGTTCTGGCCAGGGTCGCAGAACCCAGTGCCCAGGCTCGGGATGGTTCCAGCCCCCTAGGGGACATGGGGTGGGGCGATAGGGCTGGGTTTCCACTCTCGAGGCTGAGTGCCCAGGTGGGGCAGGTGCCAGGTAGCACCCTCACAGCACCATCCTAAAGGGCTCTTGGAGTAGGTAGTTTCACGTGTGACCTCAAGTAAGTCATTTCACCTTACTGAGACTCAGTTTCCTCATCCGGAAAATGGGGAGAGAAGACGCACCGACCATACAGATAGTGCGGAATAAATTACACGGTAGGTAGCAACTATTACTATCTTGTGTGGGTAATGATGATAATATTGAGTCTCAAGCCCCCTGTCCCCTCCCATCATAGCCTAAGGAGTTGTCCACCAAGGGAGAATACTGGAGTATTCTGGTCCCCTCGCCTCCTCAGGACCTCCCCAAATCCCACCCCACAGATAAAGAAATCAAAGTCGGGTCCTTGTAAAGGGCTCAAAGTCAGGGGTGAGTAGGAAGAACTAGGCCTGAGCCCAGGTCCTGGCCCCCAGGCCCAGGCTGTTCTTACAGAGACAGGTGCTCCCTGGGGCCAGCATCCTGGGCATGGGACCCCTTCTCCTCTCTCATTGTCCAGAGAGGTCAGTGCTGACACAAGGCAGCTGGAACAAATAAGTAGGTAATGGGAAGAGTCCCTGTTCCCAGGCCTCCAGCCCAGGCACAGACTGCCAGATGGTAGACACCGGGGATATATACAATTCCTGGTCCTCCCGCCCCCCATAATGTAAGCTCCATGAATGCAGGTACTTGATCTTATTCCTACTTTCTCTCCAAAACCTAGTGCAGGGCCTGGTGCATTATAGATTCTCAATAAATGTTGAGTGAGTGAATGAATAAATGAATGAATGAGTGGTCCAGCCATCTGGGAAAACCCTCTTATACAACTGTGGCCTCTTGCCTGGCCACTTGTGTGAAGTGGCCTGCTTTGGGGAGGGGGGTTTTAGGGTGAGTGCCCCTCTCCCCAGCCTGGAGACCTAGGGCAGTGAAATAGCAGGAGAAGAAGACAAAAACTGAGACAAAACAAAGGAGGAGTAGATAGGAGATGTGGTCCCAGAAAGCAGAGTTAAGATCCCCTCTTTCTTCCTAGCCCCTCAAGTCCTATTCCTGGCCAGCCCAGGACTCACCCCCATTCCCCTTCCCCCCAGCCAGCCTCTCACTGACCACCACAATTCCAGCCCCCCATCCCCACCTCCAGTCCACTTACCTTGCAGTCTGAATGCCTCTTCCTCAGCCCCTACCCCATTTACAATCCTACAACAGCTTCTTACTGTTAAAATAGAAAACCCAAGCTCCTTGGACCAGCAGTTGAGGCTGTACACACACCCTAAGCACCAGCCACACTCGACTTCCCCATTCCCTGTACATTTCCACCTTAGTGGCTTTTATGCTGCCTCCCCTCCTTGGGCTGTCTCTCTTCCACCCCATCAATCCATGATTGGCTTTGAATAGAAGAGCTTCTCTAGCCCCTGGTTAGGATCCCAGGGCCCCTGTGGGCCCCCTCAGGTGCCTGTCGTCACACTATTTTACGAGAGTGAGAGTGTTCCTACCCACTTACTCCTCACTGAGATCCATCCCTTTAGGGCAAGGCCAGTCTGGCTCCTCCACAACCCCCAGCCTGGCCCCAGCTGATGCTCAGACAGTATCTGGGGAGTGAACAGAAAGACATAGTCACCAGGGCCTTGAGCTTCAGTGAATGGGACTTCCACACTGTCCTGTGAAGCCTCAGAGTTCTGGGTAAGGCTGTCTTGGGGTTGCTGCAGAGGTGGGTGGGTGGAAGGAAGATTGATGAAAGCTCACCCCTAACTCTGGCAGGACTGGGGAGAGAGTATAAATGGAGACTCACATACCTTAAGTCTAAATATTTAAAAGTTTCAATCAAGTTGACGAACTTTTAAATAAAATACGCTCTGTCCTTCCTGACACATATACCTTCACAATGATCTAGGTTTGAATTTTAGTTTTTGGACTCCTTGGAATCTGGCAGGGAAGGGACAGCCAGCCCCTGCTACCCTCTGATCCTCAGATTCTCTTTCCACACTGGGCCCTTCCCTCTCCAGGAAGGGCCTTGGGTACACTCCTGGGGGTGCCTCAGCCTGCTCTTCCAGGCTTTTGCTATACCCACTGCCAACAGCCATTCTTGAGCATAGCGGTACTCTGACAGCCCCTGGGAGGATGAACTGGAGAAGGGTCTGTGCAGACCCTGGAAGTAGGCATAAGTATTTGGCCAGGGAATTCCAGGGTTACCTGGAATGTGTTCGAGAGCAAGGAGGACCATGCATAGGCTCTGGGTTGATATGCCAGGGCCCTATAGGCTGAGTGGGTAGAATTCTGGGCCCCAACCCGTGACTCCACCCAGAGCAGCCCTGCTTTGATCTGTTTTATATACTGTGCTTCTGTGTCAGGTGTCATTCAAAGAACCAGATCTATGACTTAAAACAGTTTGAAAGGCTCTAATCTAGATCCTGCCTGCTACTGAACATGGGAAGCTGAGGTTACTGGGAGGCCTGTGACTGCATTCAGGCAGTGGGTTGGAGCAAATCCACGGCGCAATCCCAGGTCTCCCTCGTGGAGGCCAAGGCCTGGGAGCATATTTCTGAAGGATAAGACCTAGGGCCTCCAATGGGACGGGGCCCCAGGAGGTGGTGAGTGCTCAGTCCCTGTTGGGAGCCAGCGGGCCTGCTGCTGGGGCCTCCTGCCATGACAGGGGGCTGGACCCTCAACTCAGGTTGCCCAGCTCAGGAGTGGGGAGGCCAGACCAGGCCAGAGAAGGAGAGGGAGTCCTGGTATAAACAACCGTGGGGGGACCAAGATGTTTTCTCGTCTCCCAGGCGACGGCAGTGTTTACTGCCTAGCGAGGAGGGGGGCATGGCCCACACATTTGCCTCCCTGAGTTGTAGCCAAATTTTTCCAGGAAGGGGTGGCCCAGGATGAGCCCCAAACACTCCTGCTCTGCACCCCAATCATCTTACCCCAACTCTGCCCCAACATGTGCCCTAAACCTCCCTGACATCGCCCCCATCTTTCAGTCCCACATGCTATGTAGCACTGCACCTCCATCAGTCCTGAATGCCCCAGCATTGCCCCCTAGCTCCTAATTCTGCTCACAGAGTAGGAGGGTGGGGAACAGAAGCAGGACAGGGGAAGGCCCCAAGCAGAGGAACTGGGCGTGTGCCAGGGATCTGAGCTGGGGCTGCTGGGCATGGGGCAAGGACAAACCTCTCCCACGGCCCTGGCCAAGACAGAGGGAGGGCTGCAGCCCTTGGATTAGGAGAGTGCAAATCCCTCTCCCCAGCCCAGGGCCCACCCCTTGCCTGTCATGTGAAGGGCATTAAATGACCAGACCCCAACAAGGGAGGGGCTGGCAGGTGCCCACATGGTCATGCCACAGCCGGCTCCTTTGCCCAGGCAGCCAGGCCAAGGAGAAAAAAACCCTTGATGCAGGAGGGCAAGTGGCAAGGTCCCCTTCCCCCATGGCAGCAGCTGCAGCCAGGTCCAAACACAGGGGCACAGGGGTTGGTGTGGCTTGAGTTCCAGCCAGCAGCCCAGCCCAGTTTCCACATACATATGCACACCCTGCCCAGCTGACGATGGGTCTTGTTGAGACACCAACTGATTTTCACTGAGAGCACAGGCTCAAAAATGGGGCTGTGTCCATCAGGGGTCCTAGACAGGCATCTGGACCCCTGGAGTCCAACCCTGAGTCAGCGACTTCTCAGCTGAATGACCTTGGGCAAGTCACTTCTCCTTTCTGAGCCTCAGCATAAAATAGCATAATAGTATCTTCCTCCAGGGTTGTTACATGAATTCAGTGGGATTCATTGAACAAACAGTAATTAAAGCCCACAATGGGGCCGGGCGCGGTGGCTCAAGCCTGTATCCCAGCACTTTGGGAGGCCGAGACGGGCAGATCACGAGGTCAGGAGATCGAGACCATCCTGGCTAACACGGTGAAACCCTGTCTCTACTAAAAATACAAAAAGGTGGTGGGCGCCTGTAGTCCCAGCTACTTGGGAGGCTGAGGCAGGAGAATGGTGTAAACCTGGGAGGCGGAGCTTGCAGTGAGCTGAGATCCGGCCACTGCACTCCAGCCTGGGAGACAGAGCCAAAACCCCGCCCAAAAAAAAAAAAAAAAAAAAGCCCACAATGGGTCCAGCATGCCTGAAACAGCTTTGTGGACCATCAGTGGGAGACGACCTCCTTCCCAGTACACGTAGTATTTTGGACCTCGAGCTAAGGCTCGAGAGGTGAGAAACATCTGCCCAAGACCATGCAGAGGGTGCCTAAGCCCAGGCCAGCTCCTGGGAAGCTCTGCAGAAAGGTTTTCACTGTTATTTGTCATCACTGGAGACAACTAAGATGCTTGGACTGAGCCTGGGTTCTGGTCTGGGCTCTGCTGCTGACCTGAGTTTAGTCCCTGCCCTGTTCTGAGCCTGTTTCCCCCTCAGAAGAATGAGGCGGCTGGATGAGACCAGTGATTTCCACACTCTGTTGAGCTTCAAGAAAAAGAGAGAGCTGGGGCTAGCTGAACTGCCAGGACTCTGCCCCTTCGCCAGGGTGTCCCTCCATTATCTGGGCCAAATCCCAGTGTACCTTCTTGGAGCCATTATAAGGCCACTATTCTAGGGACCTCCATGGACCCCAAGTTCATATCCCCAGATTCCCTTTCCAGACAGCCTCGGCACCTGCACCCACCCTCTGTGCTTCCAAGGCCACCCCCACAAACCCCCCAGCTCCCAACTCAACCACACACACCTCCACGCAAGCCAGAGTTTGCATAAGCAGCCGGACTTTCCCTATAGGCAAAGTCCTAGGGCTCTGAGTCAGGTTGAGCCAGGCCCTGGGCAGGGTTGGTCGATGGCTCTGGAGGAGGCACTCGGGGCTGGACCCTGGGGGGAAGGTAAAGGAAAAAGGGGGACTAGTTGGTAGCATCCCCAGGGCTCCTTGCCAGAGTCCTCACCCCTCCAGCATCCTCCTCAACAGTTCCAGAAAGGAGTTTCTAAAACACGAATCTGCCATGGTACTCCTGACATCACTTCCTTCCCATCACCCTCTCAGGAAGCTGCAGCTCTTCAGCCTGGTGTCCTCATTGCTGAGCCTGGCCCTGTCACATCCCAGCCTCTTCTCCCGATACCTCTTGCCTTCTCTAGGATCCCGCTCTTGCTGTTCTTTGCAAATGCCCTGTTCAGCCTCACTTCTGGGTCTCTGCCTGTGCTATTCTCTCTGCCTGAAACACTGTTCCTTGCTCCTTTTCACCTGGGTAACTCCTACTTCTACTCATCTTTCAGTCTCAACTTAAGCCTTTTCCTCTGGGAAGTCTTCCCAGCCATGCCCAGATTGGGGCTGGGCTTAGCCCTCTGTGCTGGGCTCCCACAGGACTCCATGCTGCCTGGACAGTGGCACTTATCACCCTGCCTGGTAACTGCCAGCTTCCCAGCCCATCTCCCCCAGGGAGCAGAGGAAGGTCTGATTCATTGCTCTGTCCCGAGTCTGGCATAGGGCCTGGCCGGGGGAGACTGGCATAAGCAGCTGAACTTCATTTAGAAGTGAAGGCTTCTCAAATGAAAGGGTGAGAGGGAAGGAATGAGTCCCCAGGGTTGAATCGGGGTGGGAGCAAGACCTTGAACTTTATTTATTTATTGAGATGGAGTCTCACTCTGTCGCCCAGACTGGAGTGTGGTGGCATGATCTTGGTTCACTGCAACCTCCACCTCCCGGGTTCAAGCGATTCTCGTGCCTCAGCCTCCCAAGTAGCTGGGATTATAGGTGCCCACCACCACACCCGGATAATTTTTTGTATTTTCAGTAGAGATGGGGTTTCACCATGTTGGCCTGACCAGTCTCAAACTCCTGGCCTCAGGTGGTGGCCTGTCTCTGCCTACCAAAGTGCTGGGATTACAGGTGTGAGCCACCATGTCTGGCCCAGGACCTTGAACATTAAGGCTCGACAGCTCCTCATATCCACCGCCCCCCCCCCCCACTAGAAGCAGGAAGACATAGTACGGGTGAGTTAGGTGGGTAAGATCACAGCCTGTAGAGCTAGACTCTTGGGGTTAGAATCCTAGCCCTGCTGCATGTACCCAGGCAAGTCACTTAACCTCTTTGCGCCTCAACGTCCTCATCTGAAAAGTAGGCATAATAACAATGCCTACCCCCATAGTGTCGTCGAGGGGAAAAAGTGAGAGAAGGCGTGGCCAGCTGTCAGAGCAGCATCTGCTCCACAGTAAGCACTCAGTAAGGTTCTGTTATTATGATCTTTGTTATTATTGAGAGTCAGAACAGAGAGGGAGGCTGAGACTCAGAGAAGGAGGTGACTGCTGGAAGCTAGCCAGCAGGATCGTGTCTCTTGCTTTCCCACCCCAACCCGGTGCCCCTGATGTGCACTGATTACCCCCTCGGCCCCCCACCACAGTCCTGCAAACTGTTCCCACCCTCTCATGTCACAGAATCGTTGCACACTTGGCCTCTCTAGGCACTCAGTTGTCTGAGCTGAGCTCAGAAAACTGCCATCCTCTTGGGCATTCACCACTTCCTGGCTGTGTGACAAGGGCAGTGTTTAACCTTTAAGCTTCAGTGTCATCTTCCATATAATGGGAGTAATGATAGGACCTACCTCATAGGGCTGTTGGAAGGATTAAATGAAGCAGTGTGAAAAATATTTAGCACAGTACCTGGTAGAGATTAGACTATGAATCTTGTTACTCACTGACAAAGTCTGTGCTTAGAACTCTAGCCTGGCTCTGGCTTCGTGCATTCTTTTCCTAGAGTTCCCCAGGCCTCCAGCCTGGGCATCTCTGAGCTGTCCTCCAGGGGAGCCTGAGGACAGGAATTGCTAGTGTGGCCACCATGCTTTTACAGGGCCTGTGTCATTCCACCTGCCCCCTTCCCCATATGTCTCTTCCTCAGGGCTCAAAGCAGTGCAAGTGAAAAGTGAAAGTGAGATGAGGGGCCTAGGACCCTAGAGAAGTGGGAGCCTGTGATGGCAAGATAAGAATAGTAAAACCAGGGCTGGGTGCAGTGGCTCACGCCTGTAATCTCAGCACTTTGGGAGGCCAGGGTGGGAAAAATTGCTTGAGCACAGGAATTCGAGACCAGCCTGGGCAACATAACAAGATCCCCCCCTACAAAAAATTTAAAAATTAGCCTAGCGCCATGACGTGCAGCTGTAGTCTCAGCTACATGAACGGCTGAGGCAGGAGGATCGCTTGAGCCCAGGAGTTCAAGTCTGCAGTGAACCATGATCACACCACTGCCCTCCAGCCTGGGTGAAAGAGTAAAACTCTGTCTCAAAAGGAAAAAAATACATATAAGGTAAAACCACCACAACCCCCCTGTTCTTCACAGCACTTTGCAGTTTACCAAGCACTTGCTATAGGAGGCAGCCCCATGAGGTGAGCAGGGAGAGATGGCAATTGTCATTCTATGTATAAGGAAGCTGGTGCCTCAGAGAGGTTGGGTCACCTGCCTGGCATCACACAGCCTCCAGGAAGCAGAGGCAGGAGCTGAGCCCTAGCCTGCTGCCTCCTGGTCCAGTGCTCCTTTAACTGAGGGGCGAGCCCTTGATTTTGGCTGATCTGCCCCTTGCCCCCCACCCGCCCAACCCCATCTTAGGAAAGAGCCCTGGGTTGGTCCTCACTGCAGAGTGCGGGGCCTGAGGCTCCTCTGTTCCCTTATCCCTCCGTCCCTACTAGACCCCTCCCTCTTCTGGCTCCACAGCTCAGTGGGGAGGAGCCGGGTTGGCGCCCAAACTCAGGGATTTCACGCACCACCAGTAAAATTTCCAAAAACACTTTGGGGACTGCATAAGGTTGTCAACTTTTTATTTTGCCAAGTAAGGACATTTTTTTCCCCAGCCCATCATTTCATAAAAGAAAGGACATCATCTCATACTAAAAGACAGTCCTTTAAATGGAATAAATTTAGCTTTATGAAAGAGTCGCCACCCCGTCCTTATTCTCCTCGGTTTTGCCTTAGGCCACTGGAAACTGCCTTGGGTCAGCTGGCAAGGCTGAGAACCATTTAGAGCTCGGGCTTGGCCCTGACGCCGACATGGGTTTGAGTCTTGACTCGACCACAGACAAGCTGTGTAACTTAGTATGTGGTATTTCTCTTCTCTGAGCCCCAGTTTCTTGTTGGCAAAATGGGAACAATAATAGTGCCTGCTACCTAGCGGGTACTGGAAGAACTAGATGACCTCATGTCTGCAGAGCACTCAGTCAGAAAGAGTCAAGCCCTGGTTCCCATCCAGTGTCCCCACCCTGGCATGTCACCGTGTATGGCTCCCCACTGCCCGCAGGGTAAGGCCCACCTCCACAGCCTGTTAGTCAAGGCCCTGTACTCTGCAGGTCTTGGGGCAAAGGAGTGAGGGGAAGGAAGTCCCATCTCAAGGCCTTTGCTCCACTGTTCCCTCCACCTGGAGCTCACTCCAGATAAAAATCATGAGTACCCACAGTTCAGTGCTCCACACAGAGGGCTGAGGGGTCTTTTCTCCACTTCTCTCTAGCTGGCAAAACCTTTCTCATCCTTACTACTTGGCCTCAATGCCACCTTCATCCTTCACTCAGCAAATATTCACTCGTTGACCACATGCCAAGAACTGTGCTCAACTCCACCTGCCCAGTTCTCACAGTCCCATGCAGAAAAGCAAAAAAACACACAGGGCTGGGTGAACAGAGCTCTGGGGGCACTGAAGGGACCTCAGTCAAGCCTGGGGTAATGGGGATAGGGAGTGCTTCCAAGAAGAGGTGGTGCTCAAACTGGGACTTGAAGGATGAATAGGAGTTAGCCAGATGACACAGCAGGCAGGAGAGGGGAGGGAGTTGCAGGCAGAAGGAAAAGTACAGAAGTCCTAAACAGCGCAATGTTTTGGGACATTATAAGTCATTTCTTAAGGTGAGAGCAAAGGATGCTTGTGTGGAGGGCATTTCTGACTTGGGCACTGGGGGTCGGGGAGTCACTGTCATGTGGATTGAGGAAGGAGGGCAGGTTTGGAGGGAGATGCTGAGTTTGAGATGCCCAGGGGATGAGGAGGAGAGGTGTCAGCAGGCAGGAAGCGCAGGGATGAAACTGCAGAGCGGAGGCTGTCATCATAGGGGTAACCCCTGATGTAGGAGTGCAGGAGACCACCCCCTGAAACTACGTACTGAGAAGAGGACTGGAAACAAAGCCCCAACATTCAAGGGGCAGAAAGAGGAGGCAGAGCTGCTGATAGAACCAAGAGAGAAAAGGCAGAAAGGCAGATTTGAGGAAAGTCGAGGGGGGTGCATTCAAGAAGGAAAGGCCCAGCAGGCAGCCATGGGGCTCCTGAGGCCGCCATGGGAGGATCACTTGAGCCAGGAGTTGGAGATCAGCTGGGACAACATAGCAAGACTCTGTCTCCACAAAAAATTTTAAAAACTAGCTGGGTATCTTGGAGTCCCAGCTCCTCGGGAGGGTGAGGTGGAAGGATCACTTGAGCCCAGGAGGTTGAGGCTGCAGTGATCATAATGATCATGTACTCTAGCCTGGGTGACAGAGAGAGGCCCTGCCTTAAAAAAAAAAAAAAGGAAAGGAAAAAAAGAAGCCGGGCACAGTGGCTCAAGCCTGTAATCCCAGCACTTTGGGAGGCCGAGACGGGAGGCGGATCATGAGGTCAGGAGATCGAGACCATTCTGGCTAACATGGTGAAACCCCGTCTCTACTAAAAAATACAAAAAACTAGCCGGACGAGGTGGCGGGCACCTGTAGTCCCAGCTACTCGGGAGACTGAGGCAGGAGAATGGCGTGAACCTGGGAGGCGGAGCTTGCAGTGAGCTGAGATCCGGCCATTGCACTCCAGCCTGGGCGACAGAGCGAGACTCCGTCTCAAAAAAAAAAAAAGAAAAAAAAGAAGAGCCCACAGGGGTCCCCTGGGGATGCAGCATGGTGGAGTGGCTAAATACATGGCTCCCAGAGAGGGACATGCTGGGTTCAAATCCTGCCTCTACCTCCTGTCTGCTATGTTGGCTTTGGGCAAGTCATTAACTTCTTTATACCTTAATCCCCCTGTCTGTAAAATAGGGCGAATGTATTTTTTTTTTAGGATAAAAAGCATGGAGAGGAGGGATTGATACCCCCACCCAGCCTCTGTGCATCCCCAGGTTGTACCTCCCTCCCTCTGCTGGGCCATGGGTCACACTGTCCTTTCCCCATCCCCCGTCTCTCCCACCAGACTGCCGCCAATCCCCAGAGGCTGGAAAATGAGATGAGTGAATGAGTTCACCCAGGGAACGGGCAACGGGGGGCAGCGGGGAGGCAGCATTTCTCCCATGTTACCCCAGTATAAGGAGGGAAAGTGGAAAAGGCCCCGTGTGGGCTGTGCCCTTGAGCCATCAGGTCCCTTCTAGCCTCAGTTTCCCAATCTGTGAAATGAAGCCCGTAGATCTGCTCCAGCTCTCAGGCCTGAGGTTCTGTATAGCAGGGATATATGGAGAGAGGACGGGGATAGAAAGGCCAGTTCCCCACCTGCTGGTCCTGCCTCTAAGGGAGGAAGTTCCACAGGGTCTGAATCCCTACTGTGCCCAGGGGCTGGTCCCTCTAGTGGAGGGTGGCAGCTGGGCCAAGATGGGCAGGAGTGAAGACGCCTGAGATTGTGCTGACAAAGCTGTTCCTGCTTTTCCTCTTTCTCTCCCTGCCCTCTCCCCTCCCGGGTAAGGGCCAAGCCCAGCAAAAAATAAACCCAAAGACAGCAACCTGGACAGGCCTGAGGCTCCCAGAGAGAAGTGGTGGGGAAGGAGGAGCAGCCTGTGACCCTCCCACCACTGCCCAAAAGCCAGTGGGTACCCTATCTGATCTCTACTCCATCCCCCACCCACACCCCGCCAAAGTTGGGCTCAAAGGGAACAGGCATCTCCCCTTCATCTTTTGCTCTGTGGCAGCTTGATAGGGACAATTCAAGTAAATGTTGTCCAGCCCAGCTAGATGGGGGCCTCCAGGTTTTTGAAACAATACCCCAGGAAATCTCATTCACCTCCTGGTTCTTGGGCAGTCCTTCCTGCTGTCTGACCTCCATCTCTTCTGCTTTCATGGGAACCATGCTCCATTTATCTCCAGTGAGCTTTCCTCCAGTCCCACCTTCCTGGCCTGGGTGTCTAAGGAGTCTCAGGAGAATGTGCCTCAAGATTTCCCTTCCAGGCTTTAGGCTAGAGACCCCACTGTACCCACCGTTCCTCAGAATCTCCAGGGGTGAGGAGGGAGGGAATCGCTGAGCTCCCGTTGCCTCCCTCCCTCAGGCGCTGCCCATGGATTCCCAGCCCAACCAGTCTGCTGCCTGGGGTTGCCCCTCTTGTTCCTCGCCCCTCCCCGTGCCAACCCCCAGGGCACACAGCTCCTGCCCCAGCGACAGTGTTGCCCAGGGAGCCTGGAGTCCTGGGGGCTCTGTGTAGCCACTGAGGTCTGCTCAGCATCCTTTCTCCAGCCCCTCAGAGCCTCCAATGCGGGCAGGCAGCCCCCTGAGTGCCCTGTGAAGTGGCACCCTGTCCCCTGAGGGGCCCCCAGAGAAGATGCTAGAAGAGAGCTCCCTACACGGTACCCTATGAAGTTCAAGGTCCTGAGACAGCAGTTTCTCTCATTCACCCAGCGTGACTGTGTGCCAGGCAGCCCTGAGAGGTCCACTTTCCTGACAGGCCCATTTTACAGAAGAAGATACCGAGGCTCAGGAATTGAGGTAGAGTGGGGGTGGGCACCTTCACAGTAAGCATGGGGACTAAGATCTCTAAATCTCCCTTGGGATTCCCTGCCTCATTCTCCGTGATCATTTGCTCTGTAGAGAGTGGGAGAGTGCCCTCCTCTCCCGGGAGTCCCTGGCTGTCTCTCTGGGCACCATGGCTCTACTTTGATCTCCCTGGGGCCAGGCCAGTTGCCAGGGTTGGACCACGAGGCCCAAACTCGGCCGCACAATGGCCCTCTGGCATACACTGTCCTCCCATAATTCACAGACACACTCACAGCTGCACACAGACCAGACCTCTCTCCAGACATCTCCCTGGGAGAAGAGGCAACTGAGACCAGTGGTCCCGGCAGACTCTGAGACCTCCTCATCGTGCTCCCAATCCCCCGCCCTGCCAGGCAGGGCACAGGCATGGTCTAGCTCTCTCTGGTTCCCTGGTCCTGGTATGGAGCTGATGCTCTGTAACTGTTTGTCAGACGAAGGAAGAAACAAATCAGTGGGCATCCTAGGTAGCCAGGCTGGGGTCCATTCAGGAGCTGGGTGACGTCCCCTCACCCAGCCTCACTTTGCTCAACTGTGACATGAAGACAGCACCCACCTGATATGATGGCTGTGAGGGTTACACGAGAGAACGTAAGTCAGACACTGACGGGCAGGGCCCACAGGAGGCCAAAAAGACACAGCCTCAGCTCCTGTGGAGAGCCACTCACCCCAGGACCCAGGCAGACATAGCTCCTACTCTCTCCAGAGCACACTTAGACATACGCACCTTGCTGAGCCCAGCACACCTGCCACACCTGTCCCCGGAGGAGAATGAGGACAGTGATAACAGCATGATAATAACAGTAAGGATGATCATGGCTAACAGTGCCCAGCAGTGTTCAGTGCCTTATCTCATCCAGTCCTGACAATCTTAGAGGCAGGTATTAGGATTATTCCCATTTTTCAGATGAGAAAACTGAAGCCCAGAGAGGTTAAGTAACTTGCCCAAGGACACATGACTGCTAAGGCTAGAACCAGGAAGGAACGCAGATCTGTCAGCCTCAGAGCCCATGCTCTTTGCTCCCCGCAGGACAGCTTTTGGAGAAACAAAAAGTCCCTGCTATTCCCCTACCCCCAGCCTCTCAGCTCTCACACTAGGAGCTTCCCCCAGGGCAAACATGCAGAATTCCCTGCTGGGGGCTCGTAGCCCACAAGCTCGCTCTGCTCCTTAGCCCACAAGATCTTCCCTAAAGACCTGCATTGGTGCTAGGGAGGTAGGAGGGAGTCTGGGGAAGTTCCCCGGGCAGCCTTCTTTGTGGGCAGGGCCTCGGCCTTCCTCTTTCCCTGCTCCTAGGCAGTTCCAGCTCCTTTGACTGGCTCAGAGAACCTGAAATTAATCATCCACTCAAAGTGCTGCCATCAGCCCAAGAATAATAATCACCTCTTGAAACACTCCTGGCTTAAACATCCCAAGGATAAGGGCTTCAGCAGCAACAGGGATTGAAGTTAGACATCCGGCAGGGCATCTTCAATGGAAGAATGAACATACTATGGAGTTGGGGTGGGGTGGGCAGATAGTGAGAGATGGAACCAGCTCCAGTGAACCGGCACCAAAGAACTCCAGAAGAAAGAGGCAAAGGAGCGTGAAGGGGAGTGCGAGGGGGAGGGGGAGGGCAGTGTAAGAACAGAATGGTCTCCCCAGCTCCTTACAAAGACCAAGCAATAGGACTGGGGCTGAAAAACAGCAGCACGAAAAATTTGGGTCACACTCAAAGACTTTCCCAATCACAAGGCAAAGTTCTTAGAGCATCCATCCCCCCTATTGGCTAGGTTGGGAAAATTGTTATCTAAAGTCCTGATCTGGGAGACAAAAGGCTTGGGTTCCTGGCACAGTTCTCCACTAACTCACTAGGTGTGACCTTGGATGAGTAGCTGCCCCTTTCTATGTCTGGGTGTACCCAGCAGTACACCACAAGGTCAGATTGAAGGACCTCCAAGGGCCCTCCAGGAGGAGCAAAGGCCAGCGAAGTTCTAGGAAGCCAGCCACCCCACTCCTCCACAGTTCTGAGGCTGCCCTCCAAGATGGCTACAAAAATACACACAGACCCACAAGGGCAGCCCTGCAGTTGTGTATAGGTGAAGGCCAAAAACTCCTGAATTTTAAGCTTTGTTCTGTCCTAGGGGTCTGGGCTGGAGCCACAGGCCCGGGTGTGTGTCTATGGCGAGTGTATGAAGTCAGGGAAAAGGTAGGGGCAGCTGTAAGCTAGAACTCTTTGTTGGATGGATGCTATGTGTGTGTTTGGGTTTGTGTGTCGATGTTGCAGTGAGTGTGTGTGTGAGACACTCAGACAGGTACGCAGCAGTGATGTGGGTCTACAACTAAAACGTGGCTGCAGTGGGTAAGGCTGGCAGTTTCCACTCAATTCCACAAAACGCCATCACAGCCCACCTCCTGCTGACTGTGTGCAGGGTGCTGGGGATGGACGGACAGATGACACAGGAGCGCTGTTCTTGAGGAGCCTGGGCTTGGGGTGCTGCTAGCTGAGGCTGTGGTGCGGAGAGCAACAGCTCCCAGTTTGTCCCCGCTGTGGGCTGAGGCTCTTCCACATTAACTGGGTGGCCTCTGCTGAGTCCCAGTTTCCCCATCTGTCAAAAGAGGAGGACAACAGTGCCCACCTCACAAGGCTGCTGAAGCACACAATGAGACCGGTGCCACGGTGCAGCTGGTGCTGCACACGCGACCACAGATTTCAGTTCAGACTCCAAGAGCCAAGCCTGGTGGCCACTAGGAACAGAGAACAGTCCCGCACAAGGAAGCAGGAACAATTTCAACTCTCTGCCCCGGCCTAGCCCAGCTGAGGTCTCTGCACGGAGTCCGCTGTATCTGCTACTCATTTCCCAGGTGACTTTGGACTCCAGAACCTCAGTTTCCTTACAAGTAAAATGGGGCTGTCAAAATGTGAGGACCGACTGACCTAGTGGGGATGCCCGAGGGTTCTGAGGACCCTTTGCTGGGATGATTTCCAACCTAGGCGATGTTCTTTCTCAGATGGCCGGGGTGGGAGGTCGGGGGCTTCGGGGTTAGGAGTCTGCGGGCCCCAGAAGCTGCTGCCACCTCCTCCCCTCCCCATTCCCACAGCTTCTGACCCCAGGGACAAGGCTGAGGGAGGATGTTTACAGAGCCGCAAACCTTCACATAGAGAAAGTCTGCTGGGCCCTGGGGGCTGGGAGCAGCAGGCATGCGGCTCATAGTGGCTGGGGAGGATGGAGGGAGATAGGGTCTGGCCCAGCCCCCTCCAGCACTCTGACTTCAAGGGAAGCTGGAGTGGCCTTTGAGAGGGGGCAGCAAGGGGACAGAGAGCATTCCCCTCAAGGGCTCAGTGAGCAGGATGGGCCACGAGGCGGTGTTTCTTAAAATTCAGAGAGCAGGGTCTGTGAAGGCTTGAGGGCTTAAATCAGGGACTGGGGCGTAGGAGGGGGATGGGGTTTGGTGACCAGACTGAGGGTCTAGAGAGAGAGGGAAATCTTGGAGAGCGGCCCAGTGGCCCCTCATTCTGGATCCCAACAGGAGAAGACAGGAGTCAGCAGTCCTCTCTTCCCAGAGGTTGCAGCTGCCGCAGGACAGGCCAAATCCGGGCTTATACTCTAGTCAATCTTCCACCTCTTGGAGCCAGAAAGATGCAGGTTCTGTGTGGGGCTCAGAGGGGACCGGCTGGCAGATGGGAGGGAGGCATACCCTAGGGTGAATGGGCTCCTCTCGCCCCAGCTCCCTCCTTCCTGAGCCCTTCTCTCTCTCTCTTTTTAATTGACAAGGTTTCATCCTTGTCAATTCACACAGCCTTGAGTGTCATTCACTCAGGCTGGAATGCAGTGGCGCAATCACAGTTCACAATAGCCTAGAATTCCTGGGCTCAAGCGGTCCTCCCACTTCAGCCTTCCAAGTAGCTGTGACTACAGGTGTGCAGCACCATGTCCAGCTAATTTTTAAATTTTGTAGAGTCAGAGGTCTCACCATGTTGCCCAGGCTGGTCTGGAACTCCTAGGCTTAAGCGATCCTCCCACCTCAGCCTCCCACAGTGCTGGGATTACAGGCAAGAGCCACTGCGCCCAGCTCAGAGCCCTTCTCTTGCAGGCTCTTCTGCTGGGGCCCCTCCTGCCACAGCCTGCATCTCTGGGAAGGGGGTCCTAGCTAACGGTACTCCCTGGACTCCCCTCACTTGGGCTGCCACTGAGGGAGATTGGGAAGAAGAGAAAGGATTTGACCAAAAGTGTAGTGGTAAAGCTAGGAGTCCAACAGCAGGAAGTACTTCCTGGCAAGACCCTGCAGTGTGACTGAGAAACCCCACATCTGGAGCTCCTCAAAAACAAGAGAGACCTTCCGTGTGGGCCCCCTCCCCCAGCCCCAATAAGAACAACCATCTCTCACGCTCAGACAGGCCCCCGCAGCTTACCAAGCTCTTTTCCACTCCATTACCTCATCCGAGAGAGGCCGCAAGGTTGGGGCCTCTACCCGCTTTGACGACCTACAGACCTAAAGCTCAGAGAGGCACAGCGATCAACCCAACGTCACAGAGCACACAAGAGGTGGGGTTCCTGACACCTCTGCTCCCTTTGACCTCTAAGATGGGTGACCAATTCCCTGAGATCCTTAAACACCAGGGCGCTTTCACACCATACTTCCTCCCCCAGAGCTCCCAAGACATGCCCTGGACCTAGACTCCCGGGGACAAGTGGTCAGGACAAGCACGGCCCTGGTGAGGGCATTTCCTGGCATTGGGAAAGGGCAGGATGTGGGGCAAAGGTGCCAGTGGATTAGCTCCTGGAGAGGAAGGGCGGTCCTTTCAAAGGAGGCAACCATAGCGCCTGGCAGGGGACAGGAGGCAGGTCCTTCACCTCCACTAACCCTCGTGGGGGGTCATGAGGCCGAGCCTGGGGGATAAGGACCCAACCTCAGAGCCCTATTGGTTTCCCCAGGCCCAGCCATGCCTTGGAAAAGTCACTTCTCAAGAGGAGCCCACGGAGGGCACAGTTGTTCTCTGGGGGGTGTCTCACCCTCCTTGGGCACTCAGCCACTCCTAGGGAGCAGTCCCCATCCCCTCACCCCCAGCTCCACCAGCCCTGGGCCTTCCTCACTCCAACGGGCCTCTTTATAGCCACAAACATTCATCCTAGGCCTCCCAATGGGCACTAAGGGCTGGGCAACTCCTAACTGTTGACCCTGAACCAAAGCTTGACCTCATGTCCTGAGCAATTTCAACGCTCTGCCCTGGGCTAGCCCAGCTGAGATCTCTGCACAGAGTCAAAGCTGCCACCCCCAACGCACTTAATGGCCGAGAGAGTCCTCTTTCCCACCCTGCCCCTCCCTGTGCCGCATCTTTCTCCCCTTCACCTCTGAAATTCTGTGGGCCCAGTTCAGATGGGGCAGAGGCAGGCCAGCAGGCACCCAAGGGACAGGCCAAAGGACAGACCCAGAGACAGGTGGAAAAGACAGGTAGAGGAAGAGTGGACAGTCAGGCGGACAGGTGGATAGGCAGATGCACAGACAGGCACCCAGATAACTGCACAGGCCACAGATGGATGGAAACAGGCAAGCAGAAGGACTGCGGACAGTTAGGTGGAGAGATGAGCAGACTGGCCAACTTGCACACAGGTGGAAACTCAGGCTGGCAGAGGGACAGCCAGGCCAGCAGGAGGGCTGCTGGACGGTCACGTGTGCAGGCAGGTGGGCCACCCAGGAGACCCCAGCGCCAAAATGCCCTCTCTGTTGGCAGCAAAAAGGGATTAATAGCTACACATTTTCCAGGGACCAGAGATCTCTCTCTGGGCATCTCTGAGCGTCCCAGCGTCAGGCCCAGCCCTTCAACTGATATCTGCGGGGCCTCTCATGTTCCCGGCTGGGCCAGGCCGTCCCCCAAGACTGAGCTCTGAGCTGCCAAAATTCACTCTTTACATCCAAGAGGGGTCAGTGTTTCTGAAAGTTGTAGGAGCCTGGTGAGAGGGAGGAGGGGGCCCCAGCAGCGACAGTGTTTCCAAACCTACCCCTCTCCTCTTTCTTTTTCCCCTGGTGCCTAGAGCCAGGCCTGGTGCTGCCGGCCAGCAAGGCAGGCGAGCTGGGCCAAGCCGGCAGGGCAGGGCAGGGCAGGCAGGGCAGGCAGGGCGGCCGCTGCTGCCACTGGGAAGTTGAGGGTGGAGGGGAAGACTGAGGGAAGACACAGATAAAGTCGGACACAGCAGAGGCAAGTGTCAGGGCCCAGGTGGCCCACGGGGACCCCATACACCCACAGTCAGCTGGCCAGGGGTGGGAATGAGGGCTGCCCTGGAGAGGAGCACCCCTGAGGGGAGCCCTTCATAGCTCAGAGCTGGGGAGCAAGTGACAGAAGCGTGTGGGAGCCAAGGGGTCCTCTTTGTGTCTGGAACACAGGGAGGCAGTGGTGGGGAAGAGCAAAAGGGCGCCCACTCCAGGGTCCCCAGACTTCGCTGAGCGGACTCTGGGGAGGCAGCTGGCGGTGGGGAGTACCTGGGACAGAGGAGCAGAGGTTGGCGGTCAGGATGGAAATAAGCAGTTGCGGTGCGGGGAGGTCAGAAGCGAGGTCAAGCAAGGGTCAGGCCTGGGAGATCAGGGCTTAGGATAGGGCTCAGCAAGGGGATCAGAAACGGGGCTCAGGCCTGGGGGCAGAGAGATGAGGGTCGGCCCTGAGGCAGGGGGCAGAAGGCGGAGCCGGAGCGGGGCGGCAGTACCCCGGGAGCCCAGGCTCGCGCGGGGACACGCGGAAGGGCGCGGGGTCGCAAACTCACATGAAGACGTGGTAGACGAAGGCCCAGCCGCGGGGCCGCTCCAGCACGTTGTAGACCCAGTTCTGCAGGCGGCGGTAGCGCTTGTG
>NW_012117365.1:1344809-1391138 GCF_000951035.1 Colobus angolensis palliatus
GGGGCCGGGAAGTCGGGCGCGTGCAAGTGGTGTCCACGGCTGCGTGGGGCAGTGGGGCCCGAAGGCCAGCCCGGGGTGGGAAGCCTCGTGTGTGCTTGTGGAAAGTGGAGTTCACATGGAGTTGTGGCCGCGGGCGGCAGGGGGAGGGACGCAGTGTCCCGTGGAGTTTAGGTGTAGACCGGTGGAGCGGCGTCTACTTGTGTGTGCAGGGTGGTGGCTGTGGGTCTACTGGGTGGTGGGATGGAGTTAGTGAGGTGTGAGTTGTGGGTCGGGTGTGGGTGGCTGCGAAAGTGGAGGTGGAGTCCGAAGGGGATGAGGTGTGTCCGTCGGGATCGACCCCTGTGTGCCTGGTGCGTGTGCTTAAAGTGTACCCAGTGCTGTGCGTGGCTGGGTGGGCAGCGGCGGTTGTCCTGCTCTTACCTGAAAGGTCTGGAGCCCACGGGCTGCTGGGCAGCATCAGGGTGTGTGGAGCACAGTGGGCCTGGGTGTGTCTATCTTTCTCCCACCTACTGCCACCTCTGAGCTTCCCTTCATCGTGATGGGGGAAGAGCCACCCTGCCCAGAAGAGGGTCCTCCCCGATGGAGGGGCCTGCTCCCCTGCCTCACTCCCAGGTCAGGGAACTGGGTTTGGGCAGATGGAGTGTTGGGAGATGAGCTCTGAGCCAGCCTTGGGGGGGAAAAACAGACCCTACCCAAGGCCCACAGAATCCCAGCCAGAAAAGGGGAGACTGTCCCAGGGCATTCCCTCTCCAGCAGGAAAGTTTTTCTTAGTCCCCGACCTCCATCTCTGTGGCTGTAGGGGACAGCCCCTCTCCTTTAGCCCTCCTGGGCCCTGCACAGGGTTGGTAACTTGGGTTTCACGATTCTCTTTCCCTCTTCCTCCACGGAAAGCGGCGGCCACACCAGCCGCTCCCTCCGCAGGCCCTGCCCCAGGGTGAGCCTTCCGCAGCAAACTCTTCCCGGTTCCTCCGGGAGGATCTCGAGGGAGGAAGCCGAGCGCGAGGGGCGGGGGAAGGGGCGGGAAGGCCAGCTCGATTCTCAGCTGTCAGCAAAGGCAGCATTGATCTGCTGAGCGCCAGTGAGGGAGGGAGGGGGGCAGGGCCGTGGGCTGCAGGGACCTGGGGGTCCCTAAGCTGGGCTTGGCAGCAGGCCCACACCCCTACCCCATAGTGATCCTTTCCCCTCTGCCTAGCTGGGGGTGCCCTCTGGGGTCTGACCTGAATCTCTTCTGCTGCTCTTGGTCAAGGTGTGCCCAGGGCCAGAGCCTGGTGCCCCCAGGCAGGTTATGCCCAGATCCTCTACTGGAAGCTGGGAATGGTTTCTGGACCCCAAGGCCCCACTAGGGATGCAGTGCCTGGGCTGAGTTAACCCATCTTCTCTCTATGAGCTGAAGATAGCACCCCCAAAATATGTGGCACTGTCCTCCCTCTGGAACTGCCTGGCAGGTTCTTCTCAATCATGGATCCTGGGGAATGGAACTAAGGTCTAGGATGTGAAAGGTGCACAGGAAAGCAGTTGCAAGGGCCTTGGGGATGTTTCTAGGGGGTCTTTTTGAGGCTCTTCTTCTGTAACAGAAATGGAATTTGAATTCAGGTTGCCCTTAACACCCAGAATATCTGAAACTGGGTCTGTTCTGGGAAATCTAATCTTCAAGCTCAGCATCACCTCTGGATCCCATGGCTCTCTTCCCAGCTGAGGGACTACAAAGGTTCTTTCCCCACCTTGTGAGGAGCCCTCACTGCAGGGAGAGTCTCTCATCATTCCCAACTCCAGCTCCAGATTACCTGCTCAAAGGCAGCAGAAAGAGGAAAGAGACTGTGGTTGCAGCTATAGGGATGGAAGTTAGATCTCAGGAAGGACTTTCATAGGGCATAGAGGCCTGTTTCTCCTGCAGGCATATGGGTAATGGAGGGACACAGAACTCTTCCTAAGGGTTGGGAGGGACAGGGGGGAGATGATTCCAGGAGGCCACAGCAAATTTACTTGGCGTGTGTGTGCACATGGAGGAGTGGAAGGGCCAGAAGAGAAAGTCCAGTTCAGAGAGGACAGGTGGCCACTATGAGGGTCACCGGGCAGCCTTCCTGCCCCATCCGGATTCCCAGGACATGACTGGGAGGACGGCCTTTCCCCACCACAGCCTTTAGTGACTAAGACACTTTTCTGAGCAAACAGCTGTCTCAGACTCCCTCAATTGGCCCCTCTGCTGGAGGGTACTGGACACTGTGGTTCCCCACCCTCCTCCTTCCCTCTCTCCCACCTGTTCCCCTGACCCCACCCTCAGCAGTTTCCTTTCCACCCGCAAGCCCTGTCTCCACCCTGGTAACACTGTGAAAGCTTCCCTGTCCCGCTGAGGGGACGCACTCACCGACACTCACTCCCATCTGGGCAAGTCCCTTCCCCACCCCGGACTTGTTTCCCTGTCTGTGCAAGAAGTGGGCAGGGCTCCAAGATCTCCTGTAATTCATCACTGTCCCCATCATCCATCAATGGAGCAAGTATTGACTGAGAGGAAGGGTGGGAGGGCGAGCGCTCCCATCTGCTGAGCACCATCTGTGTGCCAGGCCCAGTCCCTTTTGGGCCAGAGAGCAGCACCTTGCTTGAGACAGCTGAGACTCTGAGAGGCACAGGGACTCGCCTAAGTCTACACAGCCTATTGGTGACCCTCAGAACTGTCTGTGACCTGTGCTTTCCACTGACTGGCACCTGCCTGCTGGGCACTGGGTGCTGGGAGCTGAGGATAACCGTACACTGCCAATCCTTGTTCTCTAGAACTTACTTATACCAAGGATGAAGTTTCCAGGTCTGAAAGGACGGAGGGCAGGGAGTGGCTAGGACTAAGGTCTCTCAGGCTAGGCTCAAGCCTGTCAGTGACTCCCACTGTGACCCCAGATCAATCAAGGGCTCAGGTTCCTTTCCTGGAGTGGGAAGTGGGGTGGTTTAAGTCAGTGATTTTTAGACTTTATCCGCAAAGGAATCCTTTTTACAGACAGAATTGTAAGGTAGCACCCCAATGTGTTCAAAGCTTTGGAGCAGAGGTGTGCTAGTTGAATTTAGGTGAGGAGGTCTGGGTTCCACTCACTCGCCTCCTAAAACCTCTCTGCCTGCTAGCCACCTGACCCTCAGCTTTCTTACAGCTCCAAGGGCTACTAGAGGTCACAGGAGGGATAAGTCTCCACAGGCAATGACAGAGGGAGCTTACTTGGGGACAGGAGTGGGGAGGAGTGGGGAGGACTGGGAGAGACGCAGAGAAGTACAACCAATAATGCCTGCAGCTACCATTAATGAGGCCTGCAGTAAATCCTAAGCCTTGTGCAGGATGTTTTACCTGCATTGTCTATTTCAGCATCCCCACAACCTTGTGCAGTAATACTGTTCAGTTTCGTTTTATAGTCAAGAAGACTGAGGCTCAGTGAAGAGACTTGCCTTGTATAGCTCTTAATTCACCCAGGTACTGCTGTGTGTGTGTGTGTGTGTGTGTTGGTGTGGGAAGGATGTTACAGAGCATTCGGAAGAGCAAGCTTAGCCAGATGGATGCAGGAGGACTTGAATGCCAAGCTGGAGGGTCCAATTTGACTTGATAAGAAACAGGGAACCCGGCCAGGCCCTGAGGCTGGGCATGCTGCAGAGGCTGTGGCTCCCTAGGAGAGAACCCAGGATGGATGAAGTGGGAGGCGCCAGCACCCAGAGAGGCTGGCAGTGCCAGGGACAGAAAGAGCCCTAAACTACAAGTCATGGCTGGGCTTCTAGTCCTAGCTCCACCTGTGGACTACCTGGGGACCTTGGGCAAGCCACTCCACCTCTTCCCCACCTTCCTTGGCTATCAGGGCTGAATGCTATAATGCATGAAAAAGTTAGAGACCATGCAGGGGGCTGTACACACATGACCCATTTGTCCTGCTGATTTTCAGGTACGTGTTTGAGGTGGAGCGGGGAGATGCTCTGGGAATTCCCTGGTCCTAGCAGGTCCTTCTCAACCTAGGAAGCCTTCCTAGGAGGGGACTGGAGTGGAGAGTGCTCAGAGGGTGATGGCATCACATTATTGACCTCTGGGAACCCACCTCTACTGAGAGCAGGAGGAAGCATGAGAGAAAGATCAGGCCTTCCTCCTTTTCCCTATGCAGCCCAGAAGGGACAACAGACTTAGGCCACCCACCAGGCGAGAGGTGCTGGAGGGGCCCAAGGAATTTCTTTTCCCCAGATCTGGGTGTGGCACTGACCTGCCCCCAGCCTAGACCAAGCAGGCCAGTCAGCTCAGAGCCACAGGAAGTGGGGAGGGAGCAGTATTGCTGAGCTCAGTGAAAGCGAACCCCCATTGATCCTCAGGGCTGGAGGGGGCCCACAGGGAGGAGACACAGAGGGAGAAAGGGGTGTGGAAATGAAGGTCAAAGCCCTCCCTTCTTGCAGGGCTCCTCTGCCTTCAGGATTCTTCCTCTAAGAATCCTGATTCTTTCTCTAAGATCCTTCCTCTAACCTCTACCCCTGGAAGACCACGCAGAAGGCAACAGTGCTGTGGTCCCGCTGGTTAACTCCATGTTCTCAGTGAGAACCACTGGGACAATGGAGTTGGCTGAAAAATGAAAAGGAAGGACTTTTCTGAGTTGCTGAGTGTGCAGTGGAAAAGAACTTCCATGCTCTCCTGGTGGGAGAAACTGGATGAGGGCTCAAGGAGGGAGATGACGTGAGTAGGAGGGACTGAAGATTGAGTAGCAGGAAATGGGGTTCAGAAAGAGGTTGTCAACCTGGTAAGGGAGATGGGATTCAGGGAGGAGAATGGGTGCTCCAAAGAGAGGCTAGAGACTCAGTGACAAAGATGGGAGGCTCAGAGACCAGGATTTCCATGTCAAGCTTGATTAAACACTTATTAAATTCCTCCTCTTTGAAATATTAGATGTGCAAAGCAAGGTGAGTGCTAAATAATTTTTTTATTTTTTATTTTTATTTATTTATTTATTTTTGAGACCAAGTCTTGCTCTGTTGTCCAGGCTGGAGTGCAGTGGTGTGATCTTGGCTTACCGCAAACCTCCGCTTCCCAGGTTCAAGCTATTCTCTGCCTCAGCCTCTTGAGTAGCTGAGAATACAGCTACTGTATTCTCACCACCATGCCTGGCTAATTTTTGTATTTTTTGTAGAGATGGGGTTTCACCATGTTGGCCAGGCTGGTCTTGAACTCCTGGCCTCGAAGTGATCTATCAGCTTTGGCCTCCCAAAGTGCTGGGATTACAGGCGTGAGCCACCATGCCCAGCTGATAATTAAAAGAAAAAAATACATATTCAAGCTCCAAAAGCAAGAATGGGGAATTGTGTAAGACCATAAGAGGTAATTCCTGGTGGCAAGCAGGAATTGAAGGTGTATTTCTGAGGAGCGGGTCCAGTGTCCAGTGGGGTGGGAGGGTGGGAAGTATAGTTGCCAACCTTAAAAATGCCAGGGGCAACAGTAGGCTTTCTGTTTAAAGCTGGGTCTAGTAAAGTGCTGCCTTCCATGAACAGAATTAAAATCTCTGTCTGCTAGCCACCTGGCCCCTGGCTTTAAGCAGAAAGAGGACTCTTATAAGTGTGACACCTCAGCCTGTCCACATGGGATGTGGGCTCAGGATTTGATATCCAGGCCATGCAAAAATCCCAAACCAAGACACTGCTATAAGAGCTGATTTGAAGCTGGTGCACTTCCACGTGCCTTAGGCACATATAACTGAGAAATCATCCCTTAGGGTGGCCTCCATATCCCAGGGCACAGTCAGGAAAATGTGCTGAAAATAATCTCAAGGATAAGTTCCATAACAGATTAGAAGCACCATACCTTGACAGACATACCTCTCATGGGAGAATTTATACGTAAAGACCTAGAGCTAATGGAGCAATCTGAAAGGAAATTTAATATAGCTAAAATCATCAAAAAGATAAAGGAAGAAGTAGCATCTATAAAACAAGAATAGAAAGATATCAAACAGAAACGTAGCAGAAGTGAACAGAACTATCTAGAAATTTTAGAAATGAAAACTAAAGTCACTAACATTTTTTAAAAAATCAATAAATAGGTTATCAAATATATCTGAAGAGAATTAATGAATTAGAAGCTAGAACTGAAGAAATCCTTCAGACCGAAGCACAGAATAAAGAGATTAAACAGATGGAAGAAAAGAGACATGGAAGATCGAATGAGAAACTCTAGCATATGCATTAAGGGTTTCAAAAAGAGATACTGGAGTGACTAAACTTGCCAAAAATAATCAATGAATTTCTAGATTTAAAAGGCCCACAGACTACCTAGTAAGATATCTTAGAAAACAAAACTCTATCTAGACACCTTGTAGTCAAAGTGTAGAATATCAAGAATAAATAGAAATTCTAAAAGCCACCAGAGAGAAAAGATGGCTTATCTACAAAGGTCCAATAATTGAGTTGACAGTAAACTTCTCATCAGCAACAACAGATGCCAAGAGACAATGGAATCATATCTTCCAAGTGCTGAGGGCAAATAATTGTGAACCTAGAATTCTATACCTTGCCAAACTGTCACTTAAATGAAAGGGCAAAATAAAGACATTTGACACATACAAGATCTTAGAAAGCTTCTGTTCCACAGACCTTCCCAGAAAGAGAGACCAGGAGCTTGGGGGAGGGGCTGGGAGTTCACAGAGATGATGGGCACAGCACACAGCCAAGACTCTAAGGAGAGGCTGGAGGCTCAGGGATTGGAGGGAGGCCGGGTTCTGTTTCAGACCTCTCCTCAGCACCAGCCAGACACAGGAACCCAGCCCAGCCTGGTCCAGCTCAGGTTCTTCCCTCCTGAGTGCCAGTCTTACTGTCTTTCTGTCCCCTCTTCCTAAGCCATGGCAGTGGAACAGCACCCAAGCTGGGGGGGACACCAGCAGCCTGGCTCAGGAGGACTTGAGGAAGCCATGGCCAAGTTGCTCATGTGACTGGGCACTGGGCCTCCATACGAGGGTCTTCTCCTCTTAGGAGCTCAGATGCCACCTCACTGAGGCCTATAGATGGCTGGAACTGTGGGACAAAAGCTAGGTCCCTACCCAGGAGTTGGTGGGAAGGGGACTCTCATTCTCTGTAGGAAAATAATCACAAGTGGAGGGGGCAAAACCCATGGGGGCTGGGTCAGCTGGGATAGGAGGCTCCTAGGAGCATCTGGCTCCAGTCAACCAGCTGGTGCCCTTGGGTAATATTTTAACATTTTTGAGCCCCAGTTTCTTTCTTACAAAATAGGGAGAATGCCTACCTAATAAGGATGTGAAGATGAAATGAGAATCCATGAGTACCAAGCTTTAGACGTATTTTCTTTTCTTTTCTTTTTTGAGACAGGGTCTCACTCGGTCACCCAAGCTGGAGTGCAGTGGCATGATCTTGGCTCACTGCAACCTTTGCCTCCTGGACTCAAGTCATCCTTCCCAACTCAAGCAATCCACCCGCCCCAGCCTCCCAAGTAGCTGGGATTACAGGCATGTGCCACCATGCCCGGACTAATTTTCATATTGTTTTGTAGAGATGGGATTTCACCAAATTGCCCAGGCTGGTCTCAAACTCCTGGCCTCAAGTGATCCTCCCGCCTCGATCTCCCAAAGTGCTAGGATTACTAGCATGAGCCACCATGCCTGGCCTTAGACATATTTTCCTAGACAGAAATTTCTTAAACAATAATCTCCATTGAACACCCCTGCCTGGCATATTATCATAGCTCAATAAAAAATTGTTAACAAGGGCCAGGCATGGTGGCTCACGCCTGTAATCCCAGCACTTTGGGAGGCCAAGGTGGGGGGTCACAAGGTCAAGAGATTGAGTTGAGACCATCCTGGCCAATATGGTGAAACCTCATCTCTACTAAAAATACAAAAATTAGCCAGGAATGGTGGCAGGCACCTGTAGTCCCAGCTATTCGGGAGGCTGAGGCAGGAGAATCACTTGAACCCAGGAGGCAGAATTTGCAGTGAGCCGAGGTTGCACCACTGCACTCCAGCCTGGCGACAGAGCAAGACTCCATCTCAAAAAAACAAAACAAACAAAAAGAATTCTTAACAAGAAAAAAATGTTATGGTGAGAGCAGATGAACAGAAGTGGTAATATGTGCAGTGCGGCTGCAAGGATGGTTTTGTGTTCACTCACTCATTCATCAGTTACTGTTACCCTCTTGGTGCCAGGCTCTGTGCTGCGCTCCAGAGGTGGAGATGACCCTGGACTTGAGGACTCCCTGTGAGGAAGACAGCCCAACCCAGAAAACTCTAACAGCAAGGTAGAGGGTTTCTAACAGCAAGGTAAAGGGTTTCTTGGTCTTATGTTCGTTGTCTCTCTCCCCTATCCGCAACCCAACCCCCACCCTCAACCCACTCATTAATGTAAGTTCCATGGTAGCAGACAAGTCAGACTTGTTTTAAGTTGTATTCACAATGTTTAAGACAACATCTGACACACAGAAGGTGCCAAAGAAACATCTGCTGAGCGACTGTACATGAGCTCTAATAATAGAGGTTGTAGAAGTTCACATGGGAACATTGAAGAGGTCTTGAAGTTTCTCAGCAAGGGCCATTTAAATTGGGCCTTGATGGATGTATAGAAGCTCAATAAGTGAAAAAGGAAGTAAAAGGGCATTTCAGGCATTGTAGCTAGCACATTCTGAAAACATGGAGGAAAGTTCAGGAATCGGTAATTGGGTGTGACAGGACCATAGAGTACCTCCTGGGAGGAGGTGGTGGGGGAGAGGAGAGTGAAAAGAAACAAAGCTGGGGAGATAAGAAGGACCTTGAACCAACTTCAGCTGTCAGAAAGTCATTAAAATCTAACCACCTACCTTGAGGCAACACTCTGGAAAGGGTAGAGTTTCCAGCTCTCACTATTATCCTAGGGAGGACCCTCCCTTCAAAGGGTGAGGGTCTTATCAGGAAGGGGGTTAAGAAAGGGGACAGTCATACTCCCACTAGTTCCTAGAATTGTCTACAGTTGGGATGAGTGGGACAGGGCACCTCCCGGAGACGCAGGTGAGGGCTGCATGCTGCCCCCTTGTGGCTTCCGCAGACCTGAGCGGCAAGGAAGCCAGCCAGATCGTCTGCTCCTGATTCCAGGGGTCTCCAGTCTCCAAGGTCATCCTTGTGGCAAGTTATCCCACCCACTAGCTGTCCCCAGACCAGACCCAACGGCTTTATTTATTTCACGCATACTTAAGGCTGGGCCAGTCAGTTCAGGAAGACTGAATAAAAGGAGATAGTTCACATTTCAACAGCCTGCCTCTTTCCTACATATATACACGTCACCTTTGGCCAGAGAGCAACTGTGTATGCACAGGGGGTCAGGAGATCAGTGTTTTGGTTTCAATTCCACCCTTAATTCATGGAGTGACCTTGGGCAAGTCACTGCACTTCACTAGCCCTCCCATGACTCCATCTCTAAAACAGGGATCATGATGCCTCTTCCTGTCTCCCCTGCGGGGTCACTGTGAAGATCATCGGGAAGGAGGACGGATGCTGCAAGTGCTAGGAAAAATGTTTAAAAAGTGCTCCGGATGTAAGGGGATCGTGCTGGGTATTAGATAGGGGCTCTCTTGGGCTGCACCAAAGGGTTTGTTTACACCAGGATGGGCCCTGCTGGCAGGGCAATTTAAAGGGAAAGTGTTCAGCAGGGAAGCTGCTTGCTAATCACAACTGATCGAAACATCTCTAAAACAAGAATGGAAGTCTACAGGAAAATGGGGACCCACTCATTGGCCTGAAACTAGTCATACTTGGGTTTTCAGGAATGAACCAGAGCAAACAAGGTGGGACACAAGATGTCAGGAAATTAAATTGTGGAGCTTCTGCCTGAGGTCCCTCTGCACTTCCACTTTCTCCCTCTTGCATTCCCTAACTTGCTATTATATGATGTCTCGCTAAGACTGAGTTCAGGACAGCTGGAAAGGCCAGAAGATCCCCTTCAGAAAAAAGTCCACAGCTAGAATGAAGATCACTAGATATAGGAGGGACTGAATTTGGGAGTCGCGAGCATGTGGGGGCTGACCCTGACTCACTGTGTTATGGGGGCCAACTTACTGACTTCTCATGGTGAACTGTCACCTGCTTTACCTACCCTGATGACACTCCATGTCATTTTGGATACACAGCATCATGTATCCAAAACCTTAAAGCTAAAAAAACTTGCTTTTGGAAAAAAAAAAAAAAAGTTGTCTTTCTTTTATAATGTGAATCCTTTACCTGGTCTCATCTCTTTTTGCTTTGGTGACCAGGAAGCTCAGGGTCAAATAATTCTAATAACTACATAGGTCTTTATAACCATGGTATTTGTGTTGTCTTCTATAATCCTGATTTCCTACTAGATTATGTTTTTCCTAATTCTAATTTGTTTATTATTTCATTGTGTTGTTTTCATTGCAATTTTTTCTTACGGACTGAGGTAAGGCATAGTGAAGTAGATGCTGAGTACTTTATAAGTTACCATCATCAAGACAATATAAGCAACAGGATGCCCCAATTTGGAGTAAAGGGTACAGTTGGCCAGACTTGAATCTAGGCAAAGTATTTAAGCAGATCCCAGAAATCTGGGAATCTCCTGGGAGGAAGAAAGAGCAGAGGGCATTAGAGTTATCAGAAACTACTTGTTGAAAACCAATTCATGTCTTACTCCCATGGTTTACAGTGGATATTTCATGAGATAATCATAAAAGCATCAGGTTCAGACTTGAAATCATCTAATAAAAGCCTTTCCCCAATTTCCACCTCACTCACTGAGACAGTCCCAAAGACAAGGGAGGTATCTGCCCATGGGTTTAGGGCAAATAGCTACATTTCCTGGCACCCAGCTCACTATTCTTCCCACAACAGCAGCTCATTCCAGCTGGAAGGATGGCATGGTGGAGGTAAGAAAGATGGCTCATCACTGGCCTCTGTGGCCAATGAGTAAGTGGAATGCTTTATTTTCTCTGCTTCAATTAACAGGAAGTAGGTCTTGGCTGCAGAACTCTTGGCTGACAAGGCGCCTGGGTTGTTCTCTGGCAGATGCCATGCCATTGGTAATGGGCGTGGCCACAGCAGGTAGCTGAATGGCAGCCTGTGCCAGGCAGGACTGGAATGATTTACCCCAGGTTTGTTTGATAGAGCCAGCTTTCTCCATGAGAGATGCCCCCTTGACCCTCAACCAGGCAGGAGACACCGCTCAATCTGATACATGGTGAGAATCTAGTAAGTCCAGCAGGCAAGCATCTCTGAGCAGCAAATATATTCTGATGAAGTTCACTTTTAAGACTGGCTGAGGTAGGCCAGGCACAGTGGCTCATGCCTGTAATCCCAGTACTTTGGGAAGCTGACGTGGCAGGATCACTTGAGCCCAGGAGTTCAAGACCAGCCAGGGCAATAGTGAAACCCTGTCTCTACAAATAAATAAAAAAATTAGCTGGGCATGGTGGTACCTGACTGTAGTCCCAGCAACTCAGGAGGCTGGGGTGGGAGGATTGCTTGAGCCCAGAAGATTGAGGCTGAAGTGAGCAGTGATCACACCACTGCACTCCAGCCTGGGAAATAGAGCAAGACACACACACACACACAAACACACAAAGATCGGCTAAGGACCTGTTTCATTTAGATACATAGCATGAAGTTCCCTTCGCTTTGAACATCCCCTTCTCACAAGGGTGGCCCTCTCTCCCAGACACACAACCTGAGGGCAAATGAACCTTTCCAAGCAAAGTGGCCCCATGAATGCCCCCAGACACAGAAACCCAGACTCTAAATTATCTAAAATGAGATTTATTGCATTTCATGCAGTTTGAAGTCCATGCAAAGGAGACTAGCACAGTGTTTAATGCATTTAAAAAATAAAGGAGAGGTGGGCAGCAAACGCACAAAGTCCTAGTCTCCTGGGTCCCTGGGAGAACAGAGTGTGGCAATGAACCCACCCACTCTCCATGCGGAATAAATCTCTTAAATGCAAGGAATGTTTCCATGGCCTCTGGATGCAAAAACACAGAGCTCTGGGGTAAGAGCAAGGGATGGGGAGAGGACCACGAGTGAAAAAGCAGCTACACACATTCACCTAATTCCATCTGAGGGCAGAACAACGTGGCAAGTCTTGGGGGTAGCAGCTGTTCCAAGAGTCAAGAAATACCATACACCCCTGGGGAGATGTGCTCCTAAAAAGAAGTGGCGGTAACAAACAAACAAAAAAAAACAAGAAGTATTTTTTCAACCACACTCTTCAAGAAAATGCCATAAATATGTTATTTAATATTTTAATTTCATAGCATTGGACACACAGCTCAACATATTGAAATATTGATTCCTTGAAGAAAAAAATGGGGAAAAAAGGAAACAAAAAATATTGCATCTTTCTGCTGGAGAATCTTGGCCCCCAGGCATGGGGCGTAGTGCACCAGTGTCCTAGCCTGCAGGAGGCGCTGAGGTCGGCCGGGTCCTCTGGGGAGGAAGGCTGTGCCCATCGCCTGGGGCTGTATGGCAAAAATTGTGTTGGGTGTCCTTGGCCTTGCCAGCTCAGGCCCTCAGTCGCCGGTCACCTGGGGGGCCTGCCCGTCGGAGGGCTGGTTGGCTGACTGGATGAACATGGGCTGGGCGAGGTCCTGGCCCGCAGGCATGGTGACTTGCTGGATCTGGTAGAGCTGCTGCGAGGGGTGGAGAGGAGAGAGTGAGGTCACCCCTGGGAGAGGGGCATGCAGCTCCCTATGGGTCTCGAGCTGGTTGGGGGTCCCAGATACCTCAACCACCACCCACTGCAAGGCGTCAGAAGGAGGAGGGGAAGTGGAGCTCTGCTGGGGTTGGGAGCAGCAGACACAGGAGGCACCAGCCCGGTGTGAGGGGGGGTGTGTGGTGGGCAGGGAAGAGGTGCAGGGAGTTGAATTTCCTGTGGCTTTCACTTCTTTGGGCTCTGCCTCTCCCGTTAGCTCAGAGACTCGAGCTTGCTGCACGCTGTTCCTCTGTGGCAAACACAAGCAATTCGAACCACTGTACCAGCAGCTTGGAAGTCAGCATTTCCCCAACTCTTGGTAATCTACACTGGCAGGGGCAGTAGGATTACCCCCTCCTCTCCTCCTTTTCTCAGAGTATCTGGCTCAGGTTGAAACTAAACTGAATTTGAATTTTCTCCATGGGCCCTGCTAAGGAGGTGGCCTGGTATTAAACACTTAACTATAGCCAAGACCCTTCAGGGGTGGAGAAGATACTCACACAGCCACTTAGGAAGGTCAGGGCTAATTGACTACTTGGTTTCCCAGGCGCTCCCCAAAGAAACCAAAAGCCAAGGCTTCATAGGAGCCCTGGCATGTAAGCCTAGCATGTGGTGCTGGCAGAAGCCAGAGGTGGGTCCTGATGCCAGCTCTTCTCCCTTTTGAGCAGCAGAGGGCACAAGTTTGGGCATGTCATCCTATCATGTCCTCAGTGGTCTCTGGTACTGTACTGTGAGGGGAAAGCAGAGGGAAAAGGGAAGATTCTCTCCTCGTATGGACTGAAAATTACTGAATTTCAGGCACCCAGAGAGTTCAAGAGGTCACATGTTCTCTGCATCTCAACAGTCTATGCTATTAAAAAAACATTATGGCTTAGAGGGAAAAAAAATACAGTTCTAGAGAGGGAAACAGGAAACCTGCTCTCTAGTCCTGTCTCTGCAATGAACATCTAGGGGAGCATGGACAAGGCACTTCCCATCTGCAGGGTTCAGTCTACTCATCTGTAAAATGGCAACTGGGGCTACATGTCTAAGATTATTTTTAGTTCCAACTAAGTCTATAAAACTAAAGGATAGGTGCCCTGATTTAAATACCGTACTTGTTTTATAATTTCTGCCCACTCCTTGTTAGGAGAGGACAGGACAGCTGCCCTAACCATCCAAACCCAGATACTACCTGCTACCCTGCCCCGCAATTCCTCACCCTCTGCCCCTGCCCAGGCTGGGTACCCTACCTGTCCATCTGTGAACTGGCTGAACTGCTGTTGTCCTTGCTGGACCTCTGTCTGGGTAATCTGTAAGAATCAAGATGGTAGAGTTGATATGTCAGCTGCAGGGTCTGATCCACCAGCCCACCACCCAGAAGAAGGTCATAAAGATCAAATGAGACAACGCATATAAAGTGCCCAGCTCAATGGGTAGTAAGAAAGCAAGGGCCCCTCCTAATCTTCTAGCACTGATGGCTACCCCAAGAGTTGGCAGCACAAAGGGACATCGAGAATCCTGGAGCACATAATAGACAGTTCCCACATCCATCTCTCTAATGAATGCCTACTCCCTCAACCACCCACTCATCTCAAGGTCCCGAGGCTCAAACAGAACACATGGCTCCTAGGTCCTAGGGTTTGGGGAAGAAGTCCTAAGAGTCAGTCTTTCAGCCAGTAAAGGCAGATTGCAAAGTGTTAGACAAAGTGGTGAGTGGTCTCTTTCATTCTTGGAAGGTGGGCTCTAAACCTAACCTGTATCACCCAGATCATCTGACTGGAATATGAAACACCCTGGCAAGCAAGTGGCCTTGGCCCCAGCAGTCCTCATGGCAAACCTATGAAGTACTTTTTCCGAGAGAGGCACTGTGCAGTCCTCTAGGCCAAAGGAGGGGAGGAGAAAGGGGGAGGGATGGGGAGTGGAACAAAGACAACATTTATCACAAGTACTTAAAATCTTACTTGCGGACTGTGCATGGACTTTAAATTTACAGACATGTAGAACTGCATATATAATGACAACTGCTGGAAGCATCTTGGTAAACTAGAAAGAAGACTGCGGTGTGCATGCACATGTGTTCCTATGGAACATTTGACCAGCAGTGTCCTCTGTGTACCATTTCCTGGAATCATCACAGCCAGCCTGCAAGACAAGGACTATCCTCTCAAATGTCCTCACCATGGCCAAAAACAACCCCTGCAAGCCTACACATGAGGCTATGAGGAACAAGAAAGGGAACGGGTATAAAAGGCTTCATGACTATTTCTTACTATTGTTCCTTATTTTAGTCCTTTTCCTTCCAACAGCCTATAAGCTGCTTGAGGGCAGGAGCCCACACAAAGTAAGTATTCCAGAGATGTCTGCAGAATAAACAAGTGAGCCCAAGACAAATGGAAAATATTCCACATAGATAAGAAGGTTAACTGCTCTGTGGCGAGCAGGATTACCATTCACATTAGCTGAGGTTTCACTTACCTTTAAATTTTATTTACATATTATTCATTCAGCTTAATTCAACAAACATTTTCTGAGTACCTACTAAGTACTAGGTCATCACAATTACAACCTGTTGTTATAAAGATTTTCACTGCCTTCAGCTACCGCTTTCTTGCTTCTCCCAAACCTCTCCCATTTTTTGGCTTTAGTTCTGTTCCCAAAACCGAATTTTTTTTTTTTTTTTGAGACAGAGTCTCACTCTGTCACCCAGGCTGGAGTGCAGTGGCACAATCTCAGCTCACTGCAACCTCCACCTCCTGGGTTCAAGTGATTCTTGTGCCTCAGCCTCCCAAGTAGCTGGCATTACAGGCGTGTACCACCACGCCCAACTAATTTTTGTATTTTTAGTAGAAATGGTTTTGCCATGTTGGGCAGGCTGGTCTCAAACTCCCGACCTCAAGTGATCCACCCGCCTCGGCCTCCCTCCCAAAGTGCTGGGATTACAGGCGTGAGCCACCATGCCCAGCCCTAAACTGACTTCTGAGGAACCAAGAAGCTTCCTTCTCATTTCCTCCCACTCCCATGCCGTTATGTTTTTAGGGTCCCAGGAAGAATCTTACAAGGTTAAGAAAGAGGGGCTGGGAGAAGGGTGTGAGTCAGTATCAGTTATGGAAGAACCGAGACGTTAGGTAAGCCGGGGAGTGGGCAAAGAAAGAGCCCTTAATGATCCCAGAGACTATATGGAACTCAAAAGCCTTGCTTTTGGCTCATTCCTCATATTTTCCCAAATGAGATCTTTGGAGACCTGCTCTACAAACTCAGCTCTGTCACCACTGTCAATAGATACATCACCAGAAATGCAACTGGGCCCAGACGGGTCTAGCTCTTAAACGATTGCTGCTTTTTTTGGGTCTGAGGCAAAAGAATCCATTAACAATGCCTCCCCTTGGCCAGCACCCCCCATCTTCTACAAATGGTGCCCACATCCCTCAATACCCCCAAGTCCAGGGAGGCAGCCCCCTCACCATCTGTGACTCAGCCATCAATACTGTAGAGCATGAGAGGAGAGGGGCAATTTTTCTGGTCAGGGATGCAAGAGGAGGTGGGGGTAAAATCTAAGTAAGCTTTCCAAAGGGCACAGGAGGTGCCAGAACACAACAGCCACTTGGGTTTAAAGATGGAAACAGCCTGACGATCAGGCGATCTGTCGAACATATCCCGGGTCTGACGGGTGTGCACACCTATAAGATTTCTTTCAGGCACCTTCGAGGCTTCCCCTGACTTGCATTTCTTTGCCCCTTGAGAACAAGACGGTAAGAGAAAACACTTTGAATCTAATGTTCCAATTACCACCCATGCCTCTTGGGTGCAGAAGAGATATGGAGGGTGTGGGGGTGGTGCCTCTGGCTGAAGGATGAGGAGGCAAGACAGTTGTGCGCTGAGTGCTCCTTTCCTGTCAGAAGCCACCTGCTCCTGGTCTCCAACACAAGCCCTGTGTCTCTGGGGCACATACCTGTTGAGCATTGGTGGCAAGTGTCTGGATCTGTCCCTGCACAACTTGAGTGCCTGATACAGGCTGGGCTAAGCGGATATACTGCAGCTGGCCGGCGTTAAGCTGCACCTATGGCAGGGGCAGAGACAAACAGACCATAAGACATTGAGCATAATCTCAAACAGGCAAACTTTCCATGACCAGAGATGGTGATTGCCCCCTGCCCCTCAAGCCCTCCAAAGAAGCCTGCCCTGAAAAAAGTCCCTTTTAAACAGAGGTCAAAACAAGCAAAACCAGAACATCCACAAGTCACACAACACAGAAGAGAGTATGTTCCCTGAATGGACTTCAGAAAAAACTCCCAGAATATCCTGTCACAAAGGTGAGAACAGCATGGCTGCATGCTTGTTATTTGCCGGATCTTAGCTACATGATCACGGCTTATCTTCGGAATTTATCTGACTGACATGATCAGAATGCCTGTACATTAAGTGTGGGCCTCTTTCCCTCCCATCTCCCACAATTCCCAATACTGTAAAGAGATCCAGCATCCGCCAGGAGCCCAAAGCAGACAGCCATCATTCTGCATCATAGCCCTCACACTGCCCTGCCCCGTGCTGCACATCTTGGAGGCAAAAGCTGGCCTGCTTAACCATCTCTCTCCCCAAGAGCCAGGCTGGATGGGGGTCTGTGGGGCTTTTAGAATCCTTGGTGTTCAGCACTAGTTTCTGGCCAAATACCTCCCAAGGGGAAGCAGAATCAATAAACCTTTCACAGAAAACCCCATCATGGGAAACCAAAGCTACAAAAGCGCCCTTAGAGTCTTTCATGCTTACGATTAAATCTCAGATAATACAATAATACCACATGCTGCATTTAATTGTGTGCTAAAAGCCTTAACTCAGGCTCTTAATGCTCCAGTGTACCATGAAAGTATTAGTGCTTTGAGCTAGGGATGAAAAGAGGACCAAGGCAGTTACCATGTTAGAGAACTGTAGCTCAGCAAAGATGAAGGTCAGCAGAGGAGGACTGCAGACATTCACACCCTCAATTTAGAGGAAATGAAAGGGGTTCTGGGAGCATGGATAGACTAGGTCTCTATCTGGGGGCCCCAGAAACCACCTGCCCTGGCTGCCCAGTCTGCTTTGTTGCAAGGGGAGCTTCTTGCGGCTAACAGGTAAGTGTTGCCTCTGCTCTGGAGCAAATTTCCCTCTGGTCTTCAACAGCTGCAGGACTCTTCCATGAGGAAAATGCTAATGGGATGAAGCTGTACTCCTGCACACAATGTTCAATCAAAATGCTTCTCTGAGACGTCCAGCCTCACAGAATTTGAACTACCAAGAAAAAACGACCTCTCAAGTTCATGGTAGACCATTCCAGAATTGCCCACTTGAGGCAAGATGGAGGGACACACAATCTAAACCTATTAAAAATCTGGTTCAAAGGAGACAGGGCAAAAGTATTATGACCTGCAGTTATTTCTTTCCTAAGAATATGCCAAGAGAAGCTGCTGGGAGGCTGTGGTGCCAAGCCTGAATTCCCCACCTAAATCCTATAATGCAGCTTCCTGGCAACAATGTTAAGTTGCTTGTGGGGAGGAAGGCAGCTGTGGGGAGGTATGGGAAACCTCATCTACAGAGACTGATGGTGGCTAGTCCCAGGAGTCCCCAGAACTCCAGCCAGGGATCACAAGAAGACTAAAGTCTTGTCACAGGAGTGGGAGAAGGTACAATGACAGCTACAGGGCTGCAAAATTTTCTAGCTGGGAAGAGCTCTTTGCAGAAACCCAAATGTGACTGAAAAGCTGTGAGCCAAATGGTTCCACGCAGCTCTTCAACAGAAGCAAGAGGTTTCCTTTTTGGCTTAGGTTAAGACATTTGGTGATGATCTGTCCCTCATTTCTCTGTAGCAGGACAGGTTTGGGGATCCTCATAGCTTTTTTACATTAATTACAGACAAAATAACCTCTGGGTTTTTGAAAGGGAAATAGTTTCCTTCCTGAAGCTCATCACTATTAGGAACACTCCAATGAGCTGCCTAAAGAGTCTGGAAATGAAGACTCCTACAGAAAGTGCTGGAGCCAGTGAAGATGAAATAGTGAATTCTGCAACAAATCTGCTAGGCTAAAGCTCTGTGTCCCAGAGGGTTAAAGTATCTGCAAGGTGGAACTCTCTCTTCTCTGGCTTAAATGAACCTGCGGCGGTGCCTTCACTTGCAAAAACGAGAACCATTCAACAGAAATCTTGGGGTTGGGGACTGAAACAATGAAGCAAAGCAGAGCTCAGTCGTGCAATCCATGGGTATTGTGAGCACACATGAGAGGTGGAGAAAGAGACATACACACTCCGCTTTCCTAAGCTTTCTCTTGGCCTATTACTATGTTAACTTCAGATGAAGAACAATTCCTAAACTGATCTAAGGATACTTTCAGAGTTATTTTCACAGAAGAAGTGGTTAACCAAGTCTATGTAAGTTTCTAAACCTGCCTACGTTTCATTTATGACAAAAATGGCAAAGGGCAGGGAATAGAAGGACCGCTCTGTTTCACTTCTATTTGGGGGTCAAAACGACCATGTACAGACTGTACAGACTGTAAGTGTTAAGACAAGGACACATTTTACAAAAGAAGGAGTACAATAAAAAAGCCAACAAATCTAAGAATTGAAATCCCTCAAGGCACACAGGAAGCAGCAGTCCACAGTAAAGGAATGGATAAGTTATACGAAAGCCAAAAATACACTTTGCTGCAGGCTCCACTGGGAACTGAGTCATGAATATGCAACAAGTGTATTTATGGCCTTCCCTATACACCTCCCTCTTATCCTCTGCTGATCAAATACAGGACTGCCTCACAGGGCCTTTGGGCCTTGGCATGGGTAGTGGTTACAATGATTTCCCTGCGTAGGTGGAATGAGGGGAAATCGAGAGAAGATGCCCCACTGTGGGGAAACTGAACCTAGATTAAAGGAAAGCAGGGAACAAACACAGTGAAGCAAGTTGTGTTCAGGAACACTGGCACATAGGTTAAAAACAAAACACACACACACACACACACACACACACACACACAAATAAGTATTGTGGGCTGGGCGTGGTGGCTCACGCCTATAATCCCAGCACTTTGGGAGGCTAAAGCGGGCGGATCACCTGAGGTTAGGAGTTAGAGACCAGCCTGGCCAACATTGTGAAACCCCGTCTCTACTAAAAATACAAAAATTAGCCGGGCGTGGTGGCACGCACCTATAATCCCAGCTACTCAGGAGGCTGAGGCAGGAGAATCGCTTGAACCTGGGAGGCAGAGGCTGCAGTGAGCTGAGATCAGGCCACTGCACTTCAGCCTGGGCGACAGAGCAAGACCTGTCTCAAAAAAAAAAAAAAAAAAAGTATTGTGCATGTGTGCGATTGATATATATATATATATCAAGGTATAGATATATCTTTAAGTACTTCCTTCTATAAAGCTGTAAAGACAAACCTCAGGGCAAGACTCACCGGGATCTGCTGGATCTCTCCCGTGTTAGTGATGATCTGCTGCATCACCTGCATGGTCTGTCCAGTGCTACTCTGGGCCTGCTGGGCTTGACCCTGTGGCTGGGCCTGGACAATCTGCACCTGCTGACCTTCTCCAACCTGCATTGTCACAGGCGTGGTCTAAAAGGAAGAGTTATGAGAATGCTGCATGAGTTCAGCCTTAGAGCCCACAGGATTACCAAGAGGTTAATAATGAGCAGTGCGCCAGGAGCAAACCCTCTCAATGAATGCCTAAACTCATCTCAATACTAGTAATACAGAGTCCTCTGGGTGTACAGCATTGCTAAAGCTACTCTCCAAAATGAAAGAAAAGCCAAAAATATTTTAAGGCTCACAGTACAAATATCTGCATGGGTCCCAAACATAAACCTCTGTGCCCCAAATGCTGCAACTTTTCATAGCCCCTTTAGTGATGATAAGGCACATACACTACAGAAAAAAATCAAAAGCAACCATGACAGTTTACTTCAGAAATAGCCAAAGTCAAGTCTGGGGCAGATGAATTTGGAGGGTAACATTAAATGGAAAGGGTACGGATTTATTTAGTTCGGGGTCATGTGCTCTTTCTTAGGCATGTAAGACACTGAGAAAAAAATAAAGCACAGGGGTGCATCTCCGAGGCTGACCCTCGTGCACACTGGCTCTCACCCCATTGAAGCCGCAGAGCAATTCCTGCCCACACTGGCCAGATGGCTGCTCTGGACCACAGTATGGCTTCCCACAGGAGAGCAAACACTGCTAACTCACTGGGCACTGTTAAGACACAGACTCTTAACTAAGTCTACCCCTAAATAATAGAGTTTAAGAAAGCAAGAACTCTAACTTTCTAAAAATAGCAATCTTGGATTTAAGAAATTTCTGCCCAATGTGTATGACTTGGCAGATTCTGTCTCTCACACACAAATATAGTCCTATGAAATGTACTCTTCTGAGAGATGGTAAAGACACAAGCCGCCAAAAGGGTCGATTATTCTTTCAACTCTCAAAACTTTAGTACTATTTGTGACTTTCACAGATTACCTAGAGCAGTGAGCCTCTCTGGCTCATCTGGTGGTGGTAGTGATGGGGGGTGCGGCGGTGAGGGTGTGTGTGGGTGGAGCCTTTTAAACTACACCTGTATATCCAATCCCTGACTTGAATTCTGTCACTCTGTCTTCCCCACTCGGAATTAATCACCTCAATAAGAAGACTATGGAAGTCTCAATGAATCATAAACTTCAACTGATGTTGCTATTCTGATGTTCTTCATTCTGACTGCATAGATTACTGAAAATTACAACTATGCATCCAAAGTTACAAGGGAAGGGGATGTGTTCTGGGAACGACAGATGAGATTCAAGGGATTACTAAGAAGAAATTACTACAAACTGGAGGAGGGCAGGAAAGAAAGACGACAGAGTGTTCTAAAAGTACATGCAGTGGGCTAGGCTAACAGAAAACATCTCTTCCATTCTTGTACCACAATTTTCAACTCAGCCTATTCCCAACTTCCATAAATAAGTTTCCAATTTATGACAGAAAACACAGGATTAATTTTACCAAAATATGCATTCTTTCCAACTCTGCTTTGATACATATGTATTCTGTCCTACAAAGGATATCTGCACTCAACTTGAAATAGCCATCACAACGGGTCCAGGGAGGTGTGACACAGCACAAGGCCACCCTGAAGCAGCAGGATGGTGAAAGAACAGCCAGGAAATGCTGGGAAGAACCAACTTCACCATCCTCACAAGCCTTATCAGCTCCAAGATGAGCACGTCTGGGTTGGCAGAGAAGAGGATACATGAAATTCTCGCTGACTAAAAAGAAATGCATGCTGCCAACTCATCACTGTACTATATCAATTTTCCCAAGAGGATTTCCAAGGTATTTCTAAATCATTTCAGGAAAATGAGGGCTTGTGTTAGCATGGCAGCTGTCAAATCATGTATGGTGTGTCCTGCTGTCAGGGCACAACAGCCATGAGCTTCTTAGGATGATCAGCCAATCAGAGCCTGCCCTTGGCAGACTCCCTCTAAGGTTCACTCTATAAAGGGATAAAGCCTTTGGCAGGTAAAGCTTTCACCACTGTAGAGGCACAAGCATTAGCCAAAGAAGGTCCCTTAGGCATCATGGTACAATCGAGACCTTGAGGCAGTGACTGAGCAGCCATTATCTTTGAACCCTCCTGCCTAGCACAGTATCTGGCATAAAACAAGCACTCAATACATTTTTGTAATATGGGTAAGTAAATGAGCAGGGAATAAATCCTAAAATCATAATTACCTTTTTATTTTTTGAGACGGAGTCTCGCTCTGTCACCCAGGCTGGAGTGCAGTGGCCGGATCTCAGCTCACTCTAACCTCCACCTCCCAGGTTCAAGAGATTCTCCTGCCTCAGCCTCCCGAGTAGCTGGGACTACAAGCACCCACCACCATGCCCGGCTAACTTTTGCATTTTTAGAAGAGATGGGGTTGCACCATATTGGCCAGGCTGGTCTCGAACTCCTGCCCTTGTGATCTGCCTACCTTGGCCTCCCAAAGTGATGGGATTATAGGTGTGAACCACCGCACCTGGACAAATCATAATTACTTAAATCTACCTCCTAACTGGGCATGGTGGCTCATGCCTGTCATCCCACCACTGTGGAAGACCAAGGTGAGAGGATGGCATGAAGCCAGGAGTTCGAGACCAGCCTGTGAAACATTAATGAGACCCCATCTCCACAAAAAAATTAAAAATTATCCAGGTGTGGTAGCACACGCCTGGGAGTCCCAGCTCCTCGGGAGGCTGAGGCAGAAGGATTGCTTGAGCCCAGTAGTTTGAACCTGCAGCAAGCTATGATCGTGCTACTCCAGCCGGGGTGACCAAGTGAGAACCTATCTTTAAAAAAACATCAATCCATCCATCTACCTTCACCCCATTTTTTTTTCTTCTAGGCAAACTCAGCTCCTTATTAGAACACACAAGGCTGTCCAGGATGTGTTCACTACCTATCTTTTCGAACTTGCCTCGATGGTCTCCTACGCTGACTACTTTCCCATGGCTCCCTGTACTGTTTCTCACTTCTAAGCCTTTGCCTATGCTGTGCCCTCAACTGGCAACACCACCCTTTCCTGCTTTTTTTGATTAATTTCCACTGTTCCCTAAGACTTATATTACTTCCTTCAGGAATATTATCTGACCACCTCCTTCACATCTTTCTTAACTACTCATCCTCATGTATATATATATATATTTTTTGAGACAGCATCTTGCTCTGTCGCCCCAGCTGGAGTACAATGGCACAATCACAGTTCACTGAGGCCTTGACTTCCTTGGCTCAAGCGATCCTCCCAACTTAGCCTCTTAAGTAGCTGGGACACAAGTGCATGCCACCATGGCTGGCTAATGTTCTGATTTTTTGGTAGAGATAGGGTCTCACCATGTTGCCCAGGCTGGTCTTGAACACATGGGCTCATGCAATCTTCCTGCCTTGGCTACCCAAAGTGTTGGAATTACACGCATGAGCCACCACATGCCCCTGCCTTTTTTCTTTTAAATTAAAGAGGTCTTGCTGTGCTGCCCAGGCTGAAGTGCAGTGGCATGATCCTATCTCACTGTAACCCAAACTCCTGGGTTCCCCACCTTGGCCTCCCAAAGTGCTGGGATTACAGGCATGAGCCACTACACTGAGCCAAGGTACTTCTTTTGATGTGTTCCTATAACACCCTGTACACATTCCCACGTGGAGGTGTAACCTTTAAGTATTTGTATCCCCAACTAAATTGTGAATTCCTTGGAAATAAGGACTGTTGTATTCATGCTTGTATCCCTAATACATAGCACAGGACTTTACCCTCAGAGGATGCTCAGTGTTTAATGAATAAACAATGATTGACAGAGAATTTGGATTCAGAGCTCACAGTACAGAGTTCTCTGCAGCCTCACATGACCCCCAACAAACATGAATGCTACTGCTCTCAACAATACTACTGGGGAGAGAAAGAGTCCTCTGATTACTATCGTAAAAAGAGAAGGTCACTTGACACAAATATGGGACACAGAAATGACGGAGAGAAGGAGTATGCAAACTGGCAATGATACCTAATCTCTCCTTTTAAGGGCACAAATTCCACTTCTGACACAGACACACAGACAGCAGGCATGGAGTTCACTTTAGTACCTCTACGGAGATCCCACTACTCTTCATAAGGCATTTCAGACATTTTTTTTTTCCTTCTAAAATTTCTGAGCTAATAGGATCCTGGAGAACATACTGTCCACTACACTTTCTTCATTTGACCTTTGAGAAAAACAGGGTCCAGAGAGTTTAGGGTGACATCTCACCCCAGTAGCTGAATCTGGGGAAAAGTTCCCGTTTCCAGACTTTAAATCCAGTGCTCTCTAATGATCCGGCTGCCTCTCTGCCCTCATCAAGCTCTGCCCATCCAAAAACCTAAGGGGCACTGTCTTGCTGGATGGGCATCCTCAGCAGCTCACAGACCTGGCCCTGCTGAGGCTGTGCGATGATGATCTGCCCAGGCTGGATGGTGGTCGTGGAGCTGGTGGTCTGCTGGCCTTGCTGCTGGCCCTGGACTTGGACAGCGGTGGGCTGCTGAGCCAGCGTGAAATAGTACTGGACTGGCTCGGCAGGAGTTACAGACTGGCGCACCTCCTCCTGTTGGGTGGAAAGAGAGACAGGTAAGAGGAAAAGAACCGACTCAGCAGCCACCACAGTGAATTTCCACTCTTCCCCCAAACAGGCTATGTGCAGATGCCTGCTGAATGCTGAGCTCTCCACATTTGAAGCCAAAGGAAAGTGGAATTCAAAGAGACCAGTTATGCTAAATCAAACTAAAAATAACAGATCCTATAGGCTTCACAAAACATACAGCCAATTTCTGAAGTACGAAATAATCACCCATTGCATGGTAAGTTGCAAACAGGCAAATAATTACCGTAACTAAAAACCACGCACCAGCAGTGCTTGTCAGTAAATGCTGTCAAGGCCTGTGATCTGAGAACAGTGCTAATTGCATGTGTTGGGAAGATGCTACCCAAACATCATGCCTCTCAGGCCTGGTCCCAATCTCCCAAACAGGCAGCACTCTTCTCATTTTATCCCCACCACTTCAAGGTGGACAGAGCAGGTTAATGGGAAACAGGGCTTTTCCTGAGCTGAAATTTCAGGATCGAGAGCACTGGTAGGCAAGTACCCAGCTTTTCACAGCTTGTTGAAAGCTCTGTGGTCACGAAGGGCATGTCTATCCAGTGTCACATCTGGTTCTGGTTGTACTTAGCCACAGAAGCGCAACCCAGGGGGCCTGATGGACAGCTCTCCGCTGGGGTACTGCCTTGGCTGATTAGGGAGGTCGCATTCTGTCCAATCTGCGGAGTGGAGACTGTTCCTTCTTCAGCTGATGTTTTCCATGGCAGAAGGAGTAAACAACCCTCTCCCAGCCACCTTGAGCTCACAGCTGAGAGTGTAGGATGTTTACACACACTACAGCATGGTTATAGCCCACAGGGTCCAGGGTTGGTCAGCCCCTGACCACTGACACAGAACGGCGTCTGATCCGGAGTGACCTGTGTGACACATGGTGCCCCTGCCTGGGACAATAAAAACAATAAAAACATAGAACCACTTGGGCTGGCTGAGTAAAAATATTAGCTAAATTTACTCATGTCCTTATTCAGGGCAAAGTTTGCCATGTTCCAGAAAAGAGGAAAAGACACTTCTTAGAAGTATACAAACCCTGTGGACTGCCTCAAACTCCCCAAAGTAACATTTACAAAGCTGGTGTTGACCCCATTCCCAACATTATGTTAGGTGCCCTGAACTGTGCTTCCAAAGTACTGTCCTCATAGTATATACTTTTGCACTTTCATGTCAAATTAACTGTCTGTTCTACTAAAATGTAAGCGCCATGAGGGCAAAGCCTAGCTCCCTCTTGTTCTCTGCTATCCCCTGCGTTCCCAGGTAGGCACTCAATAAGTGCTTGCTGAATGATGAACGGATTTATTTAGACAGGCAGACACAGGCAGGAAAGTACTTCTCTGAATCTAAGTTGGTGGTATGACAAATTCTCTTAAACCCAACAGTTGTTACCAATAGAAAAAAGTAGTCTCTAAACTCTCTTGTGGTACCTCTGGGACTGTGGCTATAGTGTGGGGAAGCAGCTGGTGTCCCCTGTGGAACAGAGGTGAGTATCGTTTGCCTGATGACTGGGGGCCAGGACACTAAACTAGGACTGCCAGTATCTAGCCCCTGAGAAACATGGGTCTCTGCATGACACGGTTACTTGACAGCCATCTATCCAGCTTAGGGAGATACCTGTAATATTCTGGGTTTCTAAGTTAATATATGAACTGACTTTCTAGGTTAATATATTCTGTGCTTCAGACACAAACAGTTATTTAACCCTCAATATGACTATGCTGAGGCAGAAGGAAAAGGAGATTCCCTTTTATTTTCATCTAGGTCTCCATTTCCACAACAACTTAAAAATGGCAACGTCAACTCCATTTCAACCCCAACTTATCATCATTATAAATAAATGTCAGCCTGGAAACTAGGTCTTGGCTGTGGCAAGGCTAAAATACCGATACCTTTTGCAGCCAAGAAACAGAGGCCAACTGCTCTTTGCAAAGCTGTTGAAGTAGATTCAAGGTACTTGTGTTCCACTGAGATCTCCCTTCTTATTTTACAAAAAATACAAATCACTGAAATCCAGACCTAACTTGGAAAAGCTCTCGGGTAATGAGAGGGTATACAGGACTGAAAGCCCTAGAACCATCTGTGTAGGAAGCTAGGCAGCAGGGAGACACCTGCATTTTCTAGCCCTGACCTGTGATTGTTTAGTCTCCAGTTATCCCCGACTACAGCTGATCTAGTATTGAATATGATGTTTTTGTCAGACAAAAAGCAAACCCTTTAAAAACCCCTTCCAGAACCCAAAATACCTCTTGCCAAAAACTGTGAGAGCAGGTAAAGCGCTCCTCCTATGCTGCTTACTAAATCCTCTTAAAAACTGTTTATGAACTAGACAATATCTAGGACGCTGTGAGAATCAAGTGGAGGCACCTAGGTTTGTGTTGTTAGGACAAGGCACAACTGTTCTCAAATCAATGAAATGGAAGAAGGCATATCTAAGGCTCTTCTGCATTATGAAGACTCATTCTGCCAGTGGAAGTCAAGCTAGCAAGGAAATGATTATGCTTGGTTTAAAGAAATGGGTGAAAAGATAATGACATTTCAATGGGCAGGAACTTTCAACTCATAGCTTTAGTGGGGCAGAAGTCAGGCCTCAACTACCTACTACCTTCAAATAATCTTTACTTGCTTCTCTGAAGAACAAGTGAAACTCCCAAGCATCTTTGAGAAGTCAGGGCCTTGGACTCACAATTCAATATTTCTGGCTAGTTCCTTATCCCAGCAGTGGGAGGTTGTCCCAAGTGGTAGAACAATCGTTTAATGACTGGATCAATCCAGAATGGGGCACTTGCTCAACTTTAGCAGTGGCCTCCCCAACTAGAGGGCTTGCTTTTGGAATCTTTTCAGAAGCTGAGACTGACGAACAGTGCCAGAGAAGAGCAGCATCACATCCTAGGGTCATCTCTACAGTGTTGTGCAGTCAGCCCTGACTGGAAAAAAGTACATTCTCTTTAGCAACAAGAGTGAACTGCTGCCTCCTTCAGAAAGGGTGGGTTTTGGAGAGTAGGCGTTTTAAAGGACTTTAGGAAGTGCCAGCCAATTTGGAGCCTGGGAAAACTTCGTGTCTACAGAGGATTAAAAATGCTATCTTAGAATTTCAGGCCAGCTTTCAGCAATCTCAACCTTTCAAAGGCCAGGCAGCAGCTGTCCCGAATACGATGCCAATCAATGGCTTGAACACCTACAAAGAACTAAATCCAAGCAACAAGAAGCTGTTTCAGCTAAACACACTTTAAAAACAGATGGATCATAGCATTTCGAGTCTGGCTAAGATGGAACAAGGAGCCGTGTGACACCCCGAGAGACCCAGAAGCACTGAGGAATTTGAAGGAACTGACAGGATGTGACCCTTCTCTCCAGCCAGTGTATTCAGCAGGCAGCCCATAGAAAACAAGGACTTAGCACAATGAGAGTGAGCAAGGCCTGATTTCATCACAGAGTTCACCATCCTGTTTTAAAGAGGGCTTCTGATAGACAAAAGGAGAGAACAATTTCAACAAGGAAAGCAAGTGTACGATACTCTCTGTTCTGAAGGAAGAGAAATGACCTGAGTTCTTGTTGTTGGGACTGCTTACAGAGGAGGGAAGGACCCCCAAGAGGAGGAATTGAGCCTGTGGGCACAAACCTGCAATGTTTCAAAGCCGATGCGTAGCTGGGGACGACCGTGGCAGCCTGCCGCTGTAAACATCCGACTGAAAGCTCCTCTGAACACCTTACAGCTTCCAGTCAAGGATGTTTACAGTAGCAAAGACTGCCCAGAAAGAACGGAGACGCAGTAAGGCACACCCTGCTCTAGTAAGGAGGTGACAAAGGGCTTGCTAATCCAAAGGCCCTCATGCAGGGTCAGAATTACAAATGTTGATTAGGATGCCACATCTCCTAGACTTTCTCTGACTGGCTATTAATACAGGCTGGGATGGGGAGAATGGTTGTCACTGAATGACTACTTCTAAGGATAATATACTATGAAATAATTTATTAAAAATAAAGTTTCATATAACAAAGCAAGCAGCACAAGGCACAGCTTTGCTCCTATGAGATTCTGCCACTATTTCCCAAGTGTCTCTACTACATCTAGTGAATCACGCAATCTGCACACTTAAAACAATGAGCTCTAAAGGACAGAGGTCTATTACAATCACAATTAAGAGCTATAGGCACCCAAGGTGCTGAAAAAACAACTAGTGTGACCTTTGGAGAGGCGCAGGCAGAAGAGAGGGGAAGGGAGACATTCATATTCTTTCTTGTGATTGCTTGGAAAACGGCTCAAGTGGTGGTTCTCAAATCTGGTTGCACATTAAAAGCATTCGGGGAGTTTTAAAAGGTACTGATGCCTGGGCTCCATCATGAGATTCTGATTCAGCTGATGGGGGGTAGAGCCTGGGTGCTAGTATTTTTAAAACCCCAACAGGTGATTCTAGTGCGCAGTCAGGGCACTATATAAAGATATAAAGAACCACAATATAGAGGATGAGAAAACACAGTCCATTCACTCCAAATACCACTGTGCACACAGAGAAGCTGTTTCTTAAAAATCTAAAATCTATAACTTTCTGGGAATATTCTTCCATCCCAGATGAAGAGCTCTGATAAGACTTCCTAAGATACCTTGAAATGAGCTTCACTTTACCATTTGTAACTAAAGTCTTTCATTTTTATTTTGTCCATTTTCACTGAAATACCACTTCAGAGGCACTGAGTTAAAAGTATCCAGAAATGAGTAACAGAAGGGTATGTTCAGAATGAATCTGGTCTAGAAATGAGGAGCAAAAGGAATAGCAAATGACTTGTGCTGAGAGAGGAGAAGGAGCGTATCTGACACCAGTATGCAAAGCGCTCTTCAGTCAGCAGCAACTGCAATGCCTTCACAGCTCACCTGACGCTTTGGAGGTTTGAGTTCATCTCTTGGAACAATATCGATGAGAAAATCAAACTGATCAAATTTTGTAATTGCCATGGCAATATCATTTCTCTGTAACAAAGAAAAGTGGTGTGAAAAATTAGCCTGGGGAGAAACTAGTTCACTTGGCTTTATACCCTCCAAGTAAGGTAAGATGAGTTTTAAGCCAAGCTAAACACCCATGGGCAAGTCTACAGCTGAAATAAGCACAGCCAAACTCATATACTTTAAATGATCAGACCTGGTGGACAATCATCAACAAAAAAGAAAGAGATACATGCAACTCACACTCTAAAATGAGATATCTGAGCCTCCAACCACTGCTACTCCTTCTGGATCCTCTCCCCGCGATTTTCAAAGTATAAACTTAGTAATCTCAATTAGTAGGTTTCTGGTCATTTTGTGGGTTAGCAAAGTTAGGTTTATAATCCTTTTAAGGCCCTAAATCATATTTTCCCTTTGGTTCACAAGTAGTTATAATCTACTTTGGATTTCTTAGGTAAAATCCTAATTCAATAACTTTTTGCAACATTTTCAAGTCACTGGATCTGTATACACTAAGTTCTCATAAGCTGTGGTTTTTATTTGGGAATTCTAAATTGCAATGCTTAAACCATGGGTTTATCATTGCAGTTTTGAATTCCCAAATAAAAACCATAGCTTGTGAGAATTCTGATATTCATAGTCTGTGCCATGAACAGCAGCAGGAGAGGTCAGACAACGTAGGAGTCAGATGGCTAATGATACCGAAACCAAGACCTGCTCTAATGGGGGTTTCTCTCCAAGTGTGATACTTCCTTTCTTTGAATAATAAAATTAAAAGATTTTTACTAAAACCCAACATATTATGTATGTTAAGATTTGTGTACTTTACTAAAGATTTAAAGCAAAAGGAAAAACAATAAGAAAAAACACTGAACTCTAGTGAATGATATGCATGTTAAAGTATTTGGGCAAAGTAAACTTTACAATGCACTTAGACTACTTGGAAGGATAGATAGAGGGATAAATAGATATGGGAATAAAATAAGCATAGTAAAATGTTTATGGTAGAATCTAGGTTGTAAGTATACAAGTACTCACTGTAAACTTTGCTTATGTTTGAAATTTTTCATAATAAAATGCTGGAGAAAGTGTCAACATACTAACAGAAATCCTTAGCAAACTCTATATACCACACCTTAAAAGGTGACTCATCAGACAAAACAGGAGAGGATGGAAATTTTCTTTTTCTTTCTTTCCCTTGTATCTGTGATGGCCCTAAGCCTCTGAAATGCAAAACTCTAGTCCACCCTTCTTGCCAACCACCAGCTTGACGATAAACCCTTCCAACTGAAGCAGGGCCCATCTTAAGACTGCCAGGACTCATTTAAGATGACTACAATATAGTGTTGCATTTTTTGATGTCACCTACTCAATCTATCTAAATGGCTCATTTACCGATGGAATAAAAGGGGAAAAAGAAAAATAATAAACATCTCCAACACATAACAAAATGTTCTAGAGTATTTTGGAAACATAGATGTACTTAAGTTGGTCTTCCTAAAATTTTTACTTTGCTTTTTAAATTCCCTGAGGCAGGAGGATCGCTTGAGCCAGCAGTTTCAAGACCAGCTCTGGGCAACATAGTAAGGCCTCATCTCTACAACAACAACAAAAATTTTAAGCCAGATATGGTGGCACGCACCTGTAGTCTCAGCTACTTGGGAGGGTGCGGTGGGAGGATCACGTGAGCCCAGGAGGTCGAGGCTGCAGTGAGCTGTGATTGAGCCACTGCACTCCAGCCTAGGCCACAGAGTGAGACCCTGTCTCAAAAAATAAAAAAGGAATATAGAAAGTTCCTTCTAGCCCTTTCCAGTCAACATCCTTCCCCACACTCCCCTAAATCTGGGCATCCACAACTCTGATTTCTATCACCATAGGTGGTAGTAATAATGCATTGTATCATGCACTATGTAATTTTTTCCCTCTGGTTTCTTTTGTTAATATAGTATCTTTGAGATTTATCCATGTTGTATGGAGCAATGGTTTGTTTCTTTTTATTGCTGAGGAGGAATCCATTTCATTAATACCTCAGAATTTGTTTATATATTCCTATACTGATGGACACTTGAGTTGTTTCCAGTTTTGGGGTAGTATAAATAAGGTTGTTAAGAGCATTTTTATATAAGAATGGCTATAGTTCTTTTGGGTACACACCTAGGAGTGAAATGGCTGGGTTACAGAGTAGGGGGATATGTTTATTAGAAAGTGCCAAATAGTTTTTCAAAGTGACTGTACCACTTTACATTCTGACCAGTAATATATGAGTTTCAGACACTCCATTTCCCCACCAACTGTGGTATTGTCAGTCTTTTTTATTTTAGGTATTCTAGTGGGTATAAACCAGTATCTCACTGCAGTTTTAATTTGTATTTCCCTGACGACTAATGATGTTGCACACCTTCTCGTGGGTTTATTGGGCATTTGTTTATCTTTTTTTCTGAAAGTCTGTCCAAGTGTTTTGCCTATTTTGAGACAGAATCTCGCTCTGTCGCCCAGGCTGGAGTGCAGTGGCTTGATCTCAGCTCACTGCAAGCTCCGCCTCCTGGGTTCAAGTCATTCTCCTGCCTCAGCCTCCCAAGTAGCTGGGACTACAAGCGCCCGCCACCACGCCCGTCTAATTTTTTATATTTTTAGTAGAGGCAGGGTTTCACTGTGTTGGCCGGGATGGTCTCGATCTCCTGACCTCGTGATCCGCCCGTCTCGGCCTCCCAAAGTGCTGGGATTATAGGCGCGAGCCACCGTGCCTGGCCACCTATTTTATTTTCTAATCTGAATTGCTCTTGAAGGGAGCTTTAACTGGATCTCTCTGGATCTACAGACTAACTTCAAGGCAGCATAAATTCTGTGACTTCAACATGCATATCATTTATTGGAGTTCAGTATTTTTTCCTTTTTTTGCTTTAAAACTTTCATATAGTAACGTACACAAATCCTAACTTTAAGCTGCATTGACAAGCTGTACTAGAATGCAGGCTTCCCATAGATAAGGATTTCTGTCTGTTTTGTGTATCGTTAATCCCCAGAGCCTAGAAAAGCGCCTGGCACATTGTGGGTGTTCAGTTAAGTATTTTTAGAATAAATGAATAAACACATGTATTTTCTACTTTGTAGGTAAAGGGAAGCAAAAAGAGAAAACAATTTATTTTCTTGGCTTCATGGTTAAAATAGTGCCACTGTTTTATACTTGTTACACCCTTCTTCTTGTATCTGGGAAACCTTTCCTCTAAAAGCCAGGGCTTGGCTATAGGGTGAGGGTTTCTAGAGTCAATGACCAAGGGCTCTGCATACAGTATGTATGTGGATTTGCTGGGTTAAAATTAAAATTAAAAAAAAAAAGAAGAAGAAGGAGAAGAAGTAAGAAGAGGAAGAGGAAGAGGAGGAGGAGGAGGAGGAGGAAGAGGAGGAGGAAGAGGAGAGGAGGAGGAGGAAGAGGAGGAGGAGGAAGAGGAGGAGGAGGAAGAGGAGGAGGAGGAAGAAGGAACAAGGAAGAAGGAAGAAGAAGAAGAAGACTCTCAGGAAGGCAGACAAAGAACAAAAAGCCTAATGAAGCTAGTGAGACTGCTGATACTTCCTGGAACCGTCCTTTCCTGGAATCTCTCAAGGCTCCCAAGCAGAAGTTGTTTACATCTGGAAACAGGTAAATACTCTTATCACTTGAGCCTCTGTTTATAGTGAGGGCTCACCAAGGGAAAAGAGTTCAGTCACTAAGCTGTGAAAACCAGGAGAGAATTGACTAAGATTTTTGGTGGAGAAACACAATCACCATGGCTAGAAGATATGTCTGCCTCCCAACAGTGGAGATGCCAATTACATGTCAGCTTGATAGAGGCCTAAAGAAGAACAATCTTTGGTCCACAGCCACGCAGGAGAACAGGCAAAGGTGGCTGCTTACCCCAGTTTTCCTAATCTAAGTCTGCAATAATACCTGTAGAGTCCGGCGCTTGTTATCTTCTGTGTGAATCCAGGCTCGAAGAGTCAACTCTGTGATAAAAATCTGGGCTGCCTTGGCAAAGAGTACAGGCGCTTCTGCACTGATCATCTGTAACAGACACAGGCCCTCCCTGTCAATCACCAGCAAGTCATTCAAACCAGTCTGTCTCTTGCCTCATTGCCTGGCATGGGACTATGGGGCAAGGGTCAAAAAATGAGGTGGTATGCTCAAGAGATTCCAAGGTAAAATAAATCCATGAGTAGGAACAAAGCAGGGAACAGGGAGAAAGAATACTTATTTAGCACCTACCATGTGCCAAACCTTGTGCAAGATGCTTTCTTTTTTTTTTTTTTTTTTGAGGCGGAGTCTCGCTCTGTCGCCCGGACTGGAGTGCAGTGGCCGGATCTCAGCTCACTGCAAGCTCCGCCTCCTGGGTTTACGCCATTCTCCTGCCTCAGCCTCCCGAGTAGCTGGGACTACAGGCGCCCGCCACCTCACCCGGCTAGTTTTTTTTTTTTTGTATTTTTAGTAGAGACGGGGTTTCACCGTGATAGTCAGGATGGTCTCGATCTCCTGACCTCGTGATCCGCCCGTCTTGGCCTCCCAAAGTGCTGGGATTACAGGCTTGAGCCACCGCGCCCGGCTGCAAGGTGCTTTCTTACCCTTATAATAGCCTTTCAAAGAAACTAGGGTTTAAGACAGATGAAGTGACTTGCCCATAGCCATAGAGCCAGTAAGTGGCAAGGTTTAGGTTCTAATCCAAGGAGAAACAATATGGGGAAGGAGAATGAGCTTGAAAGCCAATGGATTTGGGTAAAACTGCAGGCTTCCCATCCTTTTGGGCTTTGTTTTTCACACACTGAAAAAGAGGATAACCTTCCAGTTTTATTGTGGCAATCAAATGAGATAATATATGTACCCAGCATAGGACTTGGCACATAGGAAGTGCTCAAGCCATATAAACTTGATGTGTCTGGTTTCAAAGCTGAAGCTCTTGGTCAAACAAGGTTCTAAACCTTTGGTGAGGTAGTCTGCACAGGCTACAGTCACAGAAAGAGCTCTGGAGTTAAAGCAGCAGCAGATGGGAAATGCGATCTTGGTCCTAGCACTCTGGGTGAGTCACTTAACCTCTTTGTGTCTATTTCCATTATCGGTAAAATGGAACTGATAATTCTTATTATATCAAATCTCACAGGGCTACTGTGAGGAAGAAAGGAGCTAACAAAAAGGAAAATTGCTATCACTTGTTAGCTTTCTGTGAAAATACAAGACTATTAATTTTGAGTGGTAAAGAGACAGAGTTCCTCTTTCTCTGAGAACTATAATGGAGATGGACTCCTAGGAATACAGAAATGGCAAGCCCAAGCAAACCCTCTCACAAGTATTATTCATGTAAAAGAAACTCACAGATCAAAAGGTTAGAGCAGGTTGAATATCATTATCAAAAATTTCTTAAGAGTTCAGATCAACAAACTATATGTTATAAGATGCTAAGATGATGGCACTGTCCTGTTGACTTGATGATACATGTATATGCTACACTGTGAAAGGAACTGTGAGATACCAGCTGGGCATGGTGGCTCATGCCTAATCCTAGCACTCTGGGAGGCCGAGGCTGGAGGACTGCTTGAGTCCAGGAGTTCGTGACTAGCCTGGGCAACACAGTGAGATCCTGTCCCCCGCTCCAGAAAAACATTAAAAATTAGCCAGGCATGATGGCATGTGCCTATAGTCCCAGCTACTTGGGAGGCTGAGGTGGGAAGATCACTTGAGCCTGGGAGGTAAAGGCTACAGTGAGCCATGATTATGTCACTGCCCTCCAGCCTGGATGACAGAGTGAGACCCTGTCTCAAAAAGAAAGAAAAGGCCAGATGTGGTGGCTCACATCTGTAATCCCAGGACTTTGGGAGGCCAAGGCAAGCAGATCACCTGAGGTCGGGAGTTCAAGACCAGCCTGGCCAACATGGTGAAACCCCATCTCTACAAAAAATACAAAAATTAGCCGGGTGTGGTGGCGGACGCCTGTAATCCCAGCTACTTGGGAGTCTGAGGCATGGGAATCGCCTGAACCTGGGAGGCAGAGGTTGCGGTGAGCCGAGCCAAGCTCGCACCACTGCACTGCAGCCTGGATAACAGAGTAAAACTCTCAAAAAAAAAAAAGAAAACAAAACAAAAACCAACAACAACTATTTTTTCAACATCTAAAAAAACCAGGATATCCTTAATTTTCAGGATGATCCATATAGTAACCAAAACTGCTCAATTTTGGCTCAGTTAACAATTTTAAACAGGAATCAAATAAAGCAACAGACAGTAATTTTTTGTGTGTTTTTGTTTAATTAAACTTTGAGCTCTAGAGCAATGAACAATAACCTACCCATCACTCAGCTTCAATAAGAAATAATAAAAATGAATGTGAATTCACCTTCACATCTTCATCCAGTTTCATAATCTTCTTAATACGAGCCAATGGGAGTTCCTGCACTCGGAAGTCTTTCTGAAATGAACAACAAGAGATGCATAAATGGTGGGCACAATCAACAGTGTGGCAAAGCATGACAGGCAGCAGGAAACACTCTGGCTTAGTCCCTCTCTTCAGGAAGTCGGGAGAGGAGGTACAGATGAAATGAAGAAAATACAAGCTCCAGAGCAAAATTCTTCTTTTTTTTTTTTTTTTTTAGACGGAGTCTCGCTCTGTCGCCCAGGCTGGAGTGCAGTGGCGCGATCTCGGCTCACTGCAAGCTCCGCCTCCCGGGTTTACGCCAGCCATTCTCCTGTCTCAGCCTCCCCAGTAGCTGGGACTACAGGCGCCCGCCATCTCGCCCGGCTATTTTTTTGTATTTTTTAGTAGAGACGGGGTTTCACCGTGTAGACCAGGATGGTCTCGATCTCCTGACCTCGTGATCCACCCGTCTCGGCCTCCCAAAGTGCTGGGATTACAGGCTTGAGCCACCGCGCCCGGCCAAAATTCTTCTTAACATATGCAGGTCTTCAAAGAATTAGTGGGCTTCAGAAAAAGCTTAGGATGGCCTCTAACAGTGCCCTCATGAAACGGAGCCCCAAGCAATATCTGTTTTTTTTGGTTTGTTTGTTTTCATCAGCACAACATAAAGGGACATTATGAGCGCCTTCTCTTTTTTCCAAGTAAGTTTACCAGTCTGCAATATGCAGATTAAAATGAGATTTCTGTCTCAGGGGTATTCCTCTAAAGTTCCAGTTCTTTCTTCCATTCAGTGATAAACTGTAACAGCAACGCCAGGGCACGTGACCACAGTGACCCACAGTTCTTCACAGCTGACAGTGGCCATTTCTGACATTTGCACTAACCTGACAACAGAAATTTGGGAGGAGAGCTCCTTTCCCATCACAGTAGCAATGGCCTTGTCTCCAAAATTTGTTTCAAGTGGGGGTAGAGGAGTACAGAAAAAGGATGAGCGTGAATTTATCAGCTGCCTTTTAGGAACAGCTGTGTTATTCTTTCTTAAACAAGCCTGGAGTGGGGGAGGACCATGTAACTTCACTGTGGATATAATTTAGGAAAGGGCTTTTTTGACCAGCACTACTCAATAATTTGAAATTTAAGCCCTTTTTTGTTTTATTTGAAAACTACTGGTATTTAAACGCATGCCCAATGATGGATGCAATTCTAGGAAAAAAATCAATTTTGAGTTTCTGAGCTGCAATGAAGAGAAAGGTACAAAGGCAGATATTAGCTAAAATCAGCAAAATCTCTACTGGGACTAGGTGTCAAATGATTGATTCTATAAGTGGTCTGAAATATGACTCACTAAACCCAATATGCTCACCTGGAAATTTGCATCATCACATTATGGAAGCAGCAGCTATTATTTGAGATTTGATGTAAATTAACAAGCATAAGTGAACTTTCTTTTCTAAGACCAACAGAAAATCTCAAATATATGTCAAAAAAGTTATTTTGGAAAACCATCAACGGTCTTCCCAGAACCTATTTTATGATTACAGAAAGAAGAGAATCTATTAGGATAAAATGTACACCAAGACATCTAATTTTTCCACGCAAACCCAACAAGCTGCTTGGCTACCACTCTGCTCTACAAACTTCAAACACCAATTTTTCATCTTTTCCTTTTCCAAATTAGGTATCAACATTTTCCATGAAGCCTCTACTAAAACTAACCCTGGAGTAACGGGGACTTAGAAGTTCAGTTTTTTAAAATTTCAACAAAAGGAAATAGTAGCACAGATTCATTCTATTCTTGTTTTTCCCCTTGCTCTTTCACTTACTGATTCAAGTAACTCAACTAATAGTAAATGTATGATACCTACTACTATGCAAAAATACACATGTAGGCCAGGCACAGTGGCTCATGCCTGTAATCCCAGCACTCTGGGAGGCTGAGATGGGAGAATCGCTTGAGGCCAGGAGTTTGAGACCAGCCTGGTCAACATAGTGAGACCCCATTACTATTTAAAAAAGAAAGAAAGAAAAAATACACATCTACTCCTACCTTTGAAAAGCATGTGGTTTGTCAGAGACAGTCACATGAAAACATTATAATCCCCTATCCAAAACTGGAAGGGAGGGATATAAAATCCCATGGGGACACAAAGAAGGACATGTTGCTAGGGACAGCTAGCAATGTAGGGCTGGAGGGAGAGTGAGGGATTGGAAATGTTCCACAAAGGGGATGACATCTGAACTGTGTCTAAGGGATTCTGGGAATTTGCCTGTTGAAAAAGTATGAGAATGTTATTCAGACAGAACAACAAAGACAGAGATACAAAAAATCACAGTCTATTTAAGTTTTAGATCTATGACCTGAGTACAGAGGTGAGAAGCAGGAAAGAGGATACTGGGTTGGAACCAGATCCTTAAGAGATTTTTTTAAGTTTAATCCCAGAAATCAACCACTGGTCTTCCTTCTTGTGTGGCATATCACAGAAGATGATGACACTACACAGAAATGCCAAAGAGAATGCTAGGGATGATCACTCCTTTGGAAAGCCTCCCAGGCTGATACATACAGCACAAGCTGATCATAGATTTAGCTCTCTTGCAAGTGTGCTCTCATTTGGCTTGGTTTTAAATATAATTTGTACAAGAATGTTCCATGATTACTGAACTAAAGCCCAAAGCTGATAAAAAAGACCTCTTTCCCCAAATGGAAAGAGTGAAATATTACTCCTTCAATTTCTATTCTTTAATCAAAAGCAACAAAGGTCAAGGATCAAGAGATCATTCCCGCCTTGCAGAGATGTAAAATGCAGCAGAAATTTACAATAAGCTCTGCTTTAATCTCTTTCCCAAAGCTTTCATTTGTGACAAACTATTTTTCCATGTTCCTGAAACCTTGAGATCTCAAGGAGCAGTGTGTAAAAGTGGATCTTGAGGTGTGTGTATGGTTCATCCCTGTTGACAATCACCCAGTTTTCTATTAATCCTATTGTAGCTTTCTAGTTACATGTAAGGATTTACCATAAGCTTGTTGGAAAGGGGAGGCCCTCTACAAACAGTAGACTGAGGCCCCGGAAACTTGGATTCATGCTCCCCACTTCACTGGCTACTATGTAACTGAAGGGAGTAACATTTAACTCTTTAACTCCTTCTCCTGATACTGATCCAACTGGAAGAACAGCTGACACATACTTTTTCCCCCCCTACTTTTGGGAGTTACATCAGTAAGGAAAAGAGCAGATTATCTCTCAGAACATTCTCATACTCCTGACCACTACCAAAGAACTACGTTAAAAATGCTGCCATCTGAAACTGCTGCATTTCAAGACAAATTCAAATCTGAATTCACTCAGTAAGAGTTTGGAGCCAAAGAAAAGTCAATGGATCTTGGGCTGCACTAAAGAACATCCAGAGTTTCAAATAATAAAGAGAAATCTTTTCCAGGCCTACCCAGTCAGGCACTCTGGCAAGTCAAGATTCTCAACCCTTGTGAAAGCAATGATTCTCAATCTTGGGGCTGCACATTAGAATCACCTGAAAAGCTTTTGAAAAACAAGATGCCTGACTGAGCTCTCTCCTGGAGACCAACTGAATCAGGAACTCTAGGACAGTGGTCCCCAACCTCAGGAACCAGTTTTGTGCAAGACAATTTTTCCAAAGATGGGCAGGGTGGGCATTCGATTCTCATAAGGAGTGTGCTACCTAGATCCCTCACACGTGCAGTTCATGATAGGGTTCACATTCCTATGAGAATCTAATGCCGCTGCTGATCTAACAAGAGGGGGAGCTCAGGCGGTAATGCTTGCTCACTGGCTACTGACCTCCTGCTGTGCAGCCCAGTTCCTAGGTTCCTAACAGGCCAAGGACCCATACAGGTCTATGGCCCAGGGACTGGGGACCCCTGCTCTAGTGGGTAGAGTACTGGCATCAAGTTTTTTGGAAACTCCCCTGTGACTATCATCCAAGTGAGAGTTAAGGACTACTGCTTTACAGCCCTGCTACTCAAAGTAAGGTCCTTGGACCAGCAATGGTATCACCTGGGAACTCAAAAGAAACAATCCCAGGTTCCGTTCCTAACCTACTAAATCAGCATCAATATTTTAAGCAGATCCTCCCTCATGTGGTTCATACAGACAATAAAGTTTGAGAAGCACTGCTCTACAGGAGGGGGTCACACAGCACAGGACCTGTTTTGTTTAAACAGTTATCTGATTTGATTGTAATGTTAGAAATGTCATCACCCAATCAGAAGGCACTGAGGAATGAAAAGATGAAACTGCCAATTAAAAGAAAGTGACCTAGGCACTGAATTACAGTAAACTGAAGGCTGAATGGGATGTAAAGAGTAAGTAGAGAATTAGATTTTTCTTTTCGAAATTCAGCATCGTTGCCCAACTGCCCCCAACTCACCTCCGTAAAGACAAAGTTAGCTTTCTCTTTCGTATTTTGAAAGAGGCCCAGTGGGGCAAAACTCAACATGAAGAAGTCTGTTATATATTGTTCCCAGAGCTCTGCTGTGCAGGAATATAGTATTTTACACAATCACTCTGGGAAACAATCATCTTGGTATGGTTTTTAATTAATTTCAATCCAAGCTGAACACCACCTGGATTTACAGACAATTACAGAGCTTTTAAGAGTCAAGAGAACAAGCTAAAATGAAAGATAAATTGCTTTTACAGGACTCAGACCAAAAGGACTTGAGGCCAGTGTTTCCAACACATCATGAAATACATCATCTAGCAAACTTCAATTACTTCTTTTTGGAACAATTTGTGTCCCAGTCTGAGATCACACCTTATGAATATTCTCATAAATTTTACTTATGATTGGGTAGTTTAAACATAAGGAATTTTCTTTCTTTTTTTTTTTTTTTATCTGTTAGATACTTTGAGGTGTCAACCTAAGAGGCTCTGACACATCTGAGGAAGTCTGGTTTTAAGTATTGTTGAGTTCTGGAAAGGCACAGATTAAATGCTAAAATGTTTGGTCATGTTACACAGGCAGCAGCGCAGTCAGAGAAGCAGATGCCATCACGTGTTGTACTCCTGAGAAGAGGGGAAAATAAGAGTCATACAAAGGGAAAAAAATTACCCTGACTTTACTGGATTGCATTCTTACTCAAACATGGAACTGATACTGCTTTGCACTAAACCTGAAGTGAAGTCTAATTCGTTCAAATATTTATTGTGCACCTACTATATGCCAGACATTGTTGTAAGCACCTGATATAAAAGACATAGCTTGGCAGAGGTCTAGGAGTCCCTTTCAAAAGTACATAGGAGGAGAATTTTAATTAGTCACCAATACAAGAATGATTAAAGAAAACTTCCTCTTTACTTTTCTTTCTCTTCACACACAAAACCTGAACCAAAACTGAACCCCTCAAAGTAACTCTCTTTTAACTTCTGATAGACTAAAAGTCTAGGTACTAAAATTAGGTCAGCATCATGATCAGCTTTGTTGGCAACCAAACTTGTAAACCAAGTAGGTTACAAATCAAAGCCCAGGGTCTTGAAGAGGTATTTGCACACTCATGTAACACAGTAGCACTATTCACAATAGCCAAGAGGTGGAACCAACCCAAATGTCCATTAACAAATGAACAATAAACAAAATGTGGTATATACATACAACACGGTATGATTCTGCCTTTAAAAAAAAGGATAGGCCAGACATGATAGCTCACATCTGTAATCCCAGTAATTTGGAGGGCCAAGGCAGGAGGACTGTTTGAGGCCAGGAATTTGAGACCAGCCTGGGCAACAGTGACACCTCCATCTCTACATAAGTTTTTTTTTTTAATTGGCCAGGTCAGTGGTGCCCAACTAGAGTCCTAGCTACTTGGGGGACTGAGGAGACAGGGTCCCTTGAGCCCAAGAGTTCAAGGCTACAGTGAGCTATAATCCTGCCACTGCACTCCAGCAAAGAACAAAAGAGTAAGACCTTGTCTCTTTAAAAAAGAAAAAACAAAGGCCACTCATGGTGGCTCACACCTATAGTCCCAGCACTTTGGGAGGCGGAGGTGGGAGGATTGCTTGAGCCCAGAAGTTTGAGATCAGCCAGGGTAATATGGTGGGACCCTGCCTCTACAGAAAAATACAAAAATTAGCTGGGTGTGGTGGCACGCACCTGTAGTTTCAGCTACTCAGGAGGCTGAGGCAGGAGGATTGCTTGAGCCTGAGAGGTTGAGGCTGCAGTAAGCCATAATTGTACCACTACACTCCAGCCTGGAAGACAGAGTGAGACCCTGTCTCCAAAAAGGAAAAAAAAAAAACTAAAAAGATAAAAATGGAAGGGCATCCTGTCACATGCTTCAACAGACATGCTAGGTGAAATAAGGTAAGACAAAAAGACGAATACATACATTGTTCTGCTTACAATGGGGTTACATCCTGATAAAGCTATTGTAAGTTGAAAAGACCCTAAGTTGAAAATGCATTTACTACACCTAGCCTATCAAACATCATGGCTTAGCCTCGCCCACCTTAAATGTACTCAGAACACTTACATTACCCTAAAGTTGGGCAAAATAATCTAACACAAATCCTATTTTATAGTAAAGTGTTGAGTATCTCATAATTTATTGAATAGTAGATTGAAAGTGAAAAACAGAATGGTTGAATGGGTACTCAAAGTACAACTGCTACTGAATGCATATCACTTTCTAACCACTGTAAAGTGGAAAAAACATTAAGTTGAATCATCGTAAGTAGGGGACTGTACAATATGATCCCATTACTATGAAGTATCAAAAATAGTCAAATTCATAGAAAGCAGAATGGTGGTTGTTTAGAGAGTGCACAGTTTCAGTACTGCAACATGAAAAAATTCTCGAGATAAGTTTCATAACAATGTGATTATACTTAACACTTCTGAACTGTACATTTAAAAATGGATAAGGGGCAAAAATTTACGTGTTTTGTAACTACAACTAAAAAAAAAAATCAAAGTCCAACAAAACAGAAAAGTTAAGTGCTGAGCTTAACTCCAGAGTTTATCTGGCCACTTGCCTAATCCTGGATTTATGTCTCTCGGCTCAAGCTGCGGCACAGACTTGCTCGATTGGCCTAGTCCCACCCACACCCCAGGAGAGCATTCATTTTACACCAAGCTGACCCCAGCACCAAAAGCTGATAAGCGTAATCATGAGATCATCCCCCTAAAATATGAACAAAACACCCCACTTCTGACTTTATAGTTTCATTTTTCCCTACCTTCTCTTTTATATCTGAAACAGTTTAGATAACTACTACCTTAGACTGCAGAAGAGGAACAATGACTTTTCAGTGGAAATCCACTCTGAACCCAGGCCAGTCTGAGAAAGGCCAAGCCAAGTTCAACTGTTGAAAACTCTTCATATAAACAAACGTGACCCAGAGGTATATACAAAACATGAATTACTTTTTATCCCTGAAGTCAGTGGGCATTTATCATAATAAGTTATTTCATTTCATTAATTACTTGTTTATTAGCCTGTCTCATCAGAATATATGTTCCATGAGTGCAATGATCCTGTCTGGTTCACTGCAATGATCCTGTCTGTCTGGTTCATTACCGTATCCACAGTATCTAGCATAGCCTTAGTTGGTACATAATAAGTATTCGTTAAGTGAATGAATAAACTGACATTGTAACGTCAGAAGGTAAAGGTCACTAACCCTAAGCAACTGCAACATTAATTCTACATCAAGAAGGAATCCAGTGTCTGCTCTGCCAGGATACTAGTATTTCCAGGGCAGGAATGACACAGCCAACACAGGGAACTCCTTCAGTATGTACTAAAATGACACCTTAATGAACATTCTTCATTAAGGACATGACAACTGTATTACGAAAATACTCCAACTCTAACCTGCCTCACCTTCCACTACCACTCTCACACCACATACCTACTCCTTCCGTCAACCTCCACTAAACACACAGTAACCTTTAGGCACTCTGAATGTCTTGATATTCCTCTAACTATAAGGCCCTCCCCACTGGGCCTCCATGCCTTTATGCATGCCCTTGTCTTTGCCCTCCCATCCTTCACATCTGGTGAATGCTTACTCATATTTCAAGACTCAACAAAAATGTTCCCTTTACTTAAACCCTTCCCTAACTCAACCAGAAAGAAACAAGCACTATGTCCTCTGTGCTCCTTGGCTTTTACTGCTTCAGGACTCATCAGTGTGCCTGATTCAGTAAGTACTTAATAAATACTTACTGACTAAATGAGTCTGGTTGTAATTACTAGATTGTAAGCTCCTCACAGGTCAAGGTTATATTTAATTATTTTGAGTCAGTAGTTCTCAAAAGGGGATGATTTTTGCCCACAGGCACATTTCCCAATGTCTGGAGACATTTTTTGGTTGTCACAACTCGTGGAGGGGTGCTACTGGCATCTAGTGAATAGAGGCTAGGGGTGCTGCTAAACATGCTGTTATGCATAAGACGGCCCCTCAGAACAAAGAATTATCTAGCCCAAAATGTCAATAATGCAGCTGTTGAGAAACAGTGATCAAAGTGTATCTTTTCAACACCTGGAAAGAGTTCCTGGCTCACAATAGATTTGTTGTTGAATAAATTGCCCAATAGTTTTTACCAAGTTCTAGAAATGTAGCAGGACCATTAAATCAGGCCTAAAAAATTGAGCTAGAGCTACAGAAGGAAGATGAGATCTCTGTTTTCCTACAAGTCCTAAAGGATATGCCTCACATTAAACTACCTCCAAGTCAAAGTATCCACTACATACCACACGCCTATGGAAGACGACTGAGATATAAAAGACACTCTTGCAGTTACCTCACAGAAGGCAAATGTTTTCATTTTCCTACCCACAGGTCAGGGATGAACTATGCCTCGTAAATGTGCTTGAAATTAAAAATGCTTTAGTCTGAGTTTTGGTTAATTTCCCATAGCTCTTTATACTCTTTAAAAGTTTCTAATAAAAGTTTCTCATTCTTCCTCACCACTGTTAAATTCCGGATTTCTTCCATGACCCGAGGCCAGAATGACTGTAGGCTTTGCTGGGCATCACTGCTGCTAGTACCACCAAATCCTCCTTCTGTGGACATCTTGACAACTGAAAATAAACACATACATAAGACACATTAGAAACAATAAAGTCAGACTTTCTGTCCAGATTAGGCATTTGTATCTTTGTGGATGTTTTTATGAATCTATTCAATTTTTCAGTTTGATAAGATATATAATTATACTAAAAAGATTTTAACACAGACTTACATCTTAAAAACATTGGTAGGAAAGTTTTTCCTTCTATCTAGCTTATACCATAGAGACTGCTAAAGAGCTCCAACTAGAAAATCAAAAGTTGCTAGAAATGTAAGCTGAAATCCTAATGTTAATCAAGGACTTTTAACTTCTTACATGGGTATGGGGTGAGGAAAGTATTTTGTTGCCCTAGTCTAGCCCATAATTTTCAATGCCATTCCCTCCAAAGCTTTTTCAAGTTCTCTGTGGCTTCTCATACTCCATGCCACAGACTTCAGCAAATTTTTATATTAAAAGTCCCTAGTGATTAGTACTGTACAGAAATGTAAACCCAGAGTCTTAAAAGATAAAAGCCAAGCTGGGCACAATGGAGCATGCCTGTGGTTCCAGCTACTCAGGGGAAGGTGAGGCTGGGGGATCACTTGGGCCCAAGAGTTCCAAGACAGCCTGGGCAACACAGCAAGCCTCTGTCTCTTAAAAAGAAGAGAGAGAGTGTGTGCTAGGTTTCTTCTTTTGTTTTAGACACTGTGGTCCCGTTTCTCTGGGGCTCCTGATGATGATGATTCCTTCTAATCTCAGGCAAATCTGCCTCAAAGGACATGAGGCCAATAACTGTGTAGGTAACATGAAGCCTCTGAAATGAAACTACTTGCCAGTTCTTCCCTAACCTGAACCATGTTATTAAACACAAAGCCTAACATAGCACACCGGCAACTGGAAGCCTTAAAGACAGTTTAAAAAAAAAACAAAGCAGAGGCCAGGTGCAGTGGCTCACACCTGTAATCCAAACACTTTGGGAAGCCGAGGCAGGTGGATCACCTGAGATCAAGACCAGTCTGGGCAACATGGTGAAACCCCATCTCTACTAAAAATACAAAAATTAGCCAGGCATGGCAGTAGATGCTTGTAATCCCAGTTACTCGGGAGGCTGAGGCAGGAGAATCACTTGAACCCAGGAGGCAGACGTTGCAGTGAGCCAAAATCATGCCATTGCACTTCAGCCTGGGCAACAGAG
>NW_012117365.1:1391920-1401336 GCF_000951035.1 Colobus angolensis palliatus
TTTTTTTTTTTTTTTTTTTTTTTGGAATAAGTTTGCATTATACTTACTGGTTGAGCATCCCAAATCTGAAAATCCAAAATCCAAAATGACTATTTCCTTTGAGCGTCATGTCAGGGCTCAAAAAGTTTCGGATTTTAGATTTTCAGAGTAAGGATACTCAACCTGTATTATAATGTCTTAAGCGCTTATCTGGCAAATATTTAAATGTAAGAACAGTTTAAACACAAAGAATGGAGAAATTTAGTGCTCTCCTAAGAATTTCTATTCTGAGGAATTATTTGAAAAGGTTTAACATACCAGTGACGGGATGCTGGCAGAGAACTATGTGAGTCATTAGGAACTAATTCTGAGGGGCTGAAAGCAAGCACCAAAGCCAGTTGTCACATGACCAGACTTGTTACTTTCCAGGCTTCATGTGGATACACACTGAGCAGAACACCCTATCACAGCAGAATGGAATGAAAGCTGACAACTCTAGGTTTAGCCTGTGGGGATATCCAATTCACTGTTAAATGTTTACAGGTCTCTGATTTTTTTCTTTTTTTTCTTCCCTTTCCCTTCTAAAGGAAATAATGAGGGGAAAGAAAGGGAAGGAAAACAAAAATACAAGCTTCAAAGCAGATTTCATTCTGGTGTAATGACATTAGTGGATGATGATGTAATGGGAATAGGTTTGGAGCCAATTTCTTGTGGTGGAGGCCTACAAACAGCTGAACAGAAATTCTCGTACCTGGGATACAGTATGATCTTGGAGTTTCTGAAGGGAGTTAAAGGGAAGTGTTTGATCACAGTTGAAAATGACTAGATAAAATCTTAAGTCCTAAATAACCAAGTAAGACCCCTGTATTTTCATTTATCACCACATACACATGGCCTATATGCTACTCTCTTAGATACACTAAGAACAACAACAACAACAACAAATTAAGGTAATCTAAAGAAGTTTAGTTATTTATCATTATTAATAGTTTCCTATAAGGTACTCATGAAAGTGAAGAGAGTGACTCAATTTAACCTTTTTAAATGGGGCAAACAAAAATATCTTTCCGGAAATAAAAACAATTATCAAAAAACTTCAAAAGAATCTAATCTTTTATTGCAATGGGTCCCTGGACAGGCCTCATCTTGGCACAATCTGCCATGCAAACTGCTAAGGTCAAAGGAAAAAGATGCGCAATTGCCAGGATGGTATCTCTGTATACTTGCTAATGGATGAGTAGGTTTAGCTGGAGTACAAAGATCTGTACAATTTAAAAGTCTGGTAACAAATTCTGGCTGTCCTCTGATATCCCCCCAAAACATTACAAAGGTACACAATTCAAAAAGCACATCTACAACCATCTGTGCAGTCTGTTTTTAAATTTTGAACTGTCCCAACTATGCATGTGCAGGCATGATCAGTCTCCAAACATCTGTGTAGTCAACAGATCATGAATCTGTGGCTGGCTCAGAGCCACATGCTGTGGTAGTGGAAGTTAGGTACAAAACAGAAATTACCAAATTTTTTTGGAACTGAAAATGTATTAAAGGTTAAGTTTTAAAATTGAGAAGCCTATCTACATTAAGAAATCCCAAATAGGTAAAGGCAAAAAATACAAGTCAATAATATCCTTTACATTTTACTGCATCACAGAAGTTTAGGACTGAAAAAAAAAAGACATAAGGAGACACTCAGGCCCACCTGTTTATAAGATGCTCGCAGCTTTTCTTCAACCTCTGCCCAACCCCAGGTGATTCTATCTTAAGTGGTCAACTGGCTTACATTTGAGGGCCCCCCACTCCAGTTTCGGGAAACTGGCTTAGTGGTAAGACATTCTTTCCCATCTTTGGACAGCTCTAACTGTTCTTCTTTACATTAGGTTTTAGAATTATGGCCTTTATGGTTTTTCCATCCAGCAAACTCTTTTTATAAATTCCTAACTTCCAAAGACAAAGGTAATCTTCCTTTGAAGGATACAAGATCTTCTCACAAGGAAAAAAGAGAAAAAGGTTTGGAGCATGTTTTCTAACACCTTTGCAGATATTATTAGTAATGTCTCTTAGAAGAACACAAATTGTTAATGTAAATTCCTGGAAAAAGTGAGTACTTTTAGTCAAAAGGCTTTCCATAATGCAGATCCATTCTTTGCATGGAGCTTTAAAAACACCCAACAATTAAAATTATATATATAAAGCAGGCCAGGCATGGTGGTTCACACCTGTAATCCCAGCACTTTGGGAGGCCAAGGCTGGTGGATCACCTGAGGTCAAGTGTTCGAGACCAGTCTGGCCAACATGGTGAAACTCTGTCTCTACTAAAAATACAAAAATTAGCTGGCTGTGGTGGCACATGCCTGTAGTCCCAGCTACTCGGGAACCAAGGAGGTGGGGGTTGCAAACCCAGGAGGTGGAGGTTGCAGTGAGCCAAGGTCACACCACTGCATTCCAGCCTGGGTGACAGAGCGAGACTCTGTCTCAAAAATAGATAGATAGATAGATAGATAGATAGATAGATAGATAGATAGATAGATAGATAGATAGATAGATAGATGAAGCAACCTTAATCACCACCTCTTAACACATTAATTGCAAATAAACTGATTTTGCTACAGAAGTCGTCCATTTAAAACATCTACAATCCCATGGGTTCATCTTCTAGAGTAATAAGGGAAAGAAAGTATTTAAAAGTAAGAGGAGGCTGGGTGCTATGGCTTACATCTATAATCCCAACAACTCCAGAGGCTGAGACAGGAGAACCACTTCAGGCCAGTAGTTTGAGACCAGCCTGGGTAACACAGTGAGACTCTGTCTTTAAAAAAAAGGTTTGTTTTTTTTTTTAAGCCAGGGGCTGTGGCTCATGCCTGTAATCCCAGCACTTTGGGAGGCTAAGGTGGAGGATCACTTGAGGTCAGGAGTTCAAGACCAGCCTGGCTATAGTGAAACCCTGTTTCTACTAAAAATACAAAATAAATTAGCCGGGCGTGGTGGCGCATGCTTATAATCCCAGCTACTTGGGTGGCTGAGGCAACAGGATCACTTGAACCTGGGAAGCAGAGGTTGCAGTGAGCCAAGATAATGCTACTGCACAACAGCCTGGGCGACAGAGCAAGACTCCATCTCAAAAAGAAGAGTAAAGAAAAAAAATTTTTTTTTTTAAATAGGCATTGTGGCACACATCTGTAAGTCTTAGCTACTCAGGACACTGAGGCAGAAGCATCTCCTGAACCCAGGAGTTTGAGGCTACAGTGAGCTATGATCACACTACTGCACTCCAGCCTGGGCAACAGAGGGAGACCCTGCCCCCCAAAAATTACAATAATAAAAAATAAAAGAAAGAAGAGACTCATTCCAGGATCCTCTTCATTCCATGTTAAACTACTCTCTCTTTCTCTCTCTCTCTTTTTTTTTTCGGAGCCAGGGTTTCATTCTGTTACCCAGGCTGGAGTGCAGTGACGTCATCTTGGTTCACTGCAGCCTCTACCTCCTGGGCTCAAGCAATCCTCCTACCTCAGCCTCCCAAGTAGCTGGGACTACAAGCACTCAATTGCTATCTCTCCACGAAGTATTCTCTATTGCTTTCTGGAACTGCTCCCTCTCTTGGGAGCCTTAAGGAGCCCTGATCTGCACCTCTTTTTCTGTCCTCACCACATTACCTTGTACAATCATTCATTGTATTTGATACTTTGTATGATGTACACATCAGTGTGTATGTCTTATTTCCCCTCCTGCTATACAAGCTCCTTGAGAGTAGGATCTGCATATGATTCATCTCTCTGGATCCCTCCCAATATCTAACACACAGTCTGATAACTAACTACCCCTAAGAGGAGGGGCAAGACTAATGCTGGGTATGGCCTTTCAGAAAAAAAAAAAAAAAAAAAAAAGGAATCTTGGAAAGCTTGGTCCTGAAATACTTATTGGAATTGCCTAACCAAAGGAAATGGTTATACAAGCTATTCCAGAAGCTTAGACTAAAGGAGCTCCAGGACTTTAAAGCAAGACTGCAATCAGAAATCTACCTGAAACTGACTTACTAAAGTAGATTTAAAATAAAAGGGGAGGACAGAAAGAACACACACACACACACACAAACATCTAAGACAGTCCTGGAAGCTGCAATGCAGACTTAAAGGCTGGAAATGTGGGTGCATACCATTCCCAAGTATAAATCTTTTGAAAGTCAGAACCACTTCAGAAAAGTGACCAGGATAGATTAGCAAAGTCTGAAATATTAATGACAATGGGTAAGTAGGAGGAGGATAAATATCTCTGCCTGGCCATCCATTAGCAAGAAGATAAGGGGAAAATCATGCAGAAGTGAGATGATTTAATCAGACCACTAATGAGTGGGCAATCTAGCTGTTACTCTTATATCCAGTTACTCTTCGTCATTCTTAAAGAAAAAATGAAACCTTGGAAGTTTTCAAAACATTCCAAAATCAGAGTGTTCCTCTTTTAAAGCTGTCTTGGAAATCTTTCAAGCTCTTGCTCTCAACCAGGTACCATGCCTGCCAAATCTTCCCTTAGTGATACGCCTGGGCATGGAACAACAGGATGTATCAAAATTATCAACCTCATAAATAAAAAGAAATCTAAGGTTTTTTGCAATATGACCTGGTTTCTGAAACTCAGGACCTTTAGACTTTAGTTCAGCTCTCTATTCCTTGGCATGTACTTCATTCTCTATACCAAACTCTTTCATAGTACGCCTAAACCCACAATACAGCTCTTTGAGGTAACTAAAACCAAACAGATGTTGTTGGGAGATAATATTTAAAAACCTAACATCACAACTGTTCAAGGGAAAAAGACCACAGGAAGCTCCCCTAAAATGAAACCCAATTCTTGACAAATGCTGCTTCCAAAAGCAGAGTAAGTCCTCCTTAATGTCTTCGATAGGCTCTTGGAAACTGCAACTTAAGCCAAACATAGAACAAAACCAACTTTTTTACCAAAGTCTAATTGATATAAATAAGAGTTAGTTCCTATGCCATATTCCTGGTCACAAAAACATCACCAAACTTCTAAATAAAGATCAAGACCCTTCTAATATTAAACACTGAAATAACCATGAGCTATACATACATTTAATAAAGATTAACAAAAATAAAGGCCGGGGTCAGGCACGGTGGCTCACGCCTGTAAACCTAGCACTTTGGGAGGTCGAGATGGGCAGATCACGAGGTCAGGAGATTGAGACCGTCCTGGCCAACATGGTGAAACACTGTCTCCACCAAAAATATAAAAAATTAGCCAGGTGTGGTGGCGCGCGCCTGTAGTCCCAGCTACTCAGGAGGCTGAGGCAGGGGAATCGCTTGAATCCGGGAGGTGGAGGTTGCAGTGAGCCGAGGTTGCGCCACCACTGCACTAGAGCCTGGTGACAGAGCAAGACTCCGTCTCCCCCCACCCCCCAAAAAAAGGAAAAAGAAAGGTCAGGTGCAGTGGCTCACACCTGTAATCCCAGCACTTTGGGAGGCCAAGGCAGGCGGATCACCTGAGGTCAGGAGTTCAAGACCAGCCTGGCCAACATGAGACAGAGTGAGACTCTGTCTCAAAAAAAAAAAAAAGTAAGATGATTATTTTTCTAATTATTCCAGTTGAGGGTTGCAGATGATTGAAGCCTATCACAACAGTTCAGGGCACAAAGTAGGAACCAGCCCTGGACAATTCAATCACAGGGCACACACTCATTCAGGCTGAGACTATTTAGATGTGCCAATTAACCTAACATGCACATATTCAGGATGTGGGAAGAAAGCAGAGTACTGGGGAAGAAAACCAAACAGATATGGGGACAATGCTCAAACTCCACACAGAGAGTGACTCCGGCCAGGAACTGATTTCTTTTTTCTTCATCAATACTATAATCAAATAACACTATCTGAAGACCCACTGCACTAGTTGAACCACCCTGGGAAGACACATTTTACCTAAAAATAATGCTCTCACTGTCAAATGCAAACAAATATATCTTAGCCCAGTACTGACTGAGAAACAAATATAATGTTGGTACTGTCATTCCTCTTTAATGTTCCCCAATCCAACTTGCAGCCCTTAGGCTTTTTGGGTTGAGTTCCCAACCATTCCTGTGCATCTCCAACTTAACATGTCAACAAGTATCTCTCTATGTCTAAGGCACATACTTTCTTCACTCACTTTTGTGACTTGCATTTTGATCATATCTTCCTCTGTCATGAGATGACATCATTTTTACAACTATACCTCATTTTATTGCATTTCACTTTACTGTGCTTCACAGGTACTGCTCTACCAACTGGCCTTTCCCCTGTCTCTCTCCCTCTCCTCGGGTCTCCCTATTACCTGAGACACAGCAATATTGAAATTAGGCCACTTAATAACCCTACAACGGCCTCTAAGCATTCAAGTAAAAGAAAAGTCTCACATCTCTCACTTAAAAACTAAAGGCCAGGTGCGGTGGCTCACGCCTGTAATCCCAGAACTTTGGGGCACCAAGGAGGGCTGACTGCATGAGTCCAGGAGTTCGAAACCAGCTTGGCAACACAGAAAGACACCCACCATCTCTACAAAAAAAAAAAAAAGAAAAGAAAAGAAAAAGAAAAATTAGCCAGTCCTGGTGGCACGCACCTGTGGTCCTAGCTACTCAGAAGGCTGAGGTGGGAGGATCTCTTGGGCAGCAGCGAGCTATGATTGTGCCACCACACTCCAGCCTGGGTGACAGAGCAAAACTCTGTCTCTAAATCAATCAATCGAAAGTTAGAAATGATTAAGCTTAGTAAGGAAAGCACATCAAAAGCTGATATGGGGCCGGGTGCAGTGGCTCATGCCTGTAATCCCAGCACTTTGGGGGGCCGAGGAGGGTGGATCACCTGAGGTCAGGAGTTCAAGACCACCCTGACCAACATGGTGAAACCCCATCTCTACCAAAAATACAAAAAGTAGCCAGGCATGGTGGTGGGCGCCTGTAATCCCAGCTACTCGGGAAGCTGAGGCAGGAGAATCTCTTGAACCCAGGAGGCGAAGGTTGCAGTGAGCTGAGATTGCACCACTGCACTCCAGCCTGGGCAATAGAGCAAGACTCCGTTTCAAAACAACAACAAAAAAGAGCTGAGATGGACCAAGAGCTAGGCCTCTTGCACCCAACACTTACCCAAGCTATGAATGCAAAGAAAAAGTTCTTGAAGGAAATTAAAAGTGCTCCTCCAGTGAACACACAAATAAGAAAGCAAACAGCTTTACTGCTGATATGAAGAAAGTGTCAGTGGTCTAGACAGAAGATCAAATCAACCACAACATTCCTGTAAGCCAAAGCCTAATGCGGAGCAATGCCCTAACTCTCCTCAATTCTATGAAGGCTGAGAGAGGTGAGGAAGCTGCAAAAGAAAAGTTGGTTCATGAGGTTTAAGCAAAGAAGCCATTTCCATAACATAAAAGTATAAGGTGAAGCAGCAAGTGCTAACATAGAAGCTGCAGCAAGTTATCCCGAAGATCCGCCTAGGGTAATTGATGCAACTGGCTACATTAAACAATAGAATTTCAGTGTAGACAAAATGGACTTTTACTGGAAGAAGATGCCATCAAGGAGAAGTCAATGCCTATTGAAGCCGATGCTCATTTACCATTCCAAAAATTCTAGGGCCCTTAAGAATTATACTAAATCTACTCTGCCTGTGCTCTATAAATGGAACAAAGCTTGGATGACAGCACATCTGTTTATAGCATGGTTCACTATTTTAAGCTCACTGTTGAGACCTACTGCTCAGAAAAAAAAGATTCCTTTCAAAATATTACTGCTCACTAACAATATACCTACCTGGTCATCCAAAAACTCTGATGGAAGCTGGGCACAGTGGCTCACGTCTGTAATCCCAGTACTTTGGGAGGCCAAGGTGGGCGGATAACCTGAGGTCAGGAGTTCTAGACCAGCCTGGCCAACATGGTGAAACCAGTCTCTACTAAAAATATAAAAATTAGCTGGGTGTGATGGTGGGTACCTGTAACCTCAGCTACTCAGGAGGCTGAGATAGAAGAATAGCTTAAACCCAGGAGGCAGAGGTTGCAGTGAGCCAAGATGGCACCACTGCACTCCAGCCTGGGTAGCAGAGTGAGACTCCGTCTCAAAAAACAAATAACATTAATCTCCTTGCACAACTCCATCAGAGTTTTGTTTTGTGACAGTCTCGCTCGTTGCCCAGGCTGGAGTGCAGTGGTGCCATCTCAGCTAACTGCAAACTCCGCCTTCTGGGTTCAAGCGATTCTCATGCCTCAGCCTCCCGAGTAGCTGGGATGGCAGGCATGCGCCACCACACCCAGCTAATTTTTCTAATTTTAGTAAACATGGGGTTTCACCATGTTGGCCAGACTGGTCTCAAATTCCTGACTTCAAGTAATCCTCCCGTCTCGGCCTCCCAAAGTGCTGGGATTACAGGCGTGAGCCATCACGCCCAGCCGAGATTAATATTTTAATACCTACTAACACAATATCCATTCTGCAGCCCATGGATCAAAGAGTAATTTCAACATTCAAGTCTTATTGAAGAAATACATGGCCGGGCGCAGTGGCTCATGCCTATAATCCCAGCACTTTGGGAGGCCAAGGCGGAAGGATTACCCGAGGTGAGTAGTTCGAGACCATCCTGGCCAACATGATGAAACCCCATCTCTACTAAAAACACAAAAATTAGCCAGGCTTGGTGGTGCACGCCTGTAGTCCCAGCTATTCTAGAGGCCAAAGCATGAAGTTGCAGTGAGCCGAGATCACGCCACTGCACTCCAGCCTAGGTGACAGAGTGAGACTGTCTCAAAAATAGATAGATAGATAGATAGATAGATAGATAGATAGATAGATAGATAGATAGATAGATAGATAGATAGATGAAGCAACCTTAATCACCACCTCTTAACACATTAATTGCAAATAAACTGATTTTGCTACAGAAGTCGTCCATTTAAAACATCTACAATCCCATGGGTTCATCTTCTAGAGTAATAAGGGAAAGAAAGTATTTAAAAGTAAGAGGAGGCTGGGTGCTATGGCTTACATCTATAATCCCAACAACTCCAGAGGCTGAGACAGGAGAACCACTTCAGGCCAGTAGTTTGAGACCAGCCTGGGTAACACAGTGAGACTCTGTCTTTAAAAAAAAGGTTTGTTTTTTTTTTTAAGCCAGGGGCTGTGGCTCATGCCTGTAATCCCAGCACTTTGGGAGGCTAAGGTGGAGGATCACTTGAGGTCAGGAGTTCAAGACCAGCCTGGCTATAGTGAAACCCTGTTTCTACTAAAAATACAAAATAAATTAGCCGGGCGTGGTGGCGCATGCTTATAATCCCAGCTACTCAGGAGACTGAGGCAGGAGAATGGCGTGAACCTGGGAAGCAGAGGTTGCAGTGAGCCAAGATAATGCTACTGCACAACAGCCTGGGCGACAGAGCAAGACTCCATCTCAAAAAGAAGAGTA
>NW_012117365.1:1401627-1403024 GCF_000951035.1 Colobus angolensis palliatus
GGGAGGAGATCAAAATATAAACATTAACAGAAGTCTAAAGTTGATTCCAATCCTCCATGATTTTGAGGGGTTCGAGGCTTCAGTGAAAGAAGTAACTGTAGATGTAGTAGAAACAGCAAGAGAACTGTAATTAGAAGTGGAGCCTGAGATGTGACTGGACTGCTGCAATTTCATGTAAAACTTTAACAGATGAAGAGTTGCTTCTTATGGAAGGCAAAGAATGTGATTTCTTGAAATGGAACCTACTTCCAGTGAAAATGCTATGAACATTAGAATATTATACAAACTTAGTTCATAAAATAGTGGCAGGACTTGAGAAGACAAACTCCAATTCTGAAAGAAGCGCTACTCTGGGTAAAACACTATCAAACAGAAAAGCATGCTACAGAGAAATCTTTCAGGAAAGGAAGAGTCAACTGAAGCAACTGAAAGAACTCAGGCACATTCCTCAGTCCTGGGCCCAGTACAGACACCATATATCTCTCAATTTCCTGGGCCCAGTACAAACACGGCCCAGTGCAAATACATTCAGCTTGACACCATATATCTCTCAATTTCCTGGGCCCAGTACAAACACGGCCCAGTGCAAATACATTCCTCTATATATCTCAGCTTGGGAAATCCTGGGAAATCCCCGATAAAGGCGCCGCCGTTTGTAGTTTTACTAAAAGCACAGGAACCAATAGATAACTGCTAAATGTATAAACTTAATATGTTAACCAATTGTAATGCTTAACCTAAAGAATTCCCTTGTTCCCTGTTCCTCTGTAACCTTACAAGTCCTATTTTCATCGGGCTATAAAAAGCGAGCGCGCGCATTGTTCGAGGCCCTCTTGTATGTTGAGAAACGGAGGGACCAAGTTCGAACTTGCATTAAAGATCCTTGCCGCTTGGCTTTGACTCTGGACTCTGGTGGTCTTCTTCAGGGAATAAACGGTCTGGGCATAACACAACAAACTTCACTGCTGCCTTATTTTAAGAAATTGCCAGCCAGGCCCAGTGGCTCACGCCAGTAATCCCAGCACTTGGGGAGGTCAGGGCAAGAGGATCACTTGAGCCCAGGAGTTTGAGACCTCAAGATCAGTCTGGGCAACACAGCAGACCCTGTCTATACAAAAAAATATAGACAAAAATTAGCTGGGTATGGTGGCATGTGTCTGCAGTCCCAGCTACTTGGGAGGCTGAGGTAGGAGGATGGCTTGAACCTAGGAGGCAGAGGTTGTAATCAGCCGAGATCACGACACTGTACTCCAGCTTGGGTGACAGAGTGAGACCCTGTCCCAAAAGAAAAACAAAACAGACCAGATGCAGTGGCTCACGCCTGTAATCCCAGCACTTTGGGAGACCGAGGTGGGTGGATCACTTGAGGTCAGGAGTTCAAGACCAGCCTGGCCAAC
>NW_012117365.1:1403179-1414448 GCF_000951035.1 Colobus angolensis palliatus
GAGATCGCGCCACTGCACTCCAGCCTGGGCAACAGGAGCGAAACTCATCTCAAAAACAAAACAGAAAAACACACACACACAGAAATTGCCAAAGCTACCCCAACCTTCGGCAACTACCACCCTAATCAGTCAGCAGCCATCATCATCAAGTCAAGACCCTCAAGCAGCAAAAGCTTATAACTTGCTGAAAGTTCAGATGTTAATTAGCATTTTTACCAATAAGGTATTTTAAAATTAAGATATGTATATTTTTTAGACACAATGCTGTTGCACATTTAATAGGCTACACTATAGCACAAACATAACTTCTATTTGCACTGGGAAACCAACAAATTTGTGTGACTCTCTTTATTATGATGTTAGCTTTATTGTATTTTGCTCTAGTGGCAGCACTATCACAAGCATTTTATGTTCCAGTACTGCTCAGGTATTTGTTGAGGTTAGTTCTAGGTTTCTTCATTTAAATGAGCTAAGGTTTGTAAGATGTTGTATTTTAAATGATGATGAGAGATAGAGAAAGGAAGAATATTAATAAAAATAAATGGATGGATGAGGGAAAGGGGGGTAGGATTTATTTACTAACAGACAATTTGGTTTTCATGTTTACACAGAAGGACCTTAGGACTTATGCCATTATCAATCACAATAGCTAAAAAGCATTTCTAGCCTTAAGGCGGCTTATACTTTCCAAAATAAAAACCAATCTAAAATTGACAATTTCACAAGAAGAACTGGTCTGAAAATTAAGACCTATGTTTGTGTACTGGCCGCTTGCTGCCTACTAGCTGGTGGCCCTGGGTCAGTCACTCTACTAAGCCACTCCAGCAATGATGCATACTGAACACATTCCAAAGGGGTCTGGTGGTTTGGTAGGGAAGTCCTACACTTCACTCTTGAAGATGCAATAAATGAACGAATACAAGGGAAGGCAAAGTGACTAGAGAGAACACAAGGTTCAATAGTCTCTGTTTAAACTTATCTAAAGTTTTTATATAGTCATGCAAGAAAGGACTATGCTTAGTGCCTGAAACCTTATTACTTACACACATAGCTGGGTACCAGCTGGTCATATTTACTGGCAGGCTACTGAATAGTCTTCACTACTATAATACAAGAATGAATAACATAGCTCTACTTCCCCAACTCTGATTAATGCCAAGTTTGATGTTTGAGGGTACATCTGTCTTAAGAAGAAGCCGCTTTTCAAAGTGCCTACTGGAAAACCATGCTTCCTAAAAGACTTAGGCTTGGAAGTGGCTGCACACTGCTCTCCCTAAAGATCTGTTCACAAGGACACATTTTCAAACTGGCAGAAGAGCCACTTTTCCTTCAAAAACAAAACTATTTTTCTACTTGGTATCTAGCTTAATATAATCTTTGAAACAGGAGCCAGATCATAATATAGTTGTACTATAACTAGAAAAAAATAAAGGCACAGCAACTGGTACAAACAATGAAAGTCATGGGAAGGCATGAACAGAACATTTGAAAACTTATTTCTGTGGAACAGAAAATGATACATCTTACTTCACACACATTCTTCCTCATCCTTTGAATGCTCAAACTTAAACCATCCCTGCATATATGACACCAATAAAACACAAGCAGTATTTTGTATGATGGAGAAAAAAGATCAAGTATTTAGTGAAGTATTCTAAAGCAAGGAAGGGTCTAAAAACTATAGCTCACAGGTCACATCTAGCCTACAGCCTGTTTTTAGAAACAGTTTCACTGGAAGGCATCAACCCTAATTATTTATGTATTTATTTACTTTTAGATGGAGCCTCGGTCTGTCATCCAGGCTGGAGTATAACGGCACGATCTTGGCTCACTGCAACCTCCACCTCCTGGGTTCAAGCGATTCTCCCACCTCAGCCTCCTAAGTAGCTGGAATTACAGGCACCTGCCATCACACTCAGTTACTTTTTGTATCTTTGAAGAGACAGGTTTCACCATGTTGACCAGGCTGGTCTTGAATTCCTGACCTTAGGTGATCTGCCCACCTCGGCCTCCCAAAATGCTGGGATTACAGGCGTGAGCCACCATGCCCAGCCCCTAATTAGTTTATATTGTCTATGGCTGCTCTCATGCTAAACAGTAGAGTTGAAGAGTTACAACAAAAATCATACAGCTGCAGAGCTTAAGATATCTGGACCTTTAAGGAAAAAGGTTCAGCCACATGTGGTAGCTCATGCCTCTAATCCCAGCATTCTGGGAGACCAAGGCGGGAGGATCAACTTGAACCCAGGAGTTTGAGATCAGCCTGGGCAACATAGTGAGACCCCCATCTCAACAGAAAATAAAAAATGAGCCAGGTATGGTGGCCCACGCCTGTGGTCCCAGCTACTCAGGAGGCTGAGGCGGGAGGATTGCTTGAGCCTGGGAGGTCAAGCCTGCAGTGAGCTATGATTGCGCCACCACCGCACTCCAGCCTGAGCAGCAGAGCAAGACCCTGTCTCAAAAAAAAAAAAAAAAAGAAAGAAACAGAAAAAGAAAAAGTTTCAGATAATATTCTGATCTTGTTTTAAAGCATTGTTAAGTGTTTTGTTTATCCCTGATTTACTGATGGGGAAACTGACACCAGAGGTTGAGAGGCTGGTCCTAGATCACACAACTGTTATTTAGCTCCCCTGCCTCCCTCACCTGTTCATCCTCAATTAGAACTAAGCTGGGTCAGACCCCCTCTGCTGCACAGAAGAATCTGTTAGTCTCTCTGACCCTCCAGCCTAACAAGTAAATAAATCCTTGTAGGAAGAATGATGAGTAACTGGTTTTTCAGGCCTTGATCCCAAAAAGGAATTGTGACATGAGCTAGAGACAGAAAGAGCGCCTGTAGCCTAAGTTAAGTTGTATTCTAAAACAAAGCATCATTTTCTTACTAGGTCCTTTCTGAGATTCGCAAATAGCCTCTTGCCCAGTTTCTGGCAGTATCTTGTGTTTGTGTGTCCAGCAGAGATAAGAAGTGTAATTCTGAAGAATGTTTCGAAGATGCCAACTTACGGGCTTTAGAGTTCATAAAATACATGCCACATGCATCATCCTCAATTGAGCCTTACTTAGATCAGTGATACATTTATCAATGTTATTCCAATTTTATAGATAAAGTTGATGGTTAGGTATCAAGTTACTTGCTCAAGATCACAATACAATAAATGATAGAGTCAAAATGCAAAAGCTCTAAATTTCTGTCTTAATTTATTATAACTTGCTCATTCCCACTTTTTGCACTATTTAAGCTCTGTCACTCTTTTTTCTTTTCTGTTTTATCCTTCCCCTTTGCATGTCTCTAGGCGGGTTAGCAGCACCTTTGAATACTCAGCTGTGAACAGTTGGGGGCACTAAAGCACAAGGTAAACACATAAATAAATAAAATGTATTGGACCTGGGGGTTCTTAGCTCTCTGGCGAACCGTGATCTTGAGCAAATTTCTTAACTTCTTAGAAACTTCTCTATTCATCTACAGCAACATCCCACAGGGCAGTTGAAACACACAAATGGTAAAACACATGTTAGAAGGCCTCAAAAAATAGCAAGATTCATACAAATGCCAGATGGCATCATACCATCACGACTGCTCAAAGCTGGACGAGACACCAACTACTGGTCTGAAGAGTCCCAGATATGGTACCAAGCCTAAAGACCAACTAGCTTCTTTTTCTCTATAATTTAGACTACTTACTTTGTTTTTAATCTATTTCTTTAAAAAGCCTAGTTTCAGATGCATGGAAATACATATTAAAATAGAGAAAGATGCTCTCCTATCTCTTTTATAAACATGAAATAATTTTTAAAGCCCTTTAAACTATTAAACTTGGAACAAATGTACTAGTTCCAAAAAAGCAAAGAACTCAAGCTGAAAATGGGAATGAGCCAAATTTAAATCCCTGAGAGTGTCAGTGATCGACAGCTATACTAGGTTTTCTCTCCACACTAATCCAAAAACATTTAACAAATTTTTTAAATTTTTACTTATTTATTTTTTATTATTTACTTATTTTGAGATGGAGTCTCCCTCCATTCCCCAGGCTGGAATGCAGTAGCGTGATCTTGGCTCACTGCAAGCTCCGCCTCCCGGGTTCACGCCATTCTCCTGCCTCAGCCTCCCCTGTAGCTGGGACCACAGGCGCCCACCACCACACCTGGCTAATTTTTTTGTATTTTTAGTAGAGACGGGGTTTCACCGTGTTAGCCAGGATGGTCTTGGTCTCCTGAACTCGTGATTTGTCCGCCTCGGCCTCCCAAAGTGCTGGGAGTACAGGCATGAGCCACCGCGCCCAGCCTTAAATTCTTAGAATATGTCTCCTTGGGCTGGGAATGGTGGCTCATGCCTGTAATCTCAGCACTTTGGAGGTCGAAGCAGGAGGATCGCTTGAGCCCAGGAGTTCAAGATCAGCCCAGGAAACATAGCAAGACCTTGACTCTACAAAAAAGAAAAAACAAAAACAGAAATTAGTCTGTGTGGTGGCACACATCTGTAGCTCCTGCTACTCAGGAGGCTGGGGCAAGAGGTTCACTTGACCCGAGGAGCTGGGAGACTGCAATGAGCCATGATCGCACCACTGCACTTCAGCCTGGGCAACAGAGTGAGACCCTATCTCAAAAAAAAAACAAAAAAAACCCACAACCACCACCATCTCCTTGGATACCTCAGAATTCCACAAGCTAGGAGTATGTGCCTGTTTTGTCTTGTGAAAGGAATCTTGTTTAAGTTAGAGGGTAAAGGAAACCTGGAGTCCAGGAAGCTCCCCACTCAACCTGGCCCCATCGTCCAAGCAAAAGATTCTGTTTGGAGCTCTAAAGAGAGCTCCACCCACTTCCATCTATATCCAACATCCTGAAGTGAACATGAAGGAAACATGTTCTGGAAAACCGGAATTTCTCAGACTATCTCATGGATTGAAACCAATGTTTAAGGCTCTTCTGCAATAGCACTGATAAGAAGCTTGCCTTTACAGTACAACTGTAAAGAAATTAAATACTGTCTACACATTCACTCATCAGCGATGACTATTTTTTTTTCTCCCCAAGAAACCATTCCTGGCACACAGTCAAATCTATTTCTCTAATTAGCATATTCACTTGCTTCAGACTTGTGTAACATATTCTTTTTTAGGGGGCATATTATTTTTTAAGCTTAAAATTTTCATGCTCCTATTTTTTCCCCAGTTTGTCTTACATAATCATTTTGTTTCTGACACATCCTCAACGCAAACGTGCCTTGAACATAGTGGGAATTCAATACACATCTACTGAATGAAAAACACAGGCTCCTCAAGAACTTTAAAAAAAAAATTTTTTTAACAGTCTTGCTCTGTTGCCCAGGCTGGCGTGCAGTGGCGTGATCATGGTTCACTGCAGCCTCAACCTCCTGGGTTCAAGCGATCCTCCCCTGCTCAGCCTCCTGAGTAGCAGGGACTACAGGTGCTTGCCACCATACCTGGTTAATTTTTTAAATTTTTTGTAAAGACAGGGTCTTGCTATCTTGCCCAGGCTGTTCTCAAACTCCTGGCCTCAAGTGATCCTCTCACGTTGGCCTGCCAAAGTGCTGGAATTACAGACGTGAGCCACCATGCATGGACAAGAACTATTTTAAGACCCCAAGTATCCTTGGCCTCATTCTAGGTGCTTTTCTTTTAAACTGGCAAATGGGAAAATTCCTTAAGTACTTATGCTCAGTTGTGCAGTAACCTTTGTGCAGTAATCCAATGGAAGAGCCATAAGAGCAGGGATGGAGAAAAACTTGTTCTACTTTAGAAAATGTAGCACAAATGTGGAGAATTATCTAATAAGCTCCACTGAAAAATGGAAGATTGTGCTGGTGAGTTAATACATCTGAAAACCAGGAGGGTGGGGGCACAGGGGAAGGCAGAAAATTGTCAATTAAAAACCTAGAGGGCGTTATAAGAAAGTCAATATGAGCTTGGCTGTATTGATTTGGCTGTCTGGATTCTGCTCATTCAGACACACTGTGAATTATTCCCTCTGCTTAGTGTCTTTTATCATTGATTTAAATGTTTAAAAGAGGAGAAGAAAGAAAGGAAAAGGACATGAAACGAGACAAATCTTCCAAGCCAACCAAATCCTAAATCTCTTACCTTCATGTATACAGCTGTCAGGAAGTGAGGACATAAAGACCACTTCAAAGAGTGCAAAGTGACTGAGATAGTTATGCTAATCTCTTACATTTGTACATACTTTATACTTTATTTAAAGTAGTTTCACATTATTTTATGTGTTTTTCACCATAAACATGTAAGATAAGCAACACAGGTTCAAATATTCCCATCTGACAGATAAAGATACTTTATCCAGGTAGACTGAGGAACTTGGCAGAAGTCGCCAGGATAAGTATATGCCACAGCTGAAATTAAAATCCATGTCTTCTGATTCTCAATTCTGTGCTCTTTCATTAAATCTTCTCCTTCTACTTTAGAATTGGTAACAATAGAAAACCCAAAACTTAAGAACCTACAGCTTTTCTCAGCCTGGAACACAAATCCACCAGGCCTTTTTACCTTTAGTTTTCCTGATCACTCTCCTGAAAAAAGTACTCCAAAAAAAATCAAGATACCAGATTCTTACACATTTCAAAGTAGAAAGCTTAAACAAGAAAGCTTAAGGTTTTCAAGCTTGTTAAACTGCAGTTGCATCAGGGGAGTGGGACTAGGCCATCCAGTTACCAAATAAGAGTGGAGATAGAAAGGATCAAGTTCATTTTCTGGGGGCCTGGTGATGGGAAGTCACTCTATTCTTTCACTATAATTCAGAAGAACAGCCTTAGCCCAGCCTCCTTTATTGGAGATGTTTTCATAGCTACCCATTTATATGAGGAATCACCTGGCTAAATTCTATGCAGTGTTTCAAAATTATAGCTATCGCTACATTGTGAACATGGTGATAAAGTTATCTTATTCAGCCATTCCTCCAAGAAATCAGAATTCCTTTGTGATTCCTCCAAGAAATCAGTCATTCCTCCAAGAAATCAGAAATCACTAGGGGTAAGTAAGGATTATAAATCATAGCTAGGAAATTTAAAGCAACTGATTATTTAAGAACACCACGGGCCAGGCGCGGTGGTTCACCCCTGTAATCCCAGCACTTTGGGAGGCCAAGGCGGGCAGATCACGAGGTCATGAGATCAAGACTATCTGGCCAATATGGTGAAACTCCATCTCTAGTAAATACAAAAATTATTTACTAGATAATTATGGTGGTGGGCACCTGTAGTCCCAGCTACTCAGGAGGCTGAGACAGGAGAATAGCTTGAAGCCGGGAGGCGGAGGTTGCAGTGAGCCAAGATCACACCACCGCACTCCAGCCAGGCAACAGAGCGAGACTCCGTCTCAAAAAGAAAAAAAAGAACACAATGATTCGTCTAAAAATATTGATCTCTGTGGCTCAAGATGAGAACCCAAATTTGGGAGCTGCCTCAATACATACCAGCTAAGGAACACCACAGAACACCCAATACAATTCTAACCACATATCTATATGGAAAAAAATTCTTCAACTACTTATCTGACCTTAGTGAATTTAGGATTCATTAAAGACAATTTCCCAAAACACTAGTAGTGCTCAATTGTATCTATCTACTTGTACTATGCTTTGTTCCAAAAAGTGACTGTGTTCACCTATTTTGACAAACACTTTAAAGGTAATTCAATTTGACTGTATGTTTGCTCCCTTTATGATTAGCCTGATAAGCAGTCTATAATATGAGAGTCGATGAGAACTCTGGGAAAGTTCTGTGCCTTTCAAGGGAGAAGCAAGTATAGGAAAAGGGAAGGCAGGAGGAAAAATTAGTCCCCTAAGATGGACACAGCTATAGACTGTTTTTCATATACAGTAAGAAAGTGCAGTATAAACAGCAAAAGCCTTTGTCATTAGGCTCTGCCTTCCATTTTGTCACCCTCAAAATGGGGGATGATAATCATCTGTCATACTTACATTAAATACCAAATAAGAGAATGAGGATGAAATCACTTCACTAACTATAAAGTACTATGCTTCATATAAACACTGCGTACTATTACATTGCTTAACCATCTTTAAGGGGAGCTTCATGGGCATCTGGACAATGAATTTCCAAGAGGAAAATAATCATGGAGTTCAGATTATAAATAATGAGGTAAAATGGTTGGAAATTTACCACTATTTCTCTAGTGAAAAGTTTCTTATTGCCTTTATTTTAGATTAAGGATAATTACAACATACACAGCCTAGAAACTAAATATAGGTGTCTTATATTAAAAATTCTGCTAAATCCTACAGATGAGGCTAGTCCCATTCCTGGTAATTAATTTTGTGTGCTGCTCATTGGTGCTATAATGATCATGTGGGCTATAAATTACTTGCTCAGCAAATGCTGCCAAATTCCTACATATGTATTTTTGGTCAGCTTCATGCAGGATGCTGCCATTTGAGATTTTACAAAGCTAAAACCAGTAAGATTAAGCCCAATGCAACTCAGAAAATAAAATCTAGTCTTTGTACCGAATGGAGATGTGGTATATGTACTAATCTCAAGGAAATATTTGTACATCTTTAAAGCAAGTGAAGGTCACCAGATTCTACGGCAATATTTCTAGTCTTTTACTTATCAAGGCACACGTGGAAAGTGTTAATATTAGCTTCTCGGATATTTAACCTATGAGCTGATACTGATGCCCTCATTTAGTTGAACTTGTCACAAGACCATGTATTACATATGGTGCTACAAGTACTGCAAGGAAGATGTAGGCTAACAACAAAACCTTTACCTTGTTGTATATGCCTGGATTAAGGGGAGTTACAGATATTCTCTATTTTTACTAAACTAATACTAAAAAACCGAGCAAGTAACTTTTTGGAGTAAAGAATATTAATTCATACATGGGAACTGCACACTCAGACAACAGGAGTGTGCAACCAAAAAAAGCTAAGAGAACACTGACCTAGAGAACTCTACCATGCTCATTTCTGGATTTCTCAACTTTAGAGTCAGACCTTTTTTGTGCTTCCATCTTTGACATGTAGCACTAGTATTTTGTCAATTCTTTCTTGATTCTCTCCTGTTTGTCCCCTAGGTTCAGCTATAATCTTTATGAGCCTAAATTCCAAATATACATTACCAATTTTGATATTTCTCCAAAGCTTCATTCACTCCTGCATATACTGAACATCTACAACCGGAAAGCTGGACATCTACAACTTGGACATCTACAACCGGAAAGCTACCCAGAAGTGAAATTCCACGTGCCCCAAATCAAATCTATCTTCTTTTCCCCCCAAACTTGCTCTTCCTGAATTTCTGTTTCTATCCTCCAGTCACCCAGACTTGAAACCTCAGTATCATTTCGCACTTTTTCTCTTCTCTTGTTCAGTTCTAATCAGCTGCTAAATTCTATAGTAACAGGGTCCAGCAGTGTCCATCGCCTGACCTTTCTTCATACTACCACTATCTCTGTTCAGACCTTCATCGCCTCCATGTAATAAAAATGATGACAGCTAATGCTCATTAGGGGTTACTGTGTGCCAGGTACAATTCTAAGCCCTTTATGTTACAACCTATCTTAAACCTAATAATCCTATAAAGGTTGTGAGCCTAAGATGTGTAATAAATCTTATAAAAGCGCAGCTCTCATAATGCCACGTCACTGTATTACCCCAGATTTCCAATGGTCACCACTGTCAAGCAGAGACTGTTCAAATTTCTTAGCCTGTCAAACAAGGCCCTTCAACATCTGACCCAACTTATTTCTCCATACGTCTTTCTTTTACCACTCCTTCCTGTCCTTAACTTATCTCTTTATGCTCTAAGCAGCTGACCATTTACTGCTCTCTTTAACCCAAGATGTACTTTTTGAATCATGATCTTGCTCTTTTTGCTCCCAACGCCTGGAATGCCCTTGTCCCTACCTCCCCCAGTCCACATCCAGTTAAATAGCTTCCCTTCATTCCTAAGCCAAGGTCTCCCCTCTTCTGAATTCTGTGTATTTTGCTTGTTCTTTCCGTATCAGTTTCTAATACCTGATAAACATCATCAGTCTCAGAGTAAAATTTTATTTGTATACCTTTTTAAACTCTCCACAAAAAAGACAAGCATGCATGGTGAATTGGTGAAAGGAAGTGTAAAAAGCATCCAACTTTAGCATTTCCTTGAAGGTAAGAACTATATAGCTTAGATAAACAGAAGACAATTTCATTTTATCTGGATATTTTCAATCAAGCAGGTCTTCCCTTTAGTTTTCTACGTAATTGAAACTATGGAAACAGACCAAAACGGTAGTACTTCCAAGAAGAAAGGATAACCAAGTGAATTCGTGCTGCTATTTGCTGTGGTTATTTTAGTCTTCTTTCTTTGAACTAAGGAACACAAGGCCACAATGTTATGCCATTTTAAAGTTAAACATTTACTATCTGTTTTTTTCTTTAGTTCCTCCTCTATACTGGAATTTAACTTCATTCCTTATCCTTTGATTGCCCATTTTCACTGCAGGTTCTAGACTGTAATTTAATTTAGAATAAATACTGTGAGTAGAGAAAAACTTTTGATCAATTATTGAATAGCGGGGTCTGACTTTGGGATCCCAAAAGGAGAGACAAGAAGGTAAGATTGGTAACACAAACAGAATCTGACCACGTTATAAAGAGGTGAACCCCAATACTGAGGTAGCAGAAAGAACAGATTAAAAAGAAAACTAGCCAGGCACAGACGCTCACACCTGTAAATGCCAGTGCTTTTGAGGCTAAGGTAGAAGGATCCTTTGAGGCCAGGAGTTCGAGACCAGCCAGGGAAAATAATGAGACTCCATGTTTACAAAAAAAAATTGGTTTTTGTTTGTTTGTTTGTTTTTCTTGAGACGGAGTCTCACTCTGTTGCCCAGGCTGGAGTGCAGTGGCACTATCATTGCTGCAACCTCCCGATTCAAGCAATTCTTGTGCCTCACACTCCTGAGAAGATGGGACTAGGCTCGGCTAATTTTGGTGTTATTTTAGTAAGGGCTGGGTTTCACCATGTTGGCCAGGCTGGTCTCAAACTCCTGACCTCAAGTGATCCACCCGTCTTGGCCTCCCAAAGTGCTGGGATTACAGGCATGATCCACCACACGGAGTCAAAACTTTTTTTTTTTTGAGACGAAGTTTCACTTTGTCGCCCAGGCTGGAGCTTGCAGTGGCACCATCTCAGCTCACTGCAAGCTCCACCTCCTGGGTTCACGCCATTCTCCTGCCTCAGCCTCCCGAGTAGCTGGGACTACAGACTCCCACCACGACGCCCGGCTAATTTTTT